>NC_041387.1:451737271-451799529 GCF_002162155.2 Triticum dicoccoides | reverse complement strand
GCCATTGTGGCCTGCTGGGTTGGCTGGTCCAGTTGGGCCAGGGGGTGGGGGGTTATCCTTTTGATTTTTTTGTTTTTCTTTTATCTTTCAATTTCTTTTCTGTTTATTTCATCTTTCAAATTGTTTTAGTTTTGTAAAACATATAGTTAGCTCCTAAATTAGTAATAGTAATTATACCACTGCCACAATAACTTTGGCACCTAGCTAAAATAGTTTAGTATTTTATAAAATATAATAGGAGTATAATTAATTTTTTTGCTGCTGTTTTAATCACTTTACGGTATTTAATTATTTTATAAAGATATTGTTTCTCCACCAATATTATCCATGATTTATTTGTCAGATTAAGAACATTTTAGTTTTGACTTTTGAAAACTTTAATTGTTTGACTTGATTTTAAATTTGAAATTTGAACGGGTTTTGAATCATCGCAAGATTAACAACAGTAATCGTGGTGACGTGGCATCATTAGCAGAGGGTTACTGTAGCATAACTATTCGGGCGTCACAGCGCCCCCCTGTCTCGTGGGCCCCCTGAGGCTCCACCGACCTCAACTCGAACTCCATATATTCCGTTTCGCGGAGAAAAGAATCAGAGAGAAAGTTTCATCGTGTTTTACGATACAGAGCCGCCGCCAAGCCCTAATCTCTCCCGGGAGGGCTGATCTGGAGTCCGTTCGGGGCTCCGGAGAGGGGGATTCGTCGCCGTCGTCATCATCAACCATCCTCCATCACCAATTTCATGATGCTCACCGCCGTGCGTGAGTAATTCCATCGTAGGCTTGCTGGACGGTGATGGGTTGGATGAGATTTACCATGTAATCAAGTTAGTTTTGTTAGGGTTTGATCCCTAGTATCCACTATGTTCTGAGATTGATCTTGCTATGACTTTGCTATGCTTAATGCTTGTCACTAGGGCCCGAGTGCCATGATTTCAGATCTGAACCTATTATGTTTTCATGAATATATGTGTGTTCTTGATCCTATCTTGCAAGTCTATAGTCACCTATTATGTGTTATGATCCGACAACCCCGAAGTGACAATAATCGGGATCTCTTCTCGGTGATGACTGTAGTTTGAGGAGTTCATGTATTCACTATGTGTTAATGCTTTGGTCCGGTTCTCTATTAAAAGGAGGCCTTAATATCCCTTAGTTTCCGCTAGGACCCCGCTGCCATGGGAGGGTAGGACAAAAGATGTCATGCAAGTTCTTTTCCATAAGCGCGTATGACTATATTCGGAATACATGCCTACATTACGTTGATGAATTGGAGCTAGTTCTGTGTCACCCTATGTTATAGCTATTACATGAGGAATCACATCCGACATAATTATCCATCACTGATCCAATGCCTACGAGCTTTTCACATATTGTGCTTCGCTTATTTACTTTTCCGTTGCTACTGTTACAGTTCCTACAAAACTATTATCTTTACTTTTGCCACTGTTACCTTTATTATCATATTACTTTGCTACTAAATACTTTATTGTAGATATTAAGTTATCCAGGTGTGTTTGAATTGACAACTCAACTACTAATACTCAATAATATTCTTTGGCTCCCCTTGTGTCGAATCAATAAATTTGGGCTGAATACTTTACCCTCGAAAGCTGTTGTGATCCCCTACACTTGTGGGTTATCAAGACTAATTTATGGCACCGTTGCCGGGGATCATAGCTCTATTCTTTGAGTCACTTGGGATTTATATCTGTTGATCACAATGAGGAACTTGAAAGACGAAAGAACCAAGATTTTTCCCTCAACTACGAGGGGAGGTAAGGAACTACCATCTAGCTCTGCACTAGATTCTTCTTCTGTTTTGAGTAAGCTTGCGACACCTAAACCTGCTACTGCTATGAATTCTGATATGTCGCATGTTACTGATGATGCCACTTCTGCTATGCATGATACTTATGATGAAACTACTTCTGTGCGTGATACTACTTTGCCATTAGGTGAATTTCTTGACGAACAACTTGCTAGGGTTAGAGAGAATGAAATTATTGAAGATCCTATTATTGATGATAGTGATGATGAAAGTTCCCCCCCTAATTATGAATTACTTTTTGTTCCTGAGGGTTATGTTATGGAAGAGGAAGCTGATAGAGCTATCTTTGCTTGTAAAGATAGATATGATCTTAAAAAGTTATTAGCTAAATGAAAGCAGCAATCTCTTAATGCTAGAATGAAACCTGACCCTGCTTTTGCTACTTCACCTATCTGTGTTACCGATAAGGATTATGAATTCTCTGTTTATCCTAAAATCATTACTTTGGTAGAATCTGATCCTTTTTATGGCCTTGAATCTGAAACTGTTGTGGCACATCTTACCAAGTTGAATGATATAGCCACCCTGTTTACTAATGATAAGAAGTCTCGCTATTATTATATCCTTAAGATATTTCCGTTCTCATTAAAGGGTGATGCTAAGACTTGGTTTAATTCTCTTGATCCTGGTTGTGTGCGTAGTCCCCAGGATATGATTTATTACTTCTCTACTAAATATTTCCCTGCTCATAAGAAACAAGCTGCCTTGCGGGAACTATATAATTTTGTGCAAATCAAAGAAGAGAGTCTCCCACAAGCTTGGGGGAGGCTTCTCCGATTACTTAATGCTTTGCCTGATCATCCTCTTAAGAAAAATGAAATACTTGATATCTTTTATAATGGACTAACCGATGCTTCCAAGGACTACTTGGATAGTTGTGCTGGTTGTGTTTTCAGGGAAAGAACAGTCGACAAGCTGAATTACTATTGAATAATATGTTTACTAATGAAAATAATTTGACTCTTCCTGAGCCAATTCCTGAGGCAATTCCTGAACCAATTGAGCCAACTCCTGAGCCTATTCCTAAACCCACTCCGAAGAAAAGAGGTGTTCTATTTCTCAGTCCTGAAGATATGCAAGAGGCAAAGAAATCAATGAAAGAAAAAGGTAAAAAAGCTGAAGATGTAAAGAATTTACCACCTATTGAAGAAATACATGGTCTTAATATACCACCTGTCGAAGAACCACATTGTCTTGATAACCCGACACAGGCAGTAAAGGTAAATTCTCTCTATAGGTATGATAAAGTTGAAATTCCCTCTAGTAAATTTCATAGCCCATGCTTAGATGAATTTGATGACTTTATGGCTAGACAAGAAAGTTTTAATGCTTATGTTGGTAGAGAATTAAAGAACAATGCTTTCGAGATAGGACGCTTGAGTGATTATATGGCTAGAGTTAAAGGTGAACTTAAACTCATTAGCAAATATGCTTCTATGGTTGCTACTCGATGAGCAAGTACTTAAAGCTCAAAATGACTTGCTCGATGAATTAAATAATAAACCTGACTTTGCTGTTAGAGTGGCTACTAGAACTGGTAGAATGACTCAGGAACCTTTGTATCCTGAAGGCCACCCTAAGAGGATCGAGCAAGATTACCAGAGAAACAATTTAGAGGCACCTAGTTCTTCTAAAAAGAAGAAAAAGAAAAACGATAGGACTTTGCATGCTTCTAGTTAACCTGTTGTAGACACACCTGAGAATCTCAATGATACTTCTATTTCTGATGCTGAAACACAATCAGGTGATGAACATGAACCTAGTGATAATGTTAATGATAATGTTCATGTTGATGCTCAACCTAGCAAAAACAATGAAGTAGAGATTGAACCTGCTGTTGATCTTGATAACCCACAATCAAAGAATCAACATTATGATAAGAGAGATTTTGTTGCTAGGAAGCACGGTAGGGAAAGGGAACCATGGGTTCAGAAACCCATGCCCTTCCATCCTAAACCATCCAAGACAAAGGATGATGAAGATTTTGAGCGCTTTGCTGAAATGATTAGACCTATCTTCTTACGTATGCGCTTAACTGATATGCTTAAAGTAAATCCTCATGCTAAATATATGAAGGATATCATTACAAACAAAAGAAAGATTCCGGAACCTGAAATTTCCACCATGCTTGCTAATTACACTTTTAAGGGTGGAATACCAAAGAAACTTGGAGACCCCGGGGTACAACTATACCATGCTCCATTAAAAGAAATTATGTTAGAACTGCTTTATGTGATCTTGGAGCCGGTGTTAGTGTTATGCCTCTCTCTTTATATCGTAGACTTGAATTGAATAAGCTGACACCTACTTAAATATCTTTGCAAATGGCTGACAAATCAACTGCTATACCTGTCGGTATTTGTGAGGATGTGCCTGTTGTGGTTGCAAATGTCACTATCTTAATGGACTTTGTTATTCTTGATATTCCCGAGGACGATAGTATGTCGATTATCCTTGGGAGACCCTTTTTGAATACTGCAGGGGCTGTTATTGATTGCAGCAAAGGCAATGTCACTTTTCATGTTAGTGGTAATGAGCATACAGTACACTTTTCGAGGAAACAATCTCAAGTTCATAGCATCAATTCTATTGGAAAAGTTCCAACTATCATTATTGGAGGTTTTGAATTTCCTCTCCCTACTGTCAAGAAAAAGTATGATATTCTTATTATTGGGGATGTTCATATCCCCGTTGAGGTAACTTAGTGTTATTCGAAATTTCTCCGGTTCCATGTTATTCGGAATGAGTTTGTTAACAAGACTTGATCAACCTTGTTAGTGGATTCATTTTGATGATCATGAGATGGATGAAACTAGAAGGCACAACCTTCTGTACCATCTTTTTTACTTTTTGTTATTTAGAATAAATAAAGCAAAAATAGTATTATCTGTCTGTTTTCTGAATTATCCATGCAATAAAAAAATATCCCAAAAATAAAAGTGCTCCAAATGCCTTGCAAATTTAGTATGATTTTTTATGGAATATTTGAGGATTTTAGGCACTGAAAACACTGCAGGAGGGGCAAGCACCAGGCAACGAGAGTGGAGGGCGCGCCCACACCCCCTGGGCGCCCCCCTGTCTCGTGGGCCCCTGGTGGCCCCCCTCCACTTATGCTAGCACCCACACACTCCATCTTCTTCTGAAAAAAATCCCCATCCAGCTCAAGCACGAGTTCTAGCTCATTTTGCTGCGATTTTCGATCTCCTTGCTCAAAGCTCCATTCACAAAACTGCTTTGGGAGATTGTTACTTGGTATGTGACTCCTCCATTGGTCCAATTAGTTTTTGTTCTTGTGCTTTATTCATTGCCATTTTTTACTGCATAGGTGACCATGTTCTTGAGCTTGCATGTTAAATTTATGAGGTCCCAAGCAATTCTAATGCATGATATAGGCTCTAGGCACTTGTAGGAGTAGTAGCTACCAATCTTGTTTAGTTTTATTCATTTTTATTTTGAAGTTACTAAAATTTCAGAAATTTTAAGAAAATGTTAAGGAGATTTTTTAGGGGCTCTTCTAGCCAAGGCTCCCAGGAAAAACAAGCTAAAGAGAAGGAAAAAGCCAAGTATAATCTTCCTCGCATACCGGAAGAGACGGCCAGCCAGTGGTATCCTGATTACACCCCTGAGTACACCGGGGAGAGTAGCCGCGGTCCGTGGAAATAGACCAACTTAGGCCAAAAGGCTAAGCTTGGGGGAGTACGTATTTCTCACCGACTTTACATTCATGTTCACACACTATTCTAGTCGTTGGTGCTCATACTCTTTCATTGTATTATCCATGCTAGTTTAAATTTCTTTTTCTAGCTTTCTCCTTGTGTGTTTGATAAACCTTAAGAAAAACCAAAAAAATTAGTTAGTTTAATTTCAATGCTTGTAGTAGAAATTAAAATGAAAACCCCAAAAGATTTCTCGTTCTTCTTTTTACTTGTTGGGAGCTTTCCCATGTAAATAGTTTCATTTTCTTTTCTTTTCTTTGGGGGTCGAGAGTAGAAGACCATATTGAAAATGTTTAGTGGCTCTCATATGCATGATTGTTTATTTGACTTAGAGCCCATATTACTTTGTCTTCTCTCTTGAGTTGAATGCTTGCAGATTCCAGCTTAGTCCAATGCACATGCACTATTATTATTATACACATCGTTCGGTCGTGCAAGTGAAAGGCAATAATGATGATATATAATGGACTTATTGAGATAAGAAAAGCTGGTATGAACTCGACCTCTCTTGCTTTTGTAAATATAATGAGTTCATCGTTCCTGATTCAACTTATTATGAAGTAAACATATTTGCAATGACATTTAGAGATTATAGTTTCTTGTGCCATGCTTGATTAGCTATGAGTTATAATGGTTTACCTTGCGTGCCAACATGCTATTAGAATGATTATGATGTGGTATGATGGGATGGTATCCTCCTTTGAATGAATTGAGTGACTCGACTTGGCACATGTTCATGCATGTAGTTGAAACAAATCAACATAGCCTTCATGATATTTATGTTCATGGTGGATTATATCCTACTCATGCTTGTATCCGGTGTGAATTAATTTTAATGCATGTTTATGACTGCTGTCGCTCTCTCAGTTGGTCGCTTCCCAGTCTTTTGCCAGCCTTCACCTGTACTAAGCGGGAATACTGCTTGTGCATCCAAACTCCTTAAACCCCAAAGTTGTTCCATATGAGTCCACCATACCTTCCTATATGCGGTATTTACCTGCCGTTCCAAGTAAATTTGTATGTGCCAAACTCCAAACCTTCAAATGAAATTCTATTTTGTATGCTTGAGCAGCTCATGTTTCAACTAGGGCTGCCTATATCTTCCATGCTAGGTGGGTTATTCTCAAGAGGAGTGGACTCCGCTCCTCATTCACGAGAAAGGGCCGGTAACCGGGATGCCCAGTCCCATGATCCAAAAAGATCAAAGCAAATCAATATAATTAAACAAAACTCCCCAGGGCTATTGTTAGTTGGAGGCACTCGTTGTTTCGAGCAAGCCATGGATTGATGCTTGTTGGTGGTGGGGGAGTATAAACTTTTACCATTCTGTTTGGGAACTGCCTATAATGCATGTAGTATGGAAGATACAAGCATCTCATAGTTGTTGCGTTGACAGTGAAAGTATGCCGCTCAAAATATTATTCAATCTCTATCTTAAAATCGAGCTCTGGCACCTCTACAAATCCCTGCTTCCCTCTGCGAAGGGCCTATCTATTTACTTTTATGTTGAGTCATCATCCCTCTTATTAAAAAGCACCCGATGAAGAGCACATTGTCATTTGCATTCATTACTATTGGTTTATATTGGGTATGACTAGACTGGATCTCTTTTACCATGAATTACAATGTTTAGTCAGTCCTTGATCTTTAAAGGTGCTCTGCATTTATGTTTTGCAGTCTCAGAAAGGGCTAGCGAGATACCATTTTGTTAGATCATGTTATGATTGTTTCGAGAAAGTGTTGTCATCCGAGTTTTATTATTATGGCTCGCTAGCTGATTATGCCATTGATATGAGTAATTGTGAGACCGAGGTGTTATTGTGAGTATGGTTAGTTCATAATATTTACTGAAACCTGAATGCTGGCTTTGCATGTTTACAACAACAAGAGCAAACAGAGTTTGTAAAAGTTTTTCTTTATCACTTTCAGTTTATCAACTGAATTGCTTGAGGACAAGCAAATGTTTAAGCTTGGGGGAGTTGATACGTCTCCAATGTATCTACTTTTCCAAACACTTTTGCCCTTGTTTTGGACTCTAACTTGCATGATTTGAATGAAACTAGCCCGGACTGACGCTGTTTTCAGCAGAACTGCCATGATGTTGTTTTATGTGTAGAAAACAAAAGTTCTCGGAATGACCTGAAAATCCACGGAGGCAAGTTTTGGAAAATATAAAAAATACTGGCGAAAGAATCAAGACTAGGGGGCCCACACCCTGTCCATGAGGGTGGGGGGCGCCCCCCCTGTCTCATGGGCCCCCTGAGGCTCCACCGACCTCAACTCCAACTCCATATATTCCGTTTCGCGGAGAAAAAAAATCAGAGAGAAAGTTTCATCGCGTTTTACGATACGGAGCCGCCGCCAAGCCCTAATCTCTCTCGGGAGGGTTGATCCGGAGTCCGTTCGGGGCTCCAGAGAGGGGGATTCATCGTCGTCGTCATCATCAACCATCCTCCATCACCAATTTCATGATGCTCACCGCCGTGCGTGAGTAATTCCATCGTAGGCTTGCTGGGCGGTGATGGGTTGGATGAGATTTACCATGTAATCAAGTTAGTTTTGTTAGGGTTTGATCCCTAGTATCCACTATGTTCTGAGATTGATCTTGCTATGACTTTGCTATGCTTAATGCTTGTCACTAGGGCCCGAGTACCATGATTTCAGATCTGAACCTATTATGTTTTCATGAATATATGTGTGTTCTTGATCCTATCTTGCAAGTCTATAGTCACCTATTATGTGTTATGATCCGACAACCCCGAAGTGACAATAATCGGGATACTTCTCGGTGATGACCGTAGTTTGAGGAGTTCATGTATTCACTATGTGTTAATGCTTTGGTCTGGTTCTCTATTAAAAGGAGGCCTTAATATCCCTTAGTTTCCGCTAGGACCCCGCTGCCACGGGAGGGTAGGACAAAAGATGTCATGCAAGTTCTTTTCCATAAGCACGTATGACTATATTCGGAATACATGCCTACATTACATTGATGAATTGGAGCTAGTTCTGTGTCACCCTATGTTATAGCTATTACATGAGGAATCACATCCGACATAATTATCCATCACTGATCCAATGCCTACGAGCTTTTCACATATTGTGCTTCGCTTATTTACTTTTCCATTACTACTGTTACAGTTCCTACAAAAATATTATCTTTACTTTTGCCACTGTTACCTTTATATCATATTACTTTGCTACTAAATACTTTGCTGCAGATACTAAGTTATCCAGGTGTGGTTGAATTGACAACTCAACTGCTAATACTCAATAATATTCTTTGGCTCCCCTTGTGTCGAATCAATAAATTTGGGTTGAATACTTTACCCTCGAAAGCTGTTGCGATCCCCTACACTTGTGGGTTATCAGATGCCTGCACCAATATCGTCGAGACGGCTCAGTGCGCACGACCCGCTAAGGTTCAAGCCGCCCTGAAGCGTGTATTCATTGGCTTCACTCAAGGAGTGGATTTGGAAGGAGGATTTGTGTCTGTCGGAGAGACGGCCGTCTATTCAGGCGATGAGTCCACAACAGGTGAGACCGACTCCATGTATCAAGTGCAGGATGGTAGGCTTGGGGGCTGTTCCGAGGGCGACAGTATTCTGGACACCTGTGAGCCGCCGAATCGGGTTGCAATCTTCATGGCCGATACGCAACCGGGCAGAATTCTTCAACTGCGGTAGGAATGATCTCCGGTTCAGCGACTGCTACAGCAGCCAGGGCAGGAGGCCCTATGCACCCACCGGCTCAAGCTTTATCTGAATTGTTGGAGGCTCTGGCAATGTTGCTGATGGTGGAGGTAACCCCGGTGAAACAAGGGCAACATAATGCGGACGTTGCAAAGTTATGTGATGAGATAGCTCAAGCTAAGGAGGATCTTAACACTGAGAACACCCGGATGGCGACGGAACAAGCCACCTTGGAGAGGGAAGCAGGGCAGATTCAAGCAGAGAATTTTCGCTTGAGCTTGGACCGGAACGCATCAAACACTATCTTTAACAGAAGGCATACAAGTCGTTTACCCCCGGTTTACGATGCGAGAAACCTTTTCAACACGCCTGGGGCAGGAACTAGTAACCCGCCTGTTGTGGATCGGGCCGTTGAGGTGCCGGTCGCTGGGGCACCGGTTCAGCCACGTGCTGCAGACCCCCCACGTTTGAATTTGACCTCTCCTCAACATGTCCCGACGCCCCCGGGTCATTATTCTAATCCTCTGGATAACATGATAGCTGCAGCTACTCGATTGGCGGCTCTCTCTGTTCAAGATGAGTCACCAGCTGCGATGGAGATACGGCGAGCCGGAGAATTTCTTCAGACGACTATGGCTTAACAGGCGGCTTA
Source organism: Triticum dicoccoides (assembly GCF_002162155.2). Taxonomy (NCBI): domain Eukaryota; kingdom Viridiplantae; phylum Streptophyta; class Magnoliopsida; order Poales; family Poaceae; genus Triticum; species Triticum dicoccoides. The sequence goes on along the minus strand of NC_041387.1, from coordinate 451,789,643 downwards.
TTCGCAGTCGTGAACGGATTCACTCAACTCTCGTCCAAGCCAGAGTTATAGCAGACACATTCATTCATCGGTTGTATCGAGCAATGAGCGGCACCACAATCAGCCTCATAGGCCTGACCTGCCGCGTGCTTGTAATGATGCTCAGGCTTTGGTGGACCAGGGCAGAGTGCGGCGTGAGGTTGAGCTGGCGGCTCAGTTGGCGGCTCAACAGCAATCTCCGGTTTATCCGTCAGCGTTTGTGGAGGCAGGAGTGTCCTCTAGAACCTTGGGTGTGCCATGTCTAGTGCCGGGTCTATGCAACGAGCGCTTGCCTAAGGATTTCAAGGGCCCCCATAAGGTGCCTAACTACACGGCAGATCAACCCCCGGAGGCTTGGATTGAGAGCTATGAGATGGCTATGGAGATGTTGGATGTTAGTGATGCTGCATGTGCTAAATATTTCACCATGATGTTGGATGGGCCGACTCGTACTTGGTTGAAAGGGCTGCCCGCTAACTCCATTAGGTCATGGGCGAAGTAGAAAACGCGTTTTATCCAAAAATTTAAAGAGACATGCAAGCAGCCTTTGTCGATTCTGGATTTAGACTCTTGCGTCCAAGGTGAGGGCGAGTCAACAACCAATTGGGTGCACCGGATCTCAGTCGTTATACATTCATGGGATAGTATCAACGCCGGTTCAGTAGTCCTGATGTTGGAGAAGAATTGTCGTTTCCTTCCCCTTAAGCAGAAATTGGTGCGGCTTAAGCACAATTGCAATGATATGGGGGAGCTCATGGAGGCTCTCGTCAAATATGTCGACTCTGATAGCACTAAAGACCCTGAGTTTGATGAGGAGAAAGTCGGCAAAGGAAAAAAGAGTGGCAGTGCAAAGGGACAACATAATGCGGCAAGTCAAGGTGGCAACGGTAAGCGCAAAGCCGACGGTGGGTTAGATTTCGTGGCTATCACCAATGCGTAGAGAAATAATCAGCATCGTAAGTGGAAAACACTAGCGCCCCAGTTTGGAGGGCCGAAGTTCAACCTTGAGGCCATGATGAATCAACCCTGCCCGAAGCACGGCACCAGGAGAAGCCGGCCAGTCATCTATGGAAGGATTGCTTCATCATGAGGGAGTATAGAAACTCTAATTTTTTCCAGAATAATCATGGCCTGCATGGCGGTTCAGGATCCAGCTCTCACGGACCTGGTTTTGGAGGCGGCGGTTCAAGCTCTGGTTTTCAGGGCCAAGGCAATCAAGGTAGTTTTAATCAGCAATATGGCCAAGGGAGTCAGCAGCACCAGCCTGGTTATTAGAGCAATCCAAAGCAGCTGAATAATGGTCAATATCATGTGTTCACCACAAGTCTGTGCAAACGGGATCAGAAAATCTGTAAGCGGGCGGTGAACTCTGTTGAGTCGGCGGGGCCTCCATATTTGAGGTGGTCTGAGCAGCCTATCGTATGGAGCCATGAGGATCACCTGCCCCGGGTTGACAATCCGAGTCAATTGGCATTGGTGGATACTCCTCAGGTAGGAGGTTACAAGCTTACAAAGGTGCTCGTGGATGGGGGAGCAGTATCAATATCCTTTACTATGATACTTTTCATCGTATGAATTTGATTGACAAGAATCTCAAGACGTCTTCTACTGTTTTCCATGGGGTGGTGCCTGGTAAGTCGGCATATCTAGTGCGTAAGATAACCCTAGAAGTGGCTTTTGGCAATGACCATGATTCTAGAGCTGAGAAATTGACCTTTGAGGTGGTCAAGATCAAAATCCCGTATCACGCTTTGTTCAGGTGACTGGCTTATGCCAAATTTATGGCACGACCTTGTTATGTTTATTTGCAGCTTAAAATGCCGGGTCACAAGGGTACCATCACGGTGCATGGTGATAGGAAGATCGCTCTGGATTGTGAAGAAGGTGATGTTGCGTATACTGAGTCGGCTTGTGCCACCGAGGAGTTAAAGTTTTATAAAGCTAACGTTGACCCAACGGATATGACACCTTTGAAGAAGCCAACTACAGAGAATGACCCCCTGCTAAAGTTTAATTCGGCAGATGATACTAAGTTGGTTGATTTTGTTCCTGGCGACTCGTCTAAGCAGTTCAGCATCAGTGCTAATATGGATCTGAAATAGGAAAGCGCGCTCATCGAGTTCATCTGTGAGAACCGAGACATCTTTGCATGGAAACCTTCTGATATCCAGGTGTACCGAGGGAACTCGTTGAGCACACTCTCAATATTGATCCAAATTTTAAGCCGATCAAGTAGTTTCTTCGCCGTTTCAATGAACAGAGGCGTAAGGCCATTAGTGAAGAGGTGGCCTGGCTCTTGGCGGCTGGGTTCATCATTAAAGTTTTTCATCCTGAGTGGTTGGCTAACCCGGTGCTGGTACTTAAGAAAAACGGCATCTGGCGTATGTGTGTGGATTATATAGATCTTAATAAGGCATGTACGACTGACCCTTTTGCCTCTCCCTTGTATTGATCAGATTATTGATGCTACAGCGGGTTGTGAGTGTTTGAGCTTTCTGGATGCTTATTCTGGTTATCATCAGATCAAGATGGCAGTTAAGGACCAGGAGAAGATAGCTTTCATCACTCCCTTTGGAGTCTTCTTCTATGTGTCGATGCCTTTCGGGCTCAAAAGTGCCCAGGCGACTTATCAGCGGTGCGTTCAGAATTGCCTCCATGACCAGATTGGACGCAATGTTCATGCCTATGTGGATGATATTGTTGTGAAATACAGAAAGAAGGAGACTTTGATAGATGATTTGAAGGAGACCTTTGACAATCTCCGGGTCTATAAAATGATGCTTAACGAGGCCAAGTGTGTCTTTGGCGTGCCAATAGGCAAACTATTGGGTTTCTTCATTTCTGAGAGAGGCATTGAAGCTAACCCGGAGAAAATCAAGGCTATCACTTCATTGGCTAAGCCGGCATGTATCAATGATGTCCAGCGTTTGGCAGGTCGTATTGCGGCTTTGAGCTAGTTTATAAGCCGCCTGGGAGAGAAGGCTATCCCTTTGTATCAAATGATGAATAAGACATATAACTTTGTCTGGAGTGATGCTGCTAATGATGCATTTGAGGCGCTTAAGAGACAGCTGGCTAAACCACCAATTCTTGCAGCTCCTATTGAGAAGGAGCCCTTGCTTTATATGTGGTTGCTAACAACAGAGCTGTCAGTGTGGCAGTCGTGGTGGAATGGAAAGAGTCGGGCAAGGAATATCCGGTTCAACGGTCGGTTTATGATGTCAGTGAGGTGCTTATTGAATCTAAGCAGAGATACCCACATTGGCAGAAGCTAGTTTATGGTGTGTTCATGGCTAGCCGTAAGCTGAAACAATATTTCCTTGGCCATCCCATCACTGTGGTTAGTTTTTCCCCTTTAGGGGATATTATTCAAAATAGAGAAGCCACAGGTCAGGTAGCCAAGTGGGCCATTGAGCTTGGACCCCATGGTTTGAAGTATATGCCTCGGACAGCTATAAAATCTCAAGCACTTGTGGATTTTATCATTGACTGGACGGAATTGCAGATGCCTGAGGAGAAGCCGGATAGCACGTATTGGACTATTTACTTTGATGTATCTAGGCAATTGGAAGGCTCGGGGGCTGGAGTTATTTTGACTTCCTCGCGAGGTGATAAATTTTGTTATGTTTTGAGGTTGATGTTCCCTTGTATTAACAATGCAGTTGAGTATGAAGCCTTGCTCCATGGTCTTTGGATGGCTAAAGAGATGAATCTAAGCTGAGTGAGGTGTTCTGGTGACTCAGACTTGGTGGCTCAGCAAGTGTCACGAACTTGGGATTCAAAGGATCCACTCATGGCGGCTTATCGCCGAGAGGTTGATACTATTGCTGGTCATTTCAAAGGTTACCAAGTGGAGCATGTGGATTGTAGGAAAACTGAAGCTGCTGATGCTTTAGGCCGGCTGGGATCTCAACGTAAGCCGGTGCCCCCTAATGTTTTCCTTGATGTTCTGCATAATCCATCAGTTAAATTGCCTATAGAGGAGGATCTTGCAATTCCTGACCCTGATGCACAGTTGGTAGTGACTCTCCATGTTATTCCTGATTGGACTGTTCCATATTTGGCTTATATGACCCTGGGAGAGTTACTTGATGATGAAACTTTGGCCAGGCAAATAACCCAGAGGTCTAAGTCAATGACTATTGTCAATGGTGAGCTACACCGATGTAGTGTTATAGGGGTGTTTCGATGATGCTTTTCTACTGACGAGGGCCATGAAATTTTAAGGAGATTCATGAAGGAGATGCGGCCATCATGCCGGCTCTAAATCTCTCATTGCTAAAGCTTTTCGTCATGGGTTTTATTGGCTGACGGCTCATGCTGATGCGGAAGATTTGGTCAGTAAATGTGATGGTTGTCAGAAATTTCAAGACGAGCTCATGTGCCGGCTCAAGAATTGAGGATGATTCCAATTACTTGTCTGTTTGCAGTCTAGGGACTAGATATGGTTGGGCCTTTTAAAACGTCCAGAGACAAAAAGACTCACCTCCTGGTAGCTGTTGACAAGTTTACAAAGTGGGTTGAAGCTGAGCCGGTCCGCAAATGTGATGCAGCAATGGCGGTTCAATTCATCAAAAAGGTGATCTTTTGTTTTGTATACCCTCATAGTATCATTACTGATAATGGTACTAATCTGTCTAAGGGGGCAATGAAAGAATTTTGTCAACAAGAGCATATCCGGCTTGATGTGTCATCTGTGGTTCACCCCCAGTCTAATGGTCAAGCTGAAAGAGCCAATCAAGAAATCTTGAGAGGTATCAAGCCCTGGCTTATGGTTCCTTTGCAGAGGACGCCGGGTTGTTAGGCGGAAGAATTTCCCTCTGTGCTTTGGAGTATCAATACCACCCATAACAGATCTACGGGTTACATGCCTTTCTTCATGGTTTACGGAGCAGAGGCAGTTCTCCCAAGTGACATCCGTCATGACTCGCCCTGTGTGGCAGCTTATGTTGAAGCTGATAATGAAAAAGCACGTCAGGATACTCTTGACCTTTTGGATGAGGAGCGTGACCTTGCGACGGCCCGTTCGGTGATTTACCAGCAAGATCTGCGTCGTTACCACAACCGCCGGGTTAAAACCAGGACCTTTCAAGAAGGAGATTTGGTGCTCTGGCTCATCCAGGATCAAACTGATATGCACAAGCTATCCCCACCTTGGGAAGGGCCCTTTGAGGTGAGCAAAAATCTGAACAACGGGTCTTACTACTTTATCGATGTTCGAGACCACAAGGACTCACGCACGTCGGAGGAGGAGACCCGCCGGCCGTGGAATATTGCTCATCTTCGACCTTATTACACCTGGGCCACTGGCTCTTGTGATGTACATACTTCTACCAATGTATATATTATGATTAGTATAATAAAGCTGGCATCCCTGATAATTCAGGGCCTCTGTCATTTCATTTCTGAGAATCTGAGTCTTTATTGTCACTTCATAAGGTCACTTGGGGGCTTCCTGCTCATAGAGCATAGCTATGACTACCCTCTTGATCCGTCTTGTACGCCTTGATTGCAAAATACTTGGGGGTTTCCTGCTCATTGAGCATAGCTATGACTACCCTACTGATCCGGCTTGTACGCCTGGATCGAAATATTACTTGGGGGCTCTTTGTTAAATGAACAAGCTTGGTTGTCCCTTGTAATAGGCTTAGACGCCAGGTGTATTCACCAAAAATCCGGGTTATCCTGCCTTTGTATGCTTGCCACTCCAACAGGGTAATCCTGGAATGACTCGTTGAACTCTTGACAGCGATTCATGTGAGGCCCGACTTACAGGTTTGAATTAAGGAGTAACTCAGTGGCTGTGCGACCCTTGAATAGCACTTGATGTTGGCTTGGCAGCCTTTGAATGCCTTGTTTTTCTGGTTTATATTGACTTTTGAATCTTTTTAGCTATTTCCGTTTGTACCATATTGATATATGGTTGAAATTGATTAGGGCCATGTTGCCTTGGTCTTTATGATTTATATTTGAAAATATTCGGTGTTTTGCTAACCCAGCCTGGCTTTGGACGTTAAGTCGCCAGTGTGTGATGATTATATTCTTGGAGTTCTGCAATCTTAAGTATTTGGGATGTTACCCTTTGCTGTCTATGGCGTTGTAAGCCAGCAGTATGAATAAATTGCACAGAGCACTGCGGTCTGGCTCTTTGGGCTGTTACCCTTACTGCATGCGGCATTGTAAGCCGACAGTATGAATAAATATCACAGGTATGATATTTACTTTGTTATGATTATATGAGGTTTTGATAAATCGGCCCTGGTTATGGATGATGTAGTCACCAGTGGATTTCATATGGGACATTATGACCTGCCTTGGGGTAAACCACCAAGGCACTTGTTCTCTGTTTCATGCAGGGTTTATGACAACATGATCAGAAAGGTTGACAATGATGATGAGCATAAATAGTGAATCATCAAAACATATCAAACGACTCATAAGTGTTTTGCAAATAAACACACACGATGGTGTGGCAAATCATGGTTTTTCAACTAGCCTATTACAAGGCATCGGACGACCCAAAAGAATAAGTGTTTTGATGCACAACGTACCCCAGGTGGCAGATGCTAAGCCGGCCCTTGGATTAATGGTCTTGACATTGGCGGGTAGAGGATTTCGGGTCATCTTGCACCGATTCATCTCCTTCTTCTTCACCCATTGACTGGAAGTCGGAGGTGGCCCAATTGATCCCAGTCAAAGCTTTGAACACAACTTCGTCATCAATAAGTGTTGACGGGTCAATATTAGGGGCAAAAGTATGCTTAAGAATTGGCGGAATAAGGTCCTGTGATTCACGAATCGGCGCTTTCACCTTCTTGTTGTCAGCATCATAAGCTGCTTGATAAGGGGACATGTCCGTGTCTTCACCCAAATGGGCGCATTTCTCTTGCTATTGCAACAAAGTCATCAGCACTGAAGGGAGACCCGTCCTCTTTTATGCTTGGGCAGACATGGGCCAAATCTTCTGGATCAAGATCTGCTTGCCACGCCTTTGCCCGGGTTAACGCAGGGATTGCACCAGCTCTAGTAGCTGATCGCTTCAAATCCTCAACCCTTTGGGGCAGCACATACAACTTTTCCAGCGTGTCTTTGATGAGGGTTGGTGGTTGTTTTTATAAGAGGTAGCTGAAATAGCTCGTTGCGCGCCAGTGTACAATTGCTCTATAAGAGTATAGGCGGCTTTCAGCTTCATGCGCACGTATGAGCCAAGATGGGCGATTCTGGAGCATGCAGTACCAAATAAATTGATAAGCCGGATGAATGATTATTCAACTGCATGTCTGGTGACATATTGAGATAATGTTACTTACCAAAGGCGGCGGCTGTCATGGTATTAATTTGATGCTTTACACCAGAAAACTCTTCAACCACCGGCTTAAGGGACGCCTCTGCTTCTTCTGCTCTTTTCAACAGAGCTGTTTTCTCAGTTTCCCAGCCTTTCCTATCAGCCTTGAAGTCCTTTTACAATTTCTCCATCTCCTCCAAGGCGATTGTCAATTCTGATTTGGCCTTGGAAGTTTCAGATTGTTGAGACTTGATATTTTCTTGAAGGTCGGCGACTTGGGATTCTTTGGCATTGAGTTCAGCCTGCAGTATGCAAACAACAGGCGTTATTACAATCATTTTGTTTAAACTCCCAAGCACAATACAAGTATTTCACTTGGCACTTGGGGGTTAATGCACATTGCTCTTTTTGAAGGCAATTTTATGATGACCCGGCTACACTATTATGACTATAGCTGACTCATGGGGGTGACATACTTGGATTTTATTGATAGCTATGGTGATAAGTCCCGGCTTATCTTGACAGATTAAGCCGACCCTTGGGGGCTACAGATGTAAAGTTGCTCACTACTATTTGAAGTCCCGACTTATCTTGACAGATTAAGCTGGCCCTTAGGGGCTACTTGTTTTTTATCTATATATCTATAAGGTTATCTAAAGTCTACAATACATTCAATTCTATCATATCCAGTAGACTTGGAGGCAGATAGAAGTACATTTATAAGAAGAAGGCTGTAGCGTTTACCTCAAAACGTTCCTTCATCAGATTAACTAAGCCGGCCTCAAAATCGCGGCTTGTATGCAAATGGTTCAGATACCCAGAGTGGATCTCTTGAGTGCTATACTGGGCATAGCTTTCCAAATTTACCGACCATTTGCCTTTGTCAGCAGCGGAGATTTCATCCTTAGCACTGTGCTTTGACAAGACAGTGGGGTTGCCTGGCGCCGTATAACCAAGTCCAGTATTGAAAACATCATCAGCCTTTTCTTCAGTAGGCATGATGGGACTTGGCGGCTTGGTAGTGGCCGGGTCAACATCCACATGATCGATGGTGACATTCTGCTCTTCTGGTGGCGGATCATCATTGGTGGCCTCAGCAGCTTGGAGAGAAGTTTCTATTGATTGCTTCTCCGGTTCATTAAGGTTTCCAGTTGTTTTGATCACCTTCAGCTTCTTACTGGGCTTTGCCATAGCTCTGACGGGTTAATATGACGATTGAATACATGATTGAAAGCAGAGATTTAACAATCTTACCCAGGCACGGTTTTGAAGACTGGGACGTGAGTCCCCGTTGAATCGCCAGAAGAAGAATGGGATGTTCCCTGGTAATTTGAGTCGGAAGGATTAAGAGGTTGTCGAAAAAAACCTACCTTGGGATAAGTTAAGTCGGAAGTTGGTGAAACCTCTACATGACGCTTGCGAGGAGCTTGTGTGTTTGGTAAGCCGGAGGAAAGGATTCCGCCTCCGCTGTTCCGGGTTGTACGGTGAGCTTCATGTTGCTGCTTCTTCAAAATAATGTTGGGATCCAAATAATCTAAAGGATGAGAAAACCTTACTTTCCAGCTTGCTTGTTGACTTTTCTGTTTGGCAGAGGTTCTAAGCCGGAGGAAAGAACAATTACCTCTTCATCACCGCACGGCTGGCTTCCACGTCATCCTGATAATAGCTGTTGTCAATGAGATGCACAAAATATGAGCCAAGAGAATCAAGTTCTACCTCCGACTCATCATCATCATCGTCATCCAAGTTAAGTAACTCGGAGGGGTCGGTCTTCTTCTTGGCAGGCTTTTTAGCCTTGTTCTTTGTCCAGGTCTTCTTGGCCGGCTTATCCTCCAGCTTCTTCCAAAAAGGAGAATCAGCCTGTGGAAGTCAGATGATTATAAGAGGATAGTTTAAATGAAAAGATAATTCAACTGAAAATTATGTGCAAAACTTACAGCTGGCAGCTTATTGAGAGTGCAGAAAGGATTCAGTCCGGCTTTGCAGCAATCTGCTAAGCTCTCGTTCAATAGAGTCTTGGTCATATCATTGATATCCTCATCAGTCAATTGAATCTCGCAGTGGTGTTGTGGATCTTTTAAGTCACCGGTGTATTCGCACATTAAGCCGGGGCGGCGGCTAAAGGGCAGAACTCTCCAGGCGACCCAGCACCGGACTAGATCGATTCCGGTCAAACCATTGAACATCAAGGCTCGGATCTTTGAAAAAACAGGTATATATTTCTTCCGTTCTGCTGTGGTGATGCGTTCTGGAAGAGGATGTTTGTTGCTAAGTTGGTTGACACGATAGCCCGACAGAGGGTTTTCCCCTTCTGGAGAAGTGTCTTGGCAATAAAACCAAGTTTGGTTCCAATCTTTGGGATGGCTGGGCAGTCTGGCGACCAGGAAAGTGGCTTCTTTCCGTCTTTGAATTGAAATGCCACCTAATTCCATACTGGGGCCGTCTATGAACTTAGTCTGCCGGTTCAAATAATAAAATTCTCTGAATAATTCTACAGTGGCTCCTGTTGAAGGTACACCTCGCAGAACACTTGAAAGTTATAGATGTTTGAAACAGAATTTAGCCCAATATCTTGAGGATGGAGCTGGAAAAAGTGTAGCACGTCGCGGAAGAATTTTCAACCGGGAGGGGTGAACCCCCGGATCATATGATCGGTAAAAACAATTACTTCGCCCTCCTTGGGCTCAGGAGGATTTTCAATGCCTGGGACCCTCCAGTGGATGACATCTTTTTTGGCTAAGACGCATGTCTGCACAAAATCATTCAAATCCTCCTCGATGACCCGGGAAGCTACCCAGTTGCATGAAGTGATCATCTTAGTCATTGTTGAGGATGAAGGTCTGAAAATAAAATATTACCGGTTTAAGACTATATTGTTAAGCCGGCCATTGATTCAAAGGTAAGAACTATAAATAGGCAGTGTGTTAAGCCGGAGGATAACATTGAGTTATGCAGAGATATCTATTGGCGGCTTAAAGTGGGACTCATGGTATATGGCGGGTTATGGTTTTATCAGTTAAGCCGCCCGAACAACTGTTAGTGTTTAGATCTATATGTGAAGGATTGCTAAGTGTTGGACAAACAATTTTCATAGATTAGTATTATAATTTTGGATCTGCAACAGTTCAGATAATGAAGAAAATTCTAGACCTAAGGTGGAGGTAGCAGGAAAGTTCGTGTGTTCAGATGAGATCTTCTATGGAGGAGAGGTATTTAGATATTAAAAACGAGTGCTAAATGGTTGCCGCATTACGTTGGTAACGGATTCAGATTCAACTACATGATCTAAGGAGGAAAAGAGAAGAACGGAGATGAACTTGAGCAAACCCTAACGGATATCTTCTATGAGAAAAGAGGAGAACTTCCTGGGGCTGATGGACAACGAAGGGGCACCGCGGTGCTCTGGTTTGTTTAGGTCGATGCAACGGCTGGAGTTGAGGCAGTTTGCGAGGTCAACAGCGGCGGAGCTCTCGGGTGCGTGCGGTGTTTCCAGAAAGAGGATGAAGACGAGGAGGCAAGGGTGAAAATGAAAAGGACCCTTGCCCCTATTTATAAGGCAGTGGATAGATGGCATGCGCGGGAATCGAGGAGGCCAAAAGATGATTATGTGACAGTACAGATGCCTCGGTTTTTGGGATATTCATTAAAGGTGAAGATATACTAATATGTTTGGGCCTCGTGCAATATTAATGCGAGATGACGTCATGGCGGGTTAGCACTTCTGTGAGCTGACATCATGGCGGGTTATAAGATTTCATAAAGATTTATGATGAAAGATTTTTCTAAGTCAAAGTACTGAAGATTGATATGAACAAGTTCAAATCAATCTGGGGCCTAATGTTGGGGATATAACTATTGGGTATGACTCGCCCAGGAGGGGTCGGGTCATACTATTGACGACTCAAGGATGAAAATGGCGGTTTATGAAGCAAGCCTATTGAAGACCCAAGACCCAGAGGCGAGTTAAGGCCCAAGAGGATAAACCGCCATATGTGTAACTTGTATTGTAAGGCAAGTTTAGTTAGTCACCGAGCCGGACACGTTGTGTATGAGCCGGTTGGGATTCTGTAAGCCGCCGGGCATCAACCTCCGTATATAAAGGGGTGACCCGACGGTGGCTTAGGACAAGAAACAACAAGTCAAGAACTAGGTCAAGCGTATTCGCTCCCTGGTAATCAAACCCAAGCAATACAACCAAAAGCAGGAGTAGGCCTTTACCTCATTGAGAGGGGCCGAACCTGGGTAAAACTCTCTGTGTCCTTTGTCCCGTTTAACCCCTTCAAGCTAACCTAGCGGCGATGGCTCCACACCTAAGTCCTCTTGCTAGGGCATCTGCCGCGTTAATTCCATGACACCTTCCTTGGTCGCCTCCGAATCTTCCTCCTCGACCACTTCGCCCTCGACGGAGTCCTCACCGAAGGACAGCGCCACTGGGGAGTCGGGGAGCTCGGTGCTACCTCTTGAGCACTACGTTGGTTTTCCCTTGAAGAGGAAAGGGTGATGCAGCAAAGTAGCGTAAGTATTTCCCTTAGTTTTTGAGAACCAATGTATCAATCCAGTAGGAGGCTCCACGCAAGTCCCTCGTACCTACACAAACAAACAAGAACCTTGCAACCAACGTGATAAAGGGGTTGTCAATCCCTTCACGACCACTTGCGAAAGTGAGATCTGATAGAGATAATAAGATAAGATAAATATTTTGGTATTTTTATGATATAGATTGGAAATTAAAGATTGCAAAATAAAGTAGATCGGAAACTTATATGATGGAAAATAGACCCGGGGCCATAGGTTTCACTAGTGGCTTCTCTCAACATAGCATAAGTATTATGGTGGGTGAACAAATTACTGTCGTGCAATTGATAGAAAAGTGCATAGTTATGAGATTATCTGGGCATGATCATGTATATAGGCATCACGTCCACGACAAGTAGATCGAAACGATTCTGCATCTACTACTATTACTCTACACATCGACCGCTATCCAGCATGCATCTAGAGTATTAAGTTCATAAGAACAGAGTAACACATTAGCCAAGATGACATGATGTAGAGGGATAAACTCAAGCAATATGATATAAACCCCATCTTTTTATCCTCGATGGCAGCAATACAATACGTGCCTTGCTGCCCCTGCTGTCACTAGGAAAGGACACCGCAAGATTGAACCCAAAGCTAAGCACTTCTCCCATTGCAAGAAAGATCAATCTAGTGGGCCAAACCAAACTGATAATTCGAAGAGACTTGTGAAGATAACCAATCATACATAAAAGAATTCAGAGAAGATTCAAATATTTCTCATAGATAAACTTGATCATAAACCCACAATTCATTGGATCTCGACAAACTCACCGCAAAAAGAGTTACATCGAATAGATCTCCAAGAAGATCGAGGAGAACTTTGTATTGAGATTCTAAGAGAGAGAAGAAGCCATCTAGCTAATAACCATGGACCCGAAGGTCTGTGGTAAACTACTCACAACTCATTGAAGAGGCCTTGGCGATGATGTAGAAGCCCTGCATGATCGATTCCCCCTCCGACGGAGCGCCGGAAAAGGCTCCAAGATGTAACCTCACGGCTACAGAAGGTTGCAGCTGTGGAAATAGGGTTTCGTGGCGCTCCTGGATGTTCTCGCGGTACGTGGATATATATAGGAGGAAGAAGTAGGTCGGTGGAGCCACGAGGGGCCCACGAGGGTGGTGGGGGCGCGCCGGGCACCCTCGTGGCTGCCTCGTTTACTTCTTGATGTCCACTCCAAGTCTCCTGGTTTGCATTTGTTCCAAAAAGATCGCTCCCGAAGGTTTCACCCCGTTTGGACTCCGTTTGATATTCCTTTTCTTCGAAACACTGAAATAGGCAAAAAAAATAGCAATTCGGGTCGGGCCTCCGGTTAGTAGGTTAGTCCCAAAAATGATATAAAAGTGTAGAGTAAAGCCCATAAACATCCAAAATGGGTAATATAATAGCAGGGAACAATAAAAAATTATAGATACGTTGGAGGCGTATCAAGCATCCCCAAGCTTAATTCCTGCTCGTCCTCGAGTAGGTAAATGATAAAAATAGAATTTTTGATGTGGAATGCTACCTAGCATATTTCTCAATGTAATTTTCTTTATTGTGGCATGAATGTTCAGATCCAAATGATTCAAGAAAAAAGTTCATATTGACATAAGAGTAATAATACTTCAAGCGTACTAACAAAGTAAGCATGTCTTCTCAAAAATAACATGGCCAAAGAAAGCTATCACTACAAAATCATATAGTCTGGCTATGCTCTATCTTCATCACACAAAATATTTAAATCATGCACAACCCCGGTTTTAGCCAAGCAATTGTTTCATACTTTAGTATTTTCAAACTTTTTCAATCTTCAGGCAATACATGAGCGTGAGCCATGGACATATCACTTTATGTGGAATAGAATGGTGGTTGTGGAGAAGACAACAAAAAGGAGAAGATAGTCTCACATCAACTAGGCGTATCAATGGGCTATGGAGATGCCCATTAATAGACATCAATGTGAGTGAGTAGGGATTGCCATGCAACGGATGCACTAGATCTATAAGTGTATGAAAGCTCAGAAAGAAACTAAGTGGGTGTGCATCCAACTTGCTTGCTCATGAAGACCTAGGGCATTTTTAGGAAGCCATCATTGGAATATACAAGCCAAGTTCTATAATGAAAAATTCCCACTAGTAAATGAAAGTGATAACATAGGATACTTTCTATCATGAAGATCATGGTGCTACTTTGAAGCACAAGTGTGGTAAAAGGATAGTAACATTGTCCCTTCTCTCTTTTTTTCTCAATTTTTTTTCTTTTTTTATTTGGCCTTTCTCTTTTTTTATTTGGCCTTTCTCTTTTTTTATAAAGTTTGGAGTCTCATCCCGACTTGTGGGGGAATCATAGTCTCCATCATCCTTTCCTCACTTGGGACAATGCTCTAATAATGAAGATAATCACACTTTTGTTTACTTACAACTCAAGAATTACAACTCGATACTTAGAACAAAATATGACTCTATATGAATGCCTCCGGCGGTGTACTGGGATATGCAATGAATCAAGAGTGACTTGTACGAAAGAATTATCAAGGTGGCTTAGCCACAAATACGATGTCAACTACATGATCATGCAAAAGCAATATGACAATGCTGGAGCGTGTCATAATAAACGGAAAGGTGGAAAGTTGCATGGCAATATATCTCGGAATGGCTATGGAAATTCCATAATAGGTAGGTATGGTGGCTGTTTTGAGGAAGGTATATGGTGGGTGTATGGTACCAGCCAAAGTTGTGCGGCACAAGAGAGGCTAGCAATGGTGGAAGGATGAGAGTGCATATAATCCATGGACTCAACATTAGTCATAAAGAAATCATACACTTATTGCAAAAATCTACAAGTAATCAAAACAAAGTACTACACGCATGCTCCTAGGGGAAGGGTTGGTAGGAGTTAACCATCGCGCGATCCCGACCTCCACACATAAGGAAGACAATCAATAAATAAATCATGCTCCAACTTCATCACATAACGGTTCACCATACGTGCATGCTACGGGAATCACAAACTTTAAGACAAGTATTCCTTAAATTCACAATTACCCAACTAGCATGACTCTAACATTACCACCTCTATATCTCAAAACAATTATCAAGCATCAAATTTCTCATAGCATCCAATTCACTTTCTATGATAGTTTTTATTATACCCAACTTGGATGCCCATCATTCTAGGACCAATTTTATAACCATAACAAATACCATGCTGTTCTAAAAGACTCTCAAAATAATATAAGTGAATCATGAGAGATAAATAATTTCTATAAAATTAAGCCACCGTCGTGCTCTAAAAAGATATAAGTGAAGTACTAGAGCAAAACTATCTAGCTCAAAAAATATGAGTGAAGCACATAGAGTATTCTAATAAATTCCAAATCATGTTGTATCTCCCAAAAGGTGTGTACATAAAGGATGATTGTGGTAAAATAAAAAGCAAAGACTCATATCATACAAGACGCTCCAAGCAAAACACATATCATGTGGCGAATAAAAATATAGCTCCAAGTAAAGTTACCGATAGACGAAGACGAAAGAGGGGATGCCTTCCGGGGCATCCCCAAGCTTAGGCTTTTGGTTGTCCTTGAATTATCTTGGGGTGACTTGGGCATCCCCAAACTTAGGCTCTTTCCACTCCTTATTCCATAGTCCATCAAATCTTTACCCAAAACTTGAAAACTTCACAACACAAAACTCAACAGGAAATCTCATGAGCTCTGTTAGTGCAAGAAAGAAAAATCACCACTTAAGGTACTGTAATGAACTCATTATTTATTTATATTGGTGTTAAACCTACTGTATTCCAACTTCTCTATGGTTCATACCCCCCGATACTAGCCACAGATTCAACAAAATAAGCAAACAACACACGAAAAACAGAATCTGTCAAAAACAGAACAGCCTATAGCAATCTGTAACTTTAGAATACTTATTGAACTCTAAAAATCCTACCAAAATAGGAAGTCCTAGTAAATTTGTATATTTATCTACTGAAAAAGAATCAACTGAAAATAACGTTTCTGCGATTTACGAAAATTATTCTCGTGCACACAAAAGTTTCTGTTTTTCAGCAGAATCAAATTAACTATCACCCAAGATGATCCTATAGGTTCTACTTGGCACAAACACTAATTAAAACATAAAACCACATCTACACAGAAGCTATATGATTTATTTATTACTAAACAGAAGCATAAAGTAAAGAACAAAAATAAAATTGGGTTGCCTCCCAACAAACGCTATCGTTTAACGCCTCTAGCTAGGCATTGAGATTTCAATGATGCCCACAAGAAAGACAAGAATTGAAGCACAAAGAGAGCATCATGAAACACGTGAAAAACACATCTAAGTATAACATACTTCCTATGCATAGGCATATTATAAGCAAACAAATTTGCAAGGCAAGCAAAAACTAGCATATGCAAGGAAGAAGAAAGAGACGATAGCAATCTCAACATGACGAGAGGTATTTTAGTAAGATAACAATTTCTACGACCATATTTTCCTCTCTGATAATAATTACATATAGGATCATAGGAAAATTCAACAAAATAGCTATCACATCACATATTCTCAACACGATCCACATGCATGTGAAGTTGACACTCTTCCAAAATAGTGGGATTATCATTAACTAAAGTCATGACCTCTCCAAACCCACTTTTATCAAAAATACCATAAGATTGAACATTCTCCAAATATGTGGGATCTCAAGTTGACACTCTTCCAAACCCACTTTCAATATTATTGCAAACACTATTATCAATCTCATATTCATCATGGGGCTTAAATAAATTTTCAAGATCATAAGAAGAGTCACCCCAATCATGATCATTGCAACAAGTAGTAGACATAGCAAAATTAGCATCCCCAAGCTTAGGGTTTTGGATATTATTAGCACAACTGACATCAAGAGAATTTAAAATAAAATCATTGCAATCATGCTTTTTATTCAAGGAGCTATCGTGAATCTCTTCATAAATTTCTTCATCACAATTTTCAGATTCATGAATTTCAAGCAAAACCTCATAAAGATAATCTAGTGCACTCAAATCACTAGAATTTGGTTCATCATAATTGGATCTCTTAAAAAGATTGGCAAGCGGATGAGGATCCATAGATCTTAGGTTCTCTTTTTAGCAATAAATAAACAACTATTCCAACCAAACGAGCAAACGAGCCAAGTAAGACATCAAAGCAAACGAAAAGACGAACAGAAGAAGTGCGAATAAAACGGCAAGGGTAAAGTGGGGGAGAGGAAAACGAGAAACAAATGGCAAATAATGTAATGTGAGGGATAAGAGTTTGTGATGGGTACTTGGTATGTCTTGACTTGTGCGTAGACATCCCAGGCAACAGCGCCAGAAATCCTTCTTGCTACCTCTTGAACACTGCGTTGGTTTTCCCTTGAAAAGGAAAGGGTGATGCAGCAAAGTAGCGTAAGTATTTCCCTCAGTTTTTCAGAACCAAGGTATCAATCCAGTAGGAGGCTCCACGCAAGTCCCTCGTACCTACACAAACAAACAAAAACCTCGCAACCAACGCGATAAAGGGGTTGCCAATCCCTTCACGGCCACTTGCGGAAGTGAGATCTGGTAGAGATAATAAGATAAGATAGATATTTTTGGTATTTTATGATATAGATTGGAAAGTAAAGATTGCAAAATAAAGTAGATCAGAAACTTATATGATGGAAAATAGACACGGGGGCCATAGGTTTCACTAGTGGCTTCTCTCAAGATAGCATAAGTATTACTGTGGGTGAACAAATTACTGTCGAGCAATTGATAGAAAAGTGCATAGTTATGAGATTATCTAGGCATGATCATGTATATAGGCATCACGTCCATGACAAGTAGATCGAAACGATTCTACATCTACTACTATTACTCCACACATGGACCGCTATCCAGCATGCATCTAGAGTATTAAGTTCGTAAAACAGAGTAACGCATTAGGCAAGATGGCATGATGTAGAGGGATAAACTCAAGAAATATGATATAAACCCCATCTTTTGATCCTTGATGGGAACAATACAATACGTGCCTTGGTGCCCCTGCTGTCACTGGGAAAGGACACCGCAAGATTGAACCCAAAGCTAAGCACTTCTCCCATTGCAAGAAAGATCAATCTAGTAGGCCAAACCAAACTGATATTTTGAAGAGACTTGCAAAGATAACCAATCATACATAAAAGAATTCAGAGGAGATTCAAATATTTCTCATAGATAAACTTGA
Source organism: Triticum dicoccoides (assembly GCF_002162155.2). NCBI lineage: Eukaryota > Viridiplantae > Streptophyta > Magnoliopsida > Poales > Poaceae > Triticum > Triticum dicoccoides. Next base: position 451,771,543 of record NC_041387.1, on the reverse strand, counting down.
TCATAAACCCGCAATTCATCGGATCTCGACAAACACACCGCAAAAAGAGTTACATCGAATAGATCTCCAAGAAGATCGAGGAGAACTTTGTATTGAGATTCAAAGAGAGAGAAGAAGCCATCTAGCTACTAACTATGGACCCGAAGGTCTGTGGTAAACTACTCACAACTCATTGGAGAGGCCTTGGCAATGATGTAGAAGCCCTTCGTGATCGATTCCCCCTTCGGCGGAGTGCCGAAAAAGGCTCCAAGATGGGATCTCATGGGTACAGAAGGTTGCGGCGGTGGAAATAGGGTTTCATGGTGCTCCTGGATGTTCTCGGGGTACGTGGATATATATAGGAGGAATAAGTAGGTCAGTGGAGCCACGAGGGGCCCACGAGGGTGGGGGGCGCGCCGGGCACCCTCGTGGCTGCCTTGTTTACTTCTTGACGTCCACTCCAAGTCTCCTGGTTTGCATTTGTTCCAAAAAAATCGCTCCCGAAGGTTTCATCCCGTTTGGACTCCATTTGATATTGCTTTTCTTTGAAACACTGAAATTGGCAAAACAAACAGCAATTCGGGCTGGGCCTCCGGTTAGTAGGTTAGTCCCAAAATTGATATAAAAGTGTAGAGTAAAGCCAATAAACATCCAAAACGGGTAATATAATAGCATGGAACAATAAAAAATTATAGATACGTTGGAGACGTATCAGTCGGACGGCACGAGCCCCCGCTCATTGAAGTCCGGCATGGAGGCGACTAGCTCTGCCCCGTCGTCACGGCGGTACAATAGAAGGTGGGTCGCCGGAGGGCAGCCTGGATCCTTCGCTAACAAGGCCCGCATAGACACAAATAGCTCATCAGCCGACAGGTTCTCAGGGCGCAGGCGGAGGTTATCTTCTGCGCCCTTGAGGTCCCACATGGGCCGGGAGTGAGATTGGAGAGGCGCCAGGCGCTGCAACAAGAACTCGCAGACAATCATGGGCCCTGTTAGCGCCCCGGAGCTCATGTCCGCCTTGATATTCTTCAAGACCGGCGCCGCCCTGGGGTCGGTGAGCTTCTCATGGGACCACTAAGGCAGCTTCTCCGATCGCTCACTCGGCAGCTCCAGCCGAGCATGTTTTCTCCAGGCGTCCAGGTAGACCCACTTGTGTCGAAAGTCATCCACCTTCTTCGCGGCCTTCATGAGCTTGTTGTTATCATTGAGCACAACAAAGGAGACGCATCCGGAGAGCTCGCTTGAGCCTTGTGTCCGGAGGGAGAAGAAATGGTGAAACAGTGCGACGGAGGGCTTCACCCCCACGAAGGCCTGATAGTAGAAAGCGAAGACTAAGAGGAGGAGGGCGGTGTTGGGTTGAAGGTGAAGTGTGTGGATCTAGTAATGGTCAAGGATGGCGAAGAAGAACCTGGAGAAAGGCGGGATAAGCCCCGCGAAGAGGCTGTGGAGGAAGAAAGGGAAGAACGCGCCCTTCAAGGTTCCCCACTCGGCGGAGCCGACCCGGATCTCAGTCACTCCCCTCTCGTTCTCTGGGCCCGCCATTAGCGGGAGCACGGCGGCGAGGTGCTCGACTTCGGTAACGATCGACGGGCTGAGGGCCTCATCGACGATAGGAGCAGCGGCCGCAACCACGCCGACGGACTTCATCTTCGTCCCCATCAGCAAGTACCTTGGGAGCGAGGATTTGGTGGATCTGGAGGCGCCCTCTGCAAGAGATGGATGAGATCTGGAGCAAGACAAAGGGAAGGCAATGAAAGCTCGGATGCGGCAGTTGGCCTTTTTGTTAGGGCATGCCAGTTTCCAAGACCGCGTGGAGAAGCGGAGACACCCATGTCCCATCAAGCGCCACGCGTCGGCTCGGTCCGCACGAGATTGGGGCCCGCGACATTCAGTACTTGCCCTTTGGCTTCGCCTCGAAGCCAAGTGCGAGCACGGCTTGGGCCCGGGGGCTTCTATCGGCGTTCTGGGAACCAGGGTACCCAGACCTGCCTGCATGCGGCCCACAATGTGGCTTTATTGATGGCCTGGTATGGTCTAGCTTCGACTACGGCAAGACAAGACCCTCGTGAGTGGCCAAGCCTCGCAAGGCAGGCGACATCAAGACCTCCCGAGGGAGCGGCCTCCTTAGGCAGCCTCCTGAGCAGAGCGGAGATTTCTATGCAAGACCCAGCCTCACGAGGCTGAAATGACATCAGCCATGACGACCAAGGCCAGGCGCGCGCCAGCAGGCGCAGTACAACAAGTTTCCTCTTTGGTGCAAAGGAGGCAAGCGCAAGTGTGGAGTCCCAAGGAATCAGCCAAAGGTTGCCATTTGCGTGCAATGAGACCAAGACCGCCAGAACGGCAGGATGGATGTCATCGCTGAGCCCACCATGATGTCATGCTGAGAGGCTTTGCAGGTGAAGACCACCTTTCGTCAGGATTAGATGTACTTCTTGTTCCCCTTCAAATTTGGCCGTTGTGGGATCCCTTCCCTCCTAAGTGTTGGGGGAAGAGGACCAAGGCCACTATAAATAGAACCTAGCCACCACCGTAGAGGGGGGGGGGGTCGGTCGATCGATCAACGCACCAGGTGATCAACTCATAGAACCACCAAGAGCTCATCACAAGAACATGCCTCCTGAGGCTGTTCTTCCACTTGTACTAGTTCATCCTTAGCCCATCGCGAGGCCAATCCACCACAAAGCAGGTGTAGGGTATTACACCGCAAGGTGGCCCGAACCTCGGTAAATTGTTGTGTCTTTCTCTATAGTGTTCATCGAGCTAGGTCGTGAGAGCAGCAGATCGGGAGGCTTGAGAGGTTAAGTTCTTCGCACACGCCCCTGAGTTCGAACCTTTCTTTGGTCTGTGGAGCCCGGAATCAGACACTCCTGCTCCATGGCTTTGAGCCTGACCTCCATGGTTCCCTTTCCCTTGGGCCCCTAGACGTCTCATATGTGGAGCACCCCCTCACACATATCGATGGCTTGAGGGTGCTGTGTCATCTCCTGCAAATATGGGTTGATGGCGTTCTGAAAGAACTTGTCCTTGGAGGAGCTCGGAGCGGCCATGGCGATCTAGATCTGTCAGAAAACAGCAAGAAAAAAGAACAGAAGATTTCTCCGTGATACGGTGGTCAGTATGTTTGGGGGGTATATAAAGATTTTTTATCTTGGGAAACAAGCAAAACGAGGGGAAAACGGAGTCGGAAGGTGCCCGAGGTGGGCACAACCCACCTGGGCACGCCAGGCAAGCTAGGCGCACACTGGTGTCTTGTGCCCTCCTTGGTTGCCTTCCGGGTTGTTTCTTATTTTCCTAATTTTTGTAATTTTCCAAAATTGACAGAAAATATTTTTGCGGATTTTTTGGAGTCCGTTTACTTACTCACGTACCTCCTCTTTTTCATGATTCTGGAGTGTTCCGGAAGGTTTCCTTTATGTGTTCCTCCGGTGTCATGGTTTGAATAATACGCTTTCAACATTAATAGGCGTACCTGACATGTAGTGTTTAATTCTTTGCCCATTGACCACCTTCGGGTTAGTACCTTCGTCATTATTTATTTTGATAGCTCAAGAACGATAAACCTCTTCGATAATATATGGTCCTTCCCATTTAGAGAGAAGTTTTACTACAAAGAATCTGAAACGAGAGTTGTACAAAAGAACATATTCTCCAACTTTGAATTCCCGCTTTTGGATTATTTTATCATGCCATCTTTTAACTTTATCTTTGAATAGTTTAGCATTTTCATAAGCTTGGGTTCTCCATTCATCTAATGAGTTAATATCAAATAACCTCTTTTCACTTGCAAGTTTGAAATCATAATTGAGTTCTTTAATTCCCCAATATGCTTTATGTTCTAACTCAAGAGGCAAATGACGAGCTTTTCCATAAACCATTATATAGGGAGACATACCCATAGGATTTTTATATGCTGTTCTGTAGACCCAAAGTGCATCATCTAATTTCATAGACCAATTCTTTTGAGACCTATTAACAGTTTTTTGTAATAATAATTTTATTTCTCTATTGCTAAGTTCAACTTGGACACTAGATTGAGGATGATAGGGTGATGCAATTCTATGGTTCACTTCATATTTAGCAAGCATTTTACGAAAAGCACCATGAATAAAGTGTGAACCACCATCAGTCATTAAATATCTAGGGACACAAAACCTTGGGAAAATAACTTCTTTAAGCATTTTAATAGAGGTGTTGTGATCATCACTACTAGTTGGAATAGCTTCTACCCACTTAGTAACATAATCAACAATAACCAAAATATGAGTATACCCATTAGAGGAAGGAAAATCTCCCATATAATCAAAACCCCAAACATAAAATGGTTCAACAGCAAGTGAATAGTTCATAGGCATTTCCCGATGCTTACCGATATTGCCAATTCTTTGACATTCATCACAAGATAAAACAAACTTACGGGCATCCTTGAAGAGAGTAGGCCAATAAAAACCAGATTGCAAACCTTGTGAGAAGTTCTGTCTCCCCCATGATATCCTCCATAAGCTTCGGAGTGACATTTCCATGAGATTTGTTCCTGTTCATACTCAGGTACACAATGTCTAATAATACCATATACTCCTTTATAAAGATGTGGGTCATCCCAAAAGTAATTTCTTAAATCATAGAAGAATTTTTTTCCTTTTGTTGGTATGTGAAGCTAGGTGGTATGTATTTAGCAACAATGTAATTAGCATAGTCAGCATACCAAGGTGTGTTATGAGAAACATTTATTGTAGCTAATTCTTCATCCGGAAAACTATCATCAATAGGTAGTGGGTCATGAAGAATATTTTCTAACCTAGACAAGTTATCGGCTACGGGGTTCTTAGCTCCTTTCCTATCAATGATATGTAAGTCAAATTCTTGTAGCAAAAGAACCCACCTAATGAGTCTAGGTTTAGCATCCTTCTCTTCCATAAGATAGTTTACAACAACATGATCAGCATGAACAATTACTTTGGAATCAACAATATAGGATCTGAATTTATCACAAGCAAACACAACTGCTAAAAATTCCTTTTCGGTAGTAGCATAATTTAGTTGAGCACTGTCTAGAGTTTTACTAGCATAATGAATAACATTTAATTTCTTATCAACCTTTTGTCCTAGAACAACACCAACAACATAATCACTCGCATCACACATAATTTCAAAAGGCAAGTCCCAATCAGGTGGTTGAATTGCAGAAGTTAAGGCTTTCTTAAGTGTTTCAAAGACTTCTACACAATCATCATAAAAAACAAATGGAATATCCTTTTGTAAAAATTTGTAAGAGGCCTAGAAATTTTAGAGAAGTCTTTAATAAACCTTCTATAGAAACCCGCATGACCAAGGAAACTACGAATACCTTTAATATCTTTAGGACATGGCATTTTCTCAATTGCATTAAGTTTAGCTTTGTCCACCTCAATACCTCGTTCCAAAATTTCATGACCCAAGACGATACCTTCATTAACCATAAAGTGGCACTTCTCCCAATTCAAGACAAGGTTAGTTTGCTCACATCTGTGGAGCTCGATCAAGGTTGCTCAAGCAATCATCAAAAGACATTCTGTAAACAGAAAAATCATCCATGAAAACCTCAACAATATTTTCACAAAAATCAGAGAATATAGCAGTCATACATCTTTGAAAGGTAGAAGGTGCATTGCATAAACCAAAAGGCATACGTCTATAAGCATAAGTTCCAAAAGGACAAGTGAAGGTGTTTTTCTCTTGGTCAGGTTGTGAAACAGGTATTTGAGAAAAACCAGAGTATCCATCGAGAAAACAAAAGTGTGTGTGCTTAGATAGTCTTTCTAGCATTTGATCAATAAAAGGCAAAGGGTAATGATCTTCTCTAGTAGCTTTATTTAACTTTCTAAAATCAATTGCCATTCTATAGCCAGTGATAATTCTTTGTGGAATAAGTTCATTCTTATCATTGGGAACAATAGTAATACCTCTTTTCTTTGGGACACAATGAACGGGACTTACCCATCTACTATCAGTTATGGGATAGATTATACTTGCTTCCAGAAGCTTTAATATTTCAGTTCTTACCACTTCTTTCATTTTAGAATTCAAACAATGTTGGTGATCAACAACGGGTTTAGCATCAGGCTCCATATTAATCTTGTGCTGACATAGAGTGGGACTAATGCCCTTAAGATCATCAAGAGTATATCCAATAGCAGCACTGTGCTTCTTCAGAATTTTCAATAATATTTCTTCTTCATGTTCTGAAAGGTTAGCACTAATAATAAAAGGATATATCTTTTTCCCATCAAGATAAGCATATTTCAAAGTGTCAGACAAAGATTTTAATTCGAACACAAGATCACCTTTAGGTGGAGGAGCACTTCCTAGAGTTTCAATAGGCAAATTGTGCTTGAGCAGAGGTTGTAGTTCAAAGAAAATTCTACTTTCATGCATGTGCATATCATTTTCATGGTCTAGCAAATATTGTTCTAGTGTATCAGTAGGAGGCACAACAATAGAAGCAAGACCAATTATTTCATCTTTATTAGGTAACTCTTTCTTATGATGTTTTCTACTAAACTTAGAAAAATTAAACTCATGAGACTCATCACCAAACTAACACCGACAGTTTGTTTCTCACAATCTATTTTAGCATTAACAATGTTCATGAAAGGTCTACCAAAAATAATAGGACAAAAGTTATCTTGTGGGTAACCGAGGACTAGAAAATCAGTAGGGTATTTTGTTTTCCCACACAAGACTTCAACATCTCTAACAATCCCAAGTGGTGTGATGGTGTCTCTATTAGCAAGTTTAATAGTGACATCTATGTCTCCTATTTTAGTGGGTGCTATATCATCCATAATTTCTTGATATAAGGTAAAAGGAATAGCACTTACGCTAGCACCTAAGTCACATAAACCATGATAACAATGATCTCCTATTTTGACTGAGACAACAGGCATGCCAACAACAGGTCTATGTTTGTCTTTTTCACCAGGTTTGGCAATTCTAGCAGCTTCATCACAGCAAAATAAATAGCATGCCCATCAATATTTTCTACAAAGAGATATTTAACCATAGCAACACTAGGTTCTACTTTAATTTGTTCAACAGGTTTGGGTGCTATAATATTACTTTTGCAAACCACAGTTGATACCTTAGGATGTTCCTTTGTCCTAACAGGGAAAGGTGGTTTTTCAATATAAACGGTAGGCACAACTGGATCAATAGTGTAAATGATAGTTTCATATTTAGCTACTACCAGTTCTTTAACTTCTTCTTTAATAGTGGGTGATATTTAAAACACTTCTCCTTAGGGATATCAACATGATTAGCAAATGATTCACAATAAGAGGCTACTTCTCATAGTCAAGTCCATATTTAGTGGTAAACTTTTGAAATTCATCGGTATTCATAAAGGATTTAACACAATCAAACTCAAGCTTAATATCTGACTCTTTACCTTCATCGTTCCCAATCTTTAGAGTTGCGTTTAATTCTTTCTAAAAGATCCCACCTGAATTCAATAGTCTTCTTCATAAAAGAACCAGTACAAGAAGTATCGACCATGGATTGATCATCACGAGAAAGCCGAGCATAAAAGTTCCAAATAATAATTTCTCGTGAGAGCTCATGATTGGGGCATGAATATAACATTGACTTAAGCCTCCCCCAAGCTAGAGTGATACTTTCTCCTTCACAAGGCCAAAAATTATATATGTAATTCCGATCACGATGAACTAGATGCATAGGATAATTTTTTGGTGAAAATTCAATTTCAATCGGTTCCAGATCCAAGACCCAATATCATCGCATTGCCAATATCATGTCAATGCTTTTCCCTTCAAAGATATAGGGAAAAACCTTCTTATTAGCTTCATCTCCGGATAAACCTGCAAGCTTAAATAATCCACAAATTTCATCCACATATATCAAGTGCATATCAGGATGTTCAGTTCCATCTCCTGCATAAGGATTAGCTAGCAGTTGTTCTATCATACCTGAAGGAATTTCATAACCAATATTTTCAGTAGGTGCAGTAGGTTGAGGGGCAATTAATTGTGGTTCCGATTGAGGTGAAGATACCTCGAACAAACCCCTCAAATGATGATTCTCCATAGTAACATGTGACAATAAATTTCAGCACGTAGTAATAATTTTTCCTTACCAATTTCCACTTACCAAGAGCACTTCACTCCCCGGCAACTGCGCCAGAAAAGAGTCTTGATGACCCAAAAGTATAGGGGATCAATTGTAGTCCTTTTTATAAGTAAGAATGTCGAACCCAACAAGGAGCAGAAGGAAATGACAAATGGTTTTCGGCAAGGTAATTTTTGCAAGCACTAAAAATGTTGGTAACAGATAGTTTGATAGCAAGATAATTTGTAACGAGCAAGTAATGGTAACGGTAAATAAAGTGCAGCAAGGTAGCCCAATCCTTTTGTGGCAAAGGACAGGCGAAAAAGGTTTCTTATAATAGGAAAAGCGTTCTTGAGAGTACACGGGAATTTCATCTAGTCACTTTCATCATGTTGATTCCATTCGTGTTCGCTACTTTGATAATCTGATATGTGGGTGGACCAGTGCTTAGGTGTTGTTCTTACTTGAACAAACCTCCTACTTATGATTAACCTCCTCGCAAGCATCCGCAACTACGAGATAAGTATTAAGATAAAATCTAACCATAGCATTAAACTTTTGGATCCAAATCAGTCCCTTACGAAATAGCGCATAAAATAGGGTTTAAGCTTCTGTCACTCTAGAAACCCATCATCTAATAACTGCTCCAAAATGCATTCCCTTAGGCCCAAATATGGTGAAGTGTCATGTAGTCAACGTTCACATGACACCACTAAGGGAATCACAACATACATATCATCAAAATATCGAACACATATCATGTTCACATGATTACTTGCAACAAGATTTCTCCCGTGACCTCAAGAACAAAACTAACTACTCACGAATGATAATCATGCTCAAGAGGGGTATTAGATAGCATAATGAATCTGAACATATAATATTTCACCAAATAAACCATATAGTAATCAACTACAAGATGTAATCAACAATACTAGTCACCCACAGGTACCAATCTGAGGTTCCGGTACAAAGATTGAACACAAGAGATAAATTAGGGTCTGAGAGGAGATGGTGTGGTTGAAGATGTTGATGAATATTGGTCTCCCAAAGATGAGAGGGTTGTTGGTGATGGCGATGGCTTTGATTTCCCCATCCGGGAGGGAAGTTCCCCTGGCGGAATCGCTCCGCCAGAGGGCAAAAGTGCTCCTGCCCAAGTTCTGCCTCGAGACGGCGGTGCTCTATCCCGAAAGTCCTCTCCTTATTTTTTTCTAGGTCAAAATGACTTATATACTATAAGATGGGCACCGAAGGTGGGCCGGGCTGAGATCAACCCACCAGGTCGCGCCTGGGGTGCCTGGTGCGCCCAGTGGGTTGGGCCCACCTGGTGGGCCCCCTCCGGTAGTTATTTGCTCCAGTATTTTTCATATATTCCAAAACAATTCTCCGTAAATTTTCAGCTCATTTGGAGTTGTGTAGAATAGGTAGCTTTGACATAGCTTTTTCAGGTCTAGAATTCCAACTGTCGGCATTCTCCCTCTTTGTGTAAACCTTGCATATTATGAGAGAAAAGGCATTAAAATTACTCCATAAAGCATTATTATGCATTAAAACATAGTAAATAATAGTAGGAAAACATGATGCAAAATGGATGTCTCACGCGCGGGCGGTACTACCGCCCCCTACTACCGCGCTACCGCTGCCCATTTACAAGAGCACGAAAACAAGCGGAAGAGAGTTCGATAGTGCATAGCGGAAGTACGTAGTATGAGTGGTACTACCACTTGGGAGCTAAAAACTGCCCAAGAGAAACAGATACAGTTGAGGAGATCAAAACTGCGATAACTACTAAAAACTACCTAAGAGAAAATGGTTATATTAAGAACTAGCAGAGAACAAATGCCAATAGGATAAGGAAGAGGACCTTCACACAGTATGAACCAACAAACTCTCCAACATCAAAAACATACTAGATGAAGCAAACAAAAACCGTTCTCGATGAGCTTGAGCTTGTCATGAAGGTGACAATAAGCTCAAAGACTCTCAAAGCAAAAGGGACAAACAAGAACCAAGAAAGATGATGCCAAGGATGCAATGGTTTGAGCTCTCTATGAATGATACGATCAAGCTACTCACTCGAGAGTCCCCCTTGATAGTACGTCTATCAATCCTATAACAATCCGGTCTCCCAACTAACCATGAGACCAGTAAAATAGAAAACCTATCAAGGTCAAACTTTGACTTGAGCATAGTCAACTTGAGTTAGATGATGACAATCTTGACCTCCTCATGATGGACCACCTTTCTTGATTGCGTCGGCTTGATGAAGACTAGTAGATTGCTCCCCCATACTCCACTATAGGTGAGCTCTCTTCGACATGTCCGTTGTCACCACAATGGACGACAAGCTTCAAGCATGTGATCTCTTCGAGATGCTCCACTTAAACTTGCACCCCGCAACCTTGATGACGATCACCACTTGATGTCATCCTCCATGGGTTATATGATATCTTCCTTTTGATGCACGACCATGGAAACATACCTAACCCCACAAACAACCCTCACATAGACCACGAGTTAGTACACAAAGCATAATGGACAATGCTTACCATACCATGAGATCACTTGACCCTGCTTTGTACATCTTTTACACTTTATGTGTTGATCAACTTGAATCACTCTTGTACTTAGTCTTGATCAACCCTTAATCTTTCCAACTCTCTTCATTAAGATGATGTCTTCAAGGTAAACATGAATGTTAGCACAATCTTCTTCTTCAACACATGCTTGCAATAGCTCAACTCTCACGTGACCAATCTTTGGATAAATCCTTGAATATCACCTTGGTTAACACATATTCTTCTTCTAATAACCTTGAAACCAACAAATGGCATACAAGCAATACTTATGGAGAAACCCTTCAAATATAACTCAAGGCAACCATTAGTCCATAGAGATTGTCATCAATTACCAAAACCAAACATGGGGGCACCACATGTTCTTTCACCCCGCTTGTTCCTTGAACTCAGACTCCAAGCAGGGCGGGATGTTGTCCTGAAGCTCCTAGGAGTTGTCCTTTTCCTTCTGAAACCACACTCGCAAGACAAGTTAACAGTTCTCGTGCTGTCTGTGATGCGATTATTTCAAATCGACCTTTTCTTCACATGTGAAAGCTTTTTAATATAATGAAGTGACTTGAAAATCATATTATTTTGATTTGAGTGCCTGGCAGGTCCTCCGTGGGTTATTTCTACAAAGGTGCTTGGTCAGTCTCATGCTTTTCATGCTGCTGATGGAAGTTGCCGAGACTGTATGGTTCATGTAGTCGTCTGCCCTGGTCTGGATGGCTGGTCACAATAGCTGAATTCATGACCAGTGCTTCGTTCATCATCCACCATGGGGTTGTGTGCCTACAGGGCAAAGGGTTGCAGTCTCCAATATGATCATAAAGTGACAATTCATCATATCCCAACAAACACATCACCGATTACATCATATGGATCCCGATCATGTGAGGCAACTCATAGGAACTCTGTATTGAATCACAAGGGAGAGAAGATGCCATCTAGCTATTCCTATGGACCCTAAGGTCCTAAAGGAAATACTCACACATGGTCATGGAAGCAACAAGGTGTATGAAGAAGCCTCCAGTAATGGACCCCCCCTCCGGCAGGGTACGGTAATAGGCCTATAGAATGGATCGGCCAGGAACAGAATCTTCCGGCGGCGGAACAAATGAAGAAAATTGGTACGTAGCGTTGATACGTCTCCAACGTATCTATAATTTTTGATTGTTCCATGCTATTATATTACCCCTTTTGGATGTTTATGGGCTTTATTTTACACATTTATATCATTTTTGGGACTAACCTACTAACCGGAGGCCCAGCCCGTATTGCTGGTTTTTTGCCTATTTCAATATTTCGAAGAAAAGGAATATCAAACGAAGTCCAAGCGGAATGAAACCTTCGGGAGCGTGATTTTTGGAAAGAACGTGATCCAAAGGACTTAGAGTGCAAGTCAAGAAGCAATCGAGGCGGCCAAGTGATAGGAGGGCGCGCCCACCCCTCCTGGGCGCGCCCCTGTCTCCTGGGCCCCACAGGCGGCCACCGACGTACTTCTTCCTCCTATATATACCTACGTACCCTGAAAACATCCAGGGAGCTAACGAAAAACAATTTCCACCACCGTAACCTTCTGTATCCGCGAGATCCCATCTTGGAGCCTTCGTCGGTGCTCCGCCGGAGGGGGAATTGACCATGGAGGGCTTCTACATCAACACCATAGCCCCTCCGATAAGTTGTGAGTAGTTTACCACAGACCTTCGGGTCCATAGTTATTAGCTAGATGACTTCTTCTCTCTTTTTGGATCTCAATACAATGTTCTCCCCCTCTCTTGTGGAGATCTATTCGATGTAAACTCTTTTTGCGGTGTGTTTGTCGAGATTCGATGAATTTTGGGTTTATGATCAAGTTTATCTATGAGAAATATTTGAATCTTCTCTGAATTCTTTTATGTATGATTGAGTTATCTTTGCAAGTCTCTTTGAATTATCAGTTTGGTTTGGCCTACTAGATTGATCTTTCTTGCCATGGGAGAAGTGCTTAGCTTTGGGTTCAATCTTGCGGTGTCCTTACCCAGTGACAAAAAGGGTTGCAAGGCACGTATTGTATTGTTCCCATCGAGGATAAAAAGATGGGGTTTATATCATATTGCTTGAGTTTATCCCTCTACTTCATGTCATCTTCTTAATGCGTTACTCTGTTCTTATGAACTTAATACTCTAGATGCATGTTGGATAGCGGTCGATGTGTGGAGTAATAGTAGTAGATGCAGGCAGGAGTCGGTCTATTTGACGTGGACGTGATGCCTATATACATGATCATGCCTAGATAATCTCATAATTATTCGCTTTTCTATCAATTGCTCGACAGTAATTTGTTCACCCACCGTAATACTTATGCCATCCTGAGAGAAGCCACTAGTGAAACCTATGGCCCCCGGGTCTATCTTTTATCATATAAGCTTTCAATCTATTTTTATTTGCATCTTTACTTTTTTCATCTATATTATAAAATACCAAAAATATATTTATCTTATCATACTATCTCTATCAGATCTCACTTTTGCAAGTGGCCATGAAGGGATTGACAACCCCTTTATTGCGTTGGTTGCGAGTTCTTTCTTTGTTTGTGTAGGTGCGTGGGACTTTTGGGGAGCTTCCTACTGGATTGATACCTTGGTTCTCAAAAACTGCGGGAAATACTTACACTACTATTGCTGCATCACCCTTTCCTCTTCAAGGAAAACCAACGCAAGCTCAAAACGTAGCAAGAAGGATTTCTGGCGCCATTGCCGGGGAGGTCTTCGCTCAAGTCAAGACATACCAAGTACACATCACAAACTCATCTTGGTATGTCTTGGTATGTCAAGACATATTGGTACTTGGTATGTGTTGACTTGAGCGAAGACCTCCCCGGCAACAGCGCCAGAAATCCTTCTTGCTACGTCTTGAGCTTGCGTTGGTCTTCTTTGAAGAGGAAAGGGTGATGCAGAAAAGTAGCATAAGTATTTCCCTCAGTTTTTGAGAACCAAGGTATCAATCCAGTAGGAGGCTCCTCAAAAGTCCCACGCACCTACACAAACAAACAAAGAACTCGCAACCAACACAATAAAGGGGTTGTCAATCCCTTGACGACCACTTGTGAAAGTGAGACCTGATAGAGATAGTATGATAAGATAAATATATTTTTGGTATTTTATAATATAGATGCAAAAAGTAAAGATGCAAATAAAAGTAGATTGAAAGCTTATATGATAAAAGATAGACCCGGGGGCCATAGGTTTCACTAGTGGCTTCTCTCAAGATGGCATAAGTATTACAGTGGGTGAACAAATTACTGTCGAGCAATTGATAGAAAAGCGAATAATTATGAGATTATCTAGGCATGATCATGTATATATGCATCATGTCCACGACAAGTAGACCGGCTCCTACCTACATCTACTACTATTACTCCACACATCGACCGCTATCCAGCATGCATCTAGAGTATTAAGTTCATAAGAACAGAGTAACGCATTAAGAAAGATGACATGATGTAGAGGGATAAACTCAAGCAATATGATATAAACCCCATATTTTTATCCTCGATGGCAACAATACAAGACGTGCCTTCCAACCCTTTCTGTCACTGGGTAAGGATACCGCAAGATTCAAAGCTATGCACTTCTCCCATGGCAAGAAAGATCAATCTAGTAGGCCAAACCAAACTGATAATTCGAAGAGACTTGCAAAGATAACTCAATCATACATAAAAGAATTCAGAGAAGATTCAAATATTTCTCATAGATAAACTTGATCATAAACCCACAATTGATCGGATCTCGACAAACACACCACAAAAAGAGTTTACATCGAATAGATCTCCAAAAGAGAGGGGGAGAACATTGTATTGAGATCCAAAAAGAGAGAAGAAGACATATAGCTAATAACTATGGACCTGAAGGTCTGTGGTAAACTACTCACAACTCATCGGAAGGGCTGCCCTCCGTGGTCGATTCCCCCTTCGGCAGAGCGCCGGCGAAGGCTCCAAGATGGGATCTCGCGGATACATAAGGTTACGGCGGTGGAAATTGTTTTTCGTTGGCTCCCTGGATGTTTTCGGGGTACGTAGGTATATATAGGAGGAAGAAGTACGTCGGTGGCTGCTCGTGGGGCCCAGGAGACAGGGGGCGCGCCCAGGAGGGGTGGGCGCGCCCTCCTATCTCCTGGCCGCCTTGATTGCTTCTTGACTTGCACTCCAAGTCCTCTGGATCACGTTCGTTCCAAAAATCACGCTCCCGAAGGTTTCATTCCGTTTGGACTCCATTTGATATTCCTTTTCTTCGAAATACTGAAATAGGCAAAAAAACAGCAATACGGGCTGGGCCTGCGGTTAGTAGGTTAGTCCCAAAAAATGATATAAATATGTAAAATAAAGCCCATAAACATCCAAAATGGGGAATATAATAGCATGGAACAATAAAAAATTATAGATACGTTGGAGACGTATCAGTGTGCTGGCATTGCCTATTGTGGTGCACCAAACGCCACGTACGCGGCCGAGAAAGCGTGCCCACATTATGCCCTCCGAGAATAGTGCCGCACTTAGAAATTCTAGAACCGTCAATAAATTTTGAGCCTGCGTCCCGTCACCTTCCAAATTGTAAACCTGTTCACACCGATCAAAACCTAAACGGTTTCCCACTTAGGAGCGTATTAGTACTCGGTTACAAATATTGTACTATGCCAAGATGACTACACATTCCTTCCTCACCTCCTCATCCACAAAAGCAAACAAGTCATTCAACATCGTTCTCTTGCGTCTGCCATGGCCAGATTGAGTTCTCAGTCGAGAGATTACCACCACAGAGAGGCGAGCATGGAAGCGGAAGCACGAGAGATGTCCTGCTTAGCCGCGAAAGCAGCCGACATGTCCCACCGCGCTACCGAAGCAGCACGGAGGTCTCGCCGTGCCACCGAAGTAGCACGAAGGTCCCGCCGCGTCGTCGATGCAACAGACTGGTCCGATCGCGCCGCAGAAGCAGCAGAGATGTCCTGCCCCGCCACGAATGCAGCAGAGATGTCCTCTCGCATTGTGGTGGCCTGGAAAAATCTCTCGCGGGCAGGCGATGACTCTTATAGGCGCATGCATGCGATCATCCATAGCTAGATGGATCAGATCTTTGGCTGGATGAAGCTGCAAGATGAGTTGAATGCCTCGTTTGAACAACTCCGGGCCGACCGCGACCTACTGAGGGCAAAGATCGCCGGAAGGACGGAGCGGGCAGAGGAGACCGCTGCCTTGTTGAAGAGGACATGCATCATCGTCAAGAAACTTATGGATGAGAAATGCCATGCTCCGCATCGAGCGGGAAAGGCTGGTGGAGGAATCCGCAGTTGCTTCCGAGCAGCATATTAAGGACATGAAACTGATGAAAGAGATCATCGCCGCTCGCGGCGAGAACTAGTCTCCACGACCTGCAACGCATCAAGAAAGTAGAGATCAGCGAGCCAGATCGTTGCATGCGTCTTCCTTCTTCTTTTGCCCTTGTGTATTTCGGGCATAGCCGCATGTGGCTTTTTTAGTTATCTTCCTAGATATGTAAGACAATTATTATCCACTGTCATCGTCCTTATATTCATCATGCTTGCTATAAGTCTCAGTCGATGCTATATAGGTCCGTCGGATCTTACATCAAGATCCGTACAAAACTTTCTTTTCAAGTTTTCACTTTTCTCTCTTAAATCTCAGTCCAGTGAGACATACCCACGCCGTGAAACAGGGGCTCGGGCGCCATTAATGGAGACGTTGGGAGGGAGGTGCGCGGCGGATAGAGGTGAAAGGGCTCTCCTCCCAATGAGCACGCGCAGGGGTCTGATCGCACGCCTCCCGTACTCAACTAGCTATCCCGCACGACACCTCCTAGCCAATAAAAAAAGGGACGTGTGGCGGCACGTAATTGGTAAGTAGAACACCCACTGTTTCAAAAATAGTTGTGTTTCCAATTTGTAACATGACAACACTTGTTCCAAAATGACTTTGTTGATTTTCAATGTGTGCGCCTTCACAAATCGGGCAGAAAAATTACCACAGCATGTTGGTGCCATGTCATGACACCATGCCAAGTTTCATGATTTTCAGGCGTGTTTTGGATTTACAAGAATTAAAAAAATGAAGTTTCTCAATCTTGTTGTCTGAGCCACGACGCCCAGATGTTTGAATTTCATTCCCATTTCTTGCATGGGATCGGATTCACCGAAGGACACACATGTGATTTTTCAACTAACTTTGGTGCACTAGAGCATGTGTTTGTAGTTCAAATTTGAATTATGCACATTAAATGCCCATAAATTCAATTAATGTATAAAAAAGGCCAAATGAACCCGTAATTAATGTATACAAAAATGAAATACATGCTTGGAAAACATGAAGCCTGGCGTGGTGCCATGGTTTGGCCTCACCGTGCCCTGGTAAAAATTTGAGAATGTTTTCCTTATGTCGTCATGCATGCCTTTCATAAATCGAACCATCACCGAGGAAGTTCCATGGCTTCGAGGGGGAAATCACCAAGATTGAAGGGGGGGGGGTCCAAATTTCCTTTGTTCTTTGTCCATGAGTTTTTTCTATGATGAACATGCACCCTGCAAATCACCACGTTCAAATTTGACACTTTTCCGTGTTCATTTACCATATTTAGGGGATTATTTGCATTCTCTAGGCATTAATGCACATAATTCAAATTCAACAATCAGTGCATGAAAAGGTGCACAAGAATGGTATGGAAAACCATCCTCATACCATTTAGTAAATTCTCATGCCTTTTACAAGGAATGGACAGATATTTCGAGGAAATGTGTGGCAATAGTCAACCATAAACGCGTCGTTTACTGGGTAACAACTATACAAAAAATGAAATAAATGCTTGAAAAACATGACGCTTGGTGTGGTACCATGGTATGGCCTCACCATGCCCTGGTAAAAGTTTGAGAATGTTATCATTATGTTGTCATGCACACCTTTCATAAATTAAACCATCACCGAGGAAGTTTCATGGTTTCGAGAAGGAAATCACCAAGATTGAAGGGGGATCCAAATTTCCTTTGTCCTTTGTCCATGAGTTTTTTTCTAAGATGAACATACACCCTGCAAATCACCATGTTCAAATTTGACACTTTTCTAGGTTCATTTACCATATTTACGGGATTATGTGCATTTTCTAGGAATTAATGCACATAATTCAAGTTCAAACAATCGGTGCAAGAAAGGGTGCACAAGAACGGTCTGGAAAACGATGCTGATGCCATTTAGTAAATTCTCATGCCTTTTACAAGGAATGGACAGATATTTCGATGAAATGTGTGGCAATAGTCAACCACAAATGTTTGTTTATTGGGTTTTCAACTATAGAAAAAATGAAATAAATGATAGAAAACATGACGCCTAGCATGGTGCCATGGTATGACCTCACCATGCCCCGATGAAAATTTGAGAAGGTTTGGCTTATGTCGTCATGCACACCCTTCATAAATCGAACCATCGCGGGGGAAGTTCCATGCTTTCGAGAGGGAAATCACCAAAATTGAAGGGGAATTCAAATTTTCTTTGTTTTTTGCCCTGGAGTTTTTTTCTACGAAGAACATACACCCTGCAAATCACTGTGTTCAAATTTGGCATTTTTCCGGGCTCATTTACCATATTTAAGGGATTATGTGCATTTTCTAGGAATTTGGCGCATATAAATCCAATCCAACTACAGCAACACGGATGTGATGTGAGGGACGTGGATTGCCGTTCAATCATGGCGCATCATATGGTGCACACGCACGATCCGCATGGCTGGGGTTCAGGCCAATCATAATGGAACACACAATAGCCTTAGCACACACTGTTTCCGGAAGTGACCGAGATGAACCGTGTGCGATAATGAACGAGCAAAATTGTAAGGAAAGCCATTTTTTGTCGTTTGTCGTTGAGCTCTTAAAAACCACCACACTGTACGGCTGCCCGGTCCCTCCGTCCTAGAGCTCTCTCCAAGCGTCGTTCATGGCACCGCGGTGTACAGTAACTGGTAAGGAAGTGATGGCATCCCGCGACGCCGCGTTCCTCGCCACCCGCGACCGCACACATGTTAAGGAAGCGATGGCATCTTGCCGCGTCGAGTTCATCGCTGCCGGCGGCCACACAGTTATGTGGGCGGACTTTGAGGCTGCCATGGTGTCACGCCCAATATGCGATACTATCCTAAAGAGACTCGAAGGTCCCACCAAGGATAGAACCGCATATTGAAACGCTTTGACAAGGTGGATATCATTACATCAACATTACATAATAGATGGGGATACATACAAAAGGCATACAATGCCACACGAATACAACATTATCTTACATAAGATCAACATCCGTCTACGGATGAAACACAAACAGAAGCTCAAACGACATCCACCCTGCTAGCCCAGGCTGCCGACCTGGAACCTATCCCCTGATCGAAGAAGAAGCAGAAGAAGAACTCAATGCAAGCAAGCATCGCTCTCACATCATGATCATCGCATAACCTGTACATGCAACTGTTGTTGTAGTAATCTATGAGCCACGAGGACTCAGCAATCCCATTACCATGGGTATCAAGACTAGCAAAGCTTAATGGGAAAGGAAGGGGTAAAGTGATGAGGCTGCAGCAGCGACTAAGCATATATGGTGGCTAACATACGCAAATAAGAGCGAGAAGAGAGCAAAGGAACGGTCGTGAAACTAGCAATGATCAAGAAGTGATCCTGAACTCCTACTTACGTTAAACATAACCCAGAAACCGTGTTCACTTCCCGGACTCCGCCGAAAAGAAACCATCACGGCTACACACACGGTTGATGCGTTTTAATTCGGATCTGGTGTCGAGTTATCTACAACCGGACATTAACAAATTCCCATCTGCCACATAACTGCGGGCACGGCTTTCGAAAGGTAATACCCTGCAGGGGTGTCCCAACTTAGCCCATGATAAGCTCTCGCGATCAACGAAGGATATACCTTCTCCCAGGAAGACCCGATCAGACTCGGAATCTCGGTTTACAAGACATTTCGACAATGGTAAAAAAAGACCAGCAAAGCCGCCCGATGCGCCGACAATCCCGATAGGAGCTGCACATATCTCATTCTCAGGGCAACACCGGATAGGTCAGCCTACGAGTAAAACCAGCCCTCGAGTTTCCCCGAGGTGGCCCCGCAGTCTGCCCGGTTCGGACCAACACTTAGACAAGCACTGGCCCGGGGGGGGGGCTAAAATAAAGATGACCCTCGGGTTGGCCGACCCAAGGGAAGGGTATAGGTGGTGGTGAGGCAAATGGTAGAACCAAGGTTGGGCCTTGCTGGAGGAGTTTTATTCAAAGCGAACTGTCAAGGGGGTCCCATAAATCACCCAACCGCGTAAGGAACGCAAAATCCGGGAACATAACACCGGTATGACGGAAACTAGGGAGGCAAGAGTGGAACAAAACACCAGGCATAAGGCCGAGTCGTCCACCCTTTACCAAGTATATAGATGCATTAATTAAATATGAGATATTGTGATATCCCAACATAAACCTGTCCACCATGGAGCAATCTTCAACTTCACCTGCAACTAGCAACGCTATAAGAGGGGCTGAGCAAAGCGGTAACATAGCCAAGCAACGGTTTGCTAGGAAGGGTGTCAAAGGTTAGAGGTTCATGACAATATGGGAGGCTTGAAGAACAAGTGATAGGTAGCGCAGCATAGCAATAGAACGAAACAACTAGCATAGCAATGATAGTAGTGAGATCCAGGGTAGCGGTCATCTTGCCTGAAATCCCGCAAGGAAGAAGAACGATTCCATGAAGAAGACAGACGAACATAGTCGAACGAATCCTCACAATTGCAACATTACCGGAACTAAGAAGCAACACCGGAAAGAAACAAACAACATGGTAAACACACAAGCATAATCATGGCATGATGCACAATCAAGTATGATGCATGTCCGGTTTAATGAGGCATGGCATGGCAAAATGCAACAAACAATACTACAAGTTAAGTGGAGCTCAATATGCAACGAGTTGCATATTGACAAAACACCACATGCGATTATTTAGTTTGATCTCGTTATAAGCTACTCAACAATATTAAATGTTGTTAAACGTGGCAAGAGGTGAAGCATAATGAAACTAACTATCTAGGCAATTTTAAATGAGGCCGGAATAACAAACAACAATTCCGGAAAAACCTCATGTCCAAATTATGAATTCGGTACTGTTCTGTCCTAAACCATATTTTAAGGTTGTTAAACAGGAAAATAAAGTGCACCATGTTAAACTAGGCATTTTTCCACCCCATTTACATATAAAGTTTATTTAAAACTGAGCTACGGTTATTTAGTTATGAAATAAACCATTTCAACATGGCATTTATGCAAATTAGAGCAAACAGCAAGTTAAACATTTTAAACATGGATGAAAGCAGCATATTATGAAACTAGATGAAAAACTAAGCATTTTACATGTTTGAAACATTTTAATCCGATGCACGGTTCAAGAGTTATTAATGCATGAACATGAGGGACTTTTCTGCAAATTTGTTAAACACTGGAATAAAGCTAAATTCGCAGAATCTGAAAAAAAAAACATTAACGGGCCGAAACTACTGGGCATAGGACAGGGCAGGCGCTGGGGCAGCTCACCGATGGGCCTGGCCCGGTCAGATCTGGAGGAGGCCGGCATGGGGCTGCTGGGGTGCGACCTCACCCATGGGCTTCGGCCCGCTTGTGGAGAGGCCGACTGGAAGGGGCGCTAGGCCTTGGCAACGGAGGGAGCTGGGCCACACGCTGTTGCGGCTGCGGGCTTGGTCAACGCCCTCGAGAATGAGCATAGCTGCTCGATCTCCAGGCGCACGGGACGAGCAGAGCTTCTGCTTGTACAGAGGAAGCAGAGGCCGATGACGAAGGACTTGGTGGCGGGCGGCGCGACGGGGTTGCTGGATCTGGACGAGAGGGCGGCGAGGAGGACCGGCCTCGATGGTCTAGCGCAGTGGAGCTGCTCGGCCTCGAGGTGTTGCGGGTCCTGTCGGCGAACAGAGAGAGAGAGAGCTGAGAAAATAAGGGAGGGAGAGACAAACAGAGCAGGAGGGAAGGAAGGGACGCGAGACGGGGACCTGCTGGTTCGGCGGCTCTGCTCGGAGAGGGGGCCGGCTGCGTCGGAGGCTAGCGAGGTAGGGGAGCAACGGCCTGGTGGCGACAACTTGCACGGGACGAGTCGAGGAGGCTCGGGTGCAGCGAGGCTGTGGCCTCGATCCCAGACTGGATCGAGCGCCGGCTGGAGCGTCGGTGGAGGGCGGCGCTCCGGACTGCTGCTGGTGCTTGGGTGGCCGGCATGAGGTGGGGCATGGAGGAGCTCTTCTCCTCTAGACCGAACAAGGAGGATGTAGCGATTCGAGGAAGGGGAAGGCTTGGACGGCAGCTGGATCGAAGAGGGGAGCGGGAGGCGCGGCTGCGGTTGGTGAATCGAGAGGAGCGGCTGGTTGGATCGGTGGCAAAATCAAGGAGGAGACCAGGTGGGCTGGTGGCAGCGCGATGGGAAAGGATGGATGGGACAGCTAGGTTCTAGGGTTAGGTAGGTTGATTATATAGTAGGTGAATTTTTGGTTAGGTGCATCTGGTCCCTCCGATCGAAATCAGACGGTCCCGGATAAATAGGCTAGGGAGACCAAATAAGAAAATGGAGATGTTTTCGGGATGTTTGGGGATGATCTGAATTCAACGGTGATGACTGAGCAAGTCGGGTTCGGGCAGGTCTCGGACGCGCGCGAGGGGGTCAGTGCATTGTGCGGTGAGGCTATGCGGTCTATCAAGAGGGAAACAAAAACCCCGGTTGGTCTGGAACAGTCAACGAAACCAAGGGGGGACGCGGCAACTACGAGCGGATGCAAGTTTTAAGAAAACAATGCTGATGCAATGCGCAAGATGCCATGAGATGAAATGCATGACATGAACAAAATGCAAAACAAAAGACAAAAACCCAACCACGAAGGAAATAACATATCGCATCGCCGGAAAAGGAAAGAGTTGGAGTTACGAATATGGAAAGCTGTATCCGGGGCGTTACACATGGCCGAATGGGCGGTGGATCTAGAGGCTGCCAAAGCCGCACAGGAGGATCAAAAAAGGCAGAAAGCAGTCAAGAAAAGAGAGTCCCAGTGCTGCAAGAAAGAAGAGGCCGCACGCCATGATGAGGAGAGTTAGGCGGTGAACGAAGCACGGTTGGCTGCCGCCTACAAGGCCGGGAAGGAGAACGCTGGTGTCTGGCCAGCATGCTCCGATGGAAGCATGTGAGAAGTAGTTTAAGTTTGTAGTATTAGAGCAAATTACCAGTAGTACTTTAAGTTTGTAGTATTAACATACAATGAGCATCCTTTGAGGGCTTTGAGCGTTGATTAGCATGTGTGACTGTGTGCGCTTTTTGCGTTAATCATTAGAAGATCACAAAACACACGGTTTCTATGCCGTACCCGTGTGCATTTTTTTGCGTTAATGATCCATAAGTCTGTTACCTGTGCGATGGTTCCTAATAAACCAGGAGTACCATTGGCCGAGAAAAATTGACTACACCTGTACATTTTTTGGAGATGGGAACTGCCAATTTTGTATTTTCTCGCACACGAGTATTTTACGCACTTCGTCTCCGTTGTGTGTTTCCCCCGCCCAAGTTCCAAGTTTCGCAGCAAAATTTTCATTAGACACGTGATTTCAGAATCTATTCCTCCAACCACATCCCCACCCATCAAATTTCCTCAATATCTCCCCCCCCCCGTGACCCCCCTACCGGCAGGTCAAACCGCCGCCGCCGCAACCACAGCTTCAACCACATCTACGTTCTCCTCGGATCCAGTCAGGTAACCCACCGATCTCTATCACGACGCCGACCTGATTGCTGAAATGGCGCCTGCTATGTCTTGAGCTTGTGTTGGTTTTCCTTGAAGAGGAAAGGGTGATGCCGCAAAGTAGCGTAAGTATTTCCCTCAGTTTTTGAGAACCAAGGTATCAATCAAGTAGGAGGCTCCTCAAAAGTCCCACGCACCTACACAAACAAACAAGAACCTCGTAACCAACGCAATAAAGGGGTTATCAATACCTTCACGACCACTTGAGAAAGTGACATCTGATAGAGATAATATGATAAGATAAATATGTTTGGTATTTTTATGATATAGATTGGAAAAGTAAAGATGCAAATAAAAGTAGATTGAAAACTTATATGATAAAATATAGACCCGGGGGCCATAGGTTTCACTAGTGGCTTCTCTCAAGATAGCATAAGTATTACGGTGGGTGAACAAATTATTGTCGAGCAATTGATAGAAAAGCGAATAGTTATGAGATTATCTAGGCATGATCATGTATATAGGCACCACATCCGTGACAAGTAGACTGACTCCTGCCTGCATCTACTACTATTACTCCACACATCGACCGACTCCTGCCTACTTCTAGAGTATTAAGTTCATAAAGAACAGAGTAACGCATTAAGAAAGATGACATGATGTAGAGGGATAAACTCATGCAATGTGATACAAACCCCATCTTTTTATCCTCGATGGCAACAATACAATACGTGCCTTGCTGCCCCTGCTGTCACTAGGAAAGGACACCGCAAGATTGAACCCAAAGCTAAGCACTTCTCCCATTGCAAGAAATATCAGTCTAATAGGCCAAACCAAACTGATAATTCGAAGAGACTTGCAAAGATAACTTAATCACACATAAAAGAATTCAGAGGAGATTCAAATATTTCTCGTAGATAAACTTGATCATAAACCCACAATTCATCGGATCTTGACAAACACACCACAAAAAGAGTTACATCGAATAGATCTCCAAGAAGATCGAGGAGAACTTGGTATTGAGATTCAAAGAGTGAGAGAAGCCATCTAGCTAATAACTATGGACCCGAAGGTCTATGGTAAACTACTCACAACTCATCGGAAGGGCCTTGGAGATTATGTAGAGGCCCTCCATGGTCGATTCCCCCTCCGGCGGAGCGCCGGCAATGGCTCCAAGATGGGATCTCACGGATACAGAAGGTTGCAGCGGTGGAATTAGGTTTTCGTGGTTTATTTTGATGGTTTCAGGGTACATGGGTATATATAGGAGGAAGAAGTAGGTCAGTGGACGCTTGAGGGGCCCACGAGGGTGGGGGCGCACCGGGCAGCCTTGTGGACGCCTCCTCTGTTGCTTGACGTCCACTCCAAGTCCCATGGATCACGTTTGTTCCAAAAGATCGCTCCCGAAGGTTTCATTCCGTTTGGACTCCGTTTGATATTCCTTTTCTTCGAAACACTAAAACAGGCAAAAAAACAGTAATTCGGGCTGGGCCTCCAGTTAGTAGGTTAGTCCCAAAAAATGATATATAAGTGTAAAGTACAGCCCATAAACATCCTAAACGGGTAATATAATAGCATGGAACAATAAAAAATAATAGATACGTTGGAGACGTATCAAGCATCCCCAAGCTTAATTCATGCTCGTCCTTGAGTAGGTAAATGATAAAAACAGAATTTTTGATGTGGAATGCTACCTAGCATAATTCTCAATGTAGTTTTCTTTATTGTGGCATGAATGTTCAGATCCAAATTATTCAAAATAGAAGTTCATATTGACATAAGAAATAATAATACTTCAAGCATACTAATAAAGCAATCATGTCTTCTCAATAAAACATGGCTAAAGAAAGTTATCCCTACAAAATCATATAGTCTGGCTATTGCTCTATCTTCATCACACAAAGTATTTAATCATTCACAACCCCGATGACAAGCCAAGCAATTGTTTCATACTTTAGTAATCTCAAACTTTTTCAACTTTCACGCAATACATGAGCGTGAGCCATGGACATAGCACTATATGTGGAATAGAATGGTGGTTGTGGAGAAGACACAAAAGGAGAAGATAGTCTCACATCAACTAGGCATATCAACGGGCTATGGAGATGCCCATTAATAGATATCAATGTGAGTGAGTAGGGATTGCCATGCAACAGATGCACTAGAGCTATAAGTGTATGAAAGCTCAACAAAAGAAACTAAGTGGGTGTGCATCCAACTCGCTTGCTCACGAAGACCTAGGGCATTTTGAGGAAGCCCATCATTGGAATATACAAGTCAAGTTCTATAATGAAAAATTCCCACTAATATATGAAAGTGACAACATAGGAAACTCTCTATCATGAAGATCATGGTGCTACTTTGAAGCACAAGTGTGGTAAAAAGGATAATAGCATTGTCCCTTCTCTCTTTTTGTCTCATTTTTTATTTGGCCTTTCTCTTTTTATTATTAGGCCTTTTTTTTCTTTTTTTAATATAAAGTCCGAAGTCTCATCCCAACTTGTGGGGGAATCATAGTCTCCATCATCCTTTCCTCACTAGGACAATGCTCTAATAATGAAGATCATCACACTTTTATTTACTTACAACTCAAGATTACAACTCGATACTTAGAACAAGATATGACTCTATATGAATGCCTCCGGCAGTGTACCGGGATATGCAATGAATCAAGAGTGACATGTATGAAAAATTATGAAGGTGTCCTTGCCACAAATATGATGTCAACTACATGATCATGCAAAGAGCAATATGACAATGATGATGTGTGTCATATAAACGGAACGGTGGAAAGTTGCATGGCAATATATCTCGGAATGGCTATGGAAATGCCATAATAGGTAGGTATGGTGGCTGTTTTGAGGAAGGTATATGGTGGGTGTATGGTACAGCAAAAGTTGCGCGGCACAAGAGAGGCTAGCAATGGTGGAAGGGTGAGAGTGCGTATAATCCATGGACTCAACATTAGTCATAAAGAACTCATATACTTATTGCAAAAATCTATAAGTCATTGAAAACAAAGTACTACATGCATGCTCCTAGGTGGATATATTGGTAGGAAAAGACCATCACTCGTCCCTGACCGCCACTCATAAGGAAGACAATCAATAAATAAAATTGTGCTCCAACTTCATCACAAAGCGGTTCACCATACGTGCATGCTACGGGAATCACAAACTTCAACACAAGTATTCTTTAAATTCATAATCACCCAACTAGCATGACTCTAATATTACCACCTCTATATCTCAAAACAACTATTAAGTATCAAATTGATCATAGCATCCAATTCACTTTCTATGATAATTTGTTTTATACCCAACTTGGATGCCCATCATTCTAGGACCAATTTTATTAACCATAGCAAATACCATGATGTTCTAAGAGACTCTCAAAATAATATAAGTGAAGCATGAGATATCAACAATTTCTTCAAAATTAATCCACCGACGTGCTCTAAAAGATATAAGTGAAGCACTAGAGCAAAAACTATCTAGCTCAAAAGATATAAGTGAAGCACATAGCGTATTCTAATAAATTCTAAATCAAGTGGGCTTCTCCCAAAAGGTGTGTACAGCAAGGATGATTGTGGTAATCTAAAAAGCAAAGACTAATATCATACAAGACGCTCCAAGCAAAACACATATCATGTGGCGAATAAAAATATAGCTCCAAGTAAAGTTACCGATAGATGAAGACGAAAGAGGGGATGCCTTCCGGGGCATCCCCAATCTTAGGATTTTGGTTATCCTTAAATATCTTGGGGTTCCATGGGCATCCCCAAGCTTAGGCTCTTGCCACTCCTTATTCCATAGTCCATCAAATCTTTACCCAAAACTTGAAAACTTCACAACACAAAACTCAACAGGAAATCTCATAAGCTCCGTTAGTGCAAGAAAGAAAAACCACCACATAAGGTACTGTACTAAACTAATTCTTTATTTATATTGGTGTTAAACCTACTGTGTTCCAACTTCTCTATGGTTCATACCCCCCAATACTAGCCATAGATGCATCAAAATAAGCAAACAACACACGAAAAATAGAATCTATCAAAAACAGAAAAGTCTGTAGCAATCTGTAACTAACGTAAACTTCTGGAACTCTAAAAATCCTACCAAACTAGGAAGTCCTGGAAAATTTGTTTATTGATCAGCAGCAAAAAGAATCAACGCAAAAGCATGTTTCTGTGATTTAACAAAACTAATTTTTTTGTGCGTGCAAAGTTTCTGTTTTTCAGCAGAATCAAATTAACTATCACCATAGGTTATCCTATAGGTTCTACTTGGCACAAACACTAATTAAAACATTAAAACACATCTAAACAGAAGCTAGATAAATTTTTTATTACTGAACAGAAGCAAAAACAAAAAACAAAGAAAAAATTGGGTTGCCTCCCAACAAGCGCTATTGTTTAACGCCCCAAGCTAGGCATAAAAGCGAGGATAGATCTAAGTGGTGCCATCTTTGGCACTCAATTCGTAAGTAGATCGCATGATAGATTCGTAAGGTAATTTGACTTTCTTTCTTGTAAAGTGCTCAATGCCTTTCCTTAATGGAAATTGGAATATAATATTCCCTTCCTTCATATCAATAATTGCACCAATCATTGTAAGGAAAGGTCTACCAAGAATAATAGGACACGAAAGATTGCAATCTATATCAAGAACGATAAAATATATGGGCACATAGTTCCTATTTGCAACAATAAGAACATCATTGATCATTCCCATAGGTTTCTTAATGGTGGAATCCGCAAGGTGCAAATTTAAGGAGCAATCATCAAAATCATGGAAACCTAGAATATCACATAAAGTTTTCGGAATCGTGGAAACACTAGCACCCAAATCACATAAAGCATAACACTCATGATCTTTAATTTTAATATTTATAGTAGGTTCCCACTCATCATAAAGTTTTGTAGGTATAGAAACTTCCAAGTTAAGTTTTTCATCATAAGATTGCATCAAGGCATCAAAGATATGTTTGGTAAAAGCTTTATTTTGACTATAAGCATGAGGATAATTCAACACCGATTGCAACAAGGAAATACAATCTATTAAAGAACAATTATCATAATTAAATTCCTTGAAATCCATAATAGTGGGTTCAATGCTATTTAAAGTCTTGACCTCTCCAATCCCACTTTTACCAAATTTAGCATCAAGATCTAAAAACTCCGAATTATTGGGACGCCTTTTAACTAAAGTTGAGTCATCTCCCGTCCCATCATTATTAAGATTCATATTGCAAAACAAAGATTTAATAGGGGGCACATCAATAACTTTTAGATCTTCATCATTATTTTTACCTAACCTTCTGGTTTGGCAGCCATCTTATTGACCAAGGTGGACTGCTTATCAGAAATTTGGGCTATTGATTTCTCAAGACGAGTAATTTGAGAGTTCAAACCATAAAATTCCTTAGACATATCATCAAGCTCTTTGTTCATATACTCCATAAAGCCTTTTTGTTCTTTAAGCTCTTTTCTAAAGAAACTATTATGATCAAATTGTAAAGTCATAAAACTTCCAATGTTCAATTCAATCTCTTCCAACCTTCTAAGATGAAGGTAGGTGTTCTTAGGCAAAGCCATGAGGGAAAGCAGGCACACAAGAAGACAATCAAAAGAGAGAGGAGATTGGGAAAGAGAGGGCGAATAAAACGGCAAGGGTGAAGTGGGGGAGAGGAAAACAAGAGGCAAATGGCAAATAATGTAATGCGAGGGAGATGAGTTTGTGATGGGTACTTGGTATGTCTTGACTTGAGCGAAGACCTCCCCGGCAATGGCGCCAGAAATCGCACGTTGGCGGGAGGTCGAATCTTGACTTGACTTGGTGTAAGCCTCCCCGGCAACGGCGCCAGAAATCCTTCTTGCTACGTCTTGAGCTTGCGTTGGTTTTCCTTGAAGAGGAAAGGGTGATGCAGCAAAGCAGCATAAGTATTTCCCTCAATTTTTGAGAACCAACGTATCAATTCAGTAGGAGGCTCCTCAAAAGTCCCATGCACCTACACAAACAAACAAGAACCTCGCAACCAACGCAATAAAGGGGTTGTTAATCCCTTCACGGCCACTTGCGAAAGTGAGATCTGATAGAGATATTATGATAAGATAAATATTTTTGGTATTTTTATGATATAGATTGGAAAAGTAAAGATGCAAATAAAAGAAGATTGAAAACTTATATGATAAAAGATAGACCCAGGGGCCATAGGTTTCACTAGTGGCTTCTCTCAAGATAGCATAAGTATTACGGTGGGTGAACAAATTACTGTCGAGCAATTGATAGAAAAGCGAATAGTTATGAGATTATCTAGGCATGATCATGTATATAGGCACCACGTCCGTGACAAGTAGACCGACTCCTGCATGCATCTACTACTATTACTCCACACATTGACCAACTCCTGCCTGCATCTAGAGTATTAAGTTCATAAAGAACAGAGTAACGCATTAAGAAAGATGACATGATGTAGAGGGATAAACTCATGCAATATGATATAAACCCCATCTTTTTATCCTCGATGGCAACAATACAATATGTGCCTTGCTGCCCCTGCTATCACTCAGAAAGGACACTGCAAGATTGAACCCAAAGTTAAGCACTTCTCCCATTGTAGGAAAGATCAATCTAGTAGGCCAAACCAAACTGATAATTCGAAGAGACTTGCAAAGATAACTTAATCACACATAAAAGAATTCAGAGGAGATTCAAATATTTCTCATAGATAAACTTGATCATAAACCCACAATTCATCGGATCTCGACAAACACACCGCAAAAAGAGTTACTTCGAATAGATCGCCAAGAAGATCGAGGAGAACTTGGTATTGAGATTCAAAGAGAGAGAAGAAGCCATCTAGCTAATAACTATGGACCCGAAGGTCTGTGGTAAACTACTCACAACTCATCGAAAGGGCCTTGGAGATGATGTAGAGGCCCTCCATGGTCGATTCCCCCTTCGGTGGAGCGCCGGCGAAGGCTCCAAGATGGGATCTTGCGGATACAGAAGGTTGCGGCGGTGGAATTAGGTTTTCGTGGTCTATTCTGATGGTTTCAGGGTACATGGGTATATATAGGAGGAAGAAGTAGGTCGGTGGACGCTCGAGGGGCCCACGAGGGTGGGGGGCGCGTCGGGCACCCTCGTGGTCGCCTCCTCTGTTGCTTGACGTCCACTCCAAGTCCCCTAGATCATGTTTGTTCCAAAAAGATCGCTCCCGAAGGTTTCATTCCGTTTGGACTCCGTTTGATATTCATTTTCTTCGAAACACTAAAATAGGCAAAAAAAACAGCAATTCAGGCTGGGCCTGCGATTAGTAGGTTAGTCCCAAAAAATGATATAAAAGTGTAAAGTAAAGCCCATAAACATCCAAAATGAGTAATATAATAGCATGGAATAATAAAAAATTATAGATACATTGGAGACGTATCAGCGCCTGCAGAACATCCTCGTGCCTCCAAATCCCCACCATCCCTACCTCTAGAGCATCGCCATGCAAGCCCAAGCACATATCACGTGGAGGTAGAGGAGTTGATGGCGGTCCATGGCGCGATGGCCACTATGCGTGTTGACCCAGAGGAACACCTCGCCTCTGCCGCCGCCAACATGGTGCAGGCTCTGGCCCAGAAGAAGTGCCCCGATGACTACCCCCAGGACTTAACAGGTATGATCTAACCAGCTAAATCTTACCAATACCAGTTGCAATGGCTATGTTTTGTACGGTTGATGTATTAAGCATGTTCGTGCCTTGTTTATTTCAGTACTGCATACTGTGTGATGTTCAAGTATTAACTGTTCAGTTCAATTTCACCAATACCAGCAACAAACTTTGCTACCATGCTACTCTCCGCAATGAAGATATACTAGAGATGCTGCCCATTTGCTATTTTTGGTGGATGCTAACCCTGTTGTACTTAATACGCCTATCCATGTACTTACGCAGGGCCATAACGGTCGATGATGTTGTTTGCCATCGAGGTAGTTGCATCCCATGTCTTACAGTATTTTACATCATTTGTGCAATTGCAGTTTGGCTTCTAACATTTACTTGCTTCTTGTAGGTACACATGTCGGGGCACTGATCCATGCTTCGACCCGGAGGAAGAGCTTGCCTCCGCCGCCGCTGACTTTGGGTGGGTGTCGGTGTCAAAACCAGCGGATCTCGGGTAGGGGGTCCCGATCTGTGCGTCAAGGCTGATGGTAATAGGAAGCAAGGGACACGGATGTTTACCCAGGTTCGGGCCCTCTCGATGGAGGTAAAACCCTACTTCTTGCTTGATTAATATTGATGATATGGGTAGTACAAGAGTAGATCTACCATGAGATCATAGAGGCTAAACCCTAAGAGCTAGCCTATGATGGTATGATTGTAATTGTGATCGGCCTCCTAAGGACCAACCTCTCCGGTTTATGTAGACACCAGAGAGGGCTAGGGTTTACATGGAGTCGGTTACAAGGAAGGAAATATAATATCCGGATCGCCAAGCTTGCCTTCCACGCAAAGGAGAGTCCCATCCGGACACGGGCCGAAGTCTTGAGTCTTGTATCTCATGCTTCAATAGTCCAGACGTTGTACACAGTCCGGCTGTACGGATACCCCCTAATCCAGGACTCCCTCAGTAGCCCCTGAACCAGGCTTCAATGACGATGAGTTCGGCGCGCAGTATTGTCTTCGGCATTGCAAGGTGGGTTCCTCCTCCAAATACTCCAAAGTAGTCATCGAACACTTAAATCGTGTCCGGATTCACAAGATGATCTTTACACACCGCTGTAGAGAGAATAATATTTCACAAATGCAATCTGCTGACAACTTTTTCTGATGACGTGACATGTTTATTACGGTCGGATCACTATTCGAACCGTTTTCCCACAACCAGCTACAGCGCATATTGCGAGGCGGTTTCTTTGACACGTCTTCTCAAAGCAGAGATCATGTCCCCTTATCACAGGATTCTCATCAATACGGGTATGGGTAATCTCACCACGCCATTAATCGCGGCGCTTGGGAAACAAGCAATTCTCAATGGGCAAGTGGGGAGGCGCACCGCTTTCGGCTCCTCTATAAAGGATAAGATTTCCCCATTTTCACCCACACCTTCTTCCTCCTTTGCCCACTCTTGCCCCCTCGAGCTCCAGGGCCCAAGGCTAAGTCTTCTCCGCACAGCTAAACATGTCCGGAGCAGGAGGCAAGTGGGTGGCCTCTACCGTCAAGGAGAAGCACATCACAAATCTTCGGGCGGCCGGATACTTGGCCGCGGGCATAGCGCACCGTCTGCCAGACGCCGGGCAGGTCATTCCAACCCCAGGACCCCACGAGAGGGTCGTATTTGTCGCCCACTTCGTCTATGGACTGGGATTTCCACTCCATCCCTTCGTCTGCGGGCTCATGTTCTACTACGGGCTAGATTTCCATGATCTAGCCCCAAATTTTGTCCTCAACATCTCGGCGTTCATCATCGTATGTGAGGCCTTCCTCTGCATCCGGCCTCAGTTCGGCCTATGGCTGCAAACCTTCTGCCTGAAGCCGAAGGTTGTAAGCGGCCAGCAAGCGGAGTGCGGAGGGGCCATGGTGGGCAGAATGCCCAACGTCACGTGGCTCGACGGCTCCTTTGCGGAGACCGTAAAAGGATGGCAATCGGGGTGGTTCTACATCACCAAGCCGCGCAATGCCAACTGGGCGGCGGCCCCCGAATTCAGATCCGGAGCCCCCATGCGGCTCACCTCCTGGGAAAGGAAGGGCCTGTCTTGGGGCGATTCTACGAAGCTGACCGGACTCTAGACATGCATCAAAAGCATGAAGGACAAGAACATCAAGCTTGTCAACATGATCCAGGTCATGCTCGTTTGCCGCACTGAACAACGGACGCTCCTGAAGCTCTACGATATCAAGCCAGAGGCGGGCAGTCAATCTGTGGGAGTTCATCCCGACCGAACACCGGACGCTCCTGAAGCTCTATGATATGACGCACAAAGGCGCATGGAAGGTGCTATTCAAGGCCTCCGAAGTACCTCCTCCCACATCCGAGGACCGCGGGCTTCACGCCGTGCGGGTTCCTAGTCAGGTGAGTTCTCAGACTGCCACCGGACCCGGTTCTTGCCAATATATTCATGGGAGAGCCTTAAGTAATTATGCATGTTTGCTTCAGGATTATGTGGAGACAGCGGAGCAGGTTTACTGTCCGGCTCCGCTGCCAGAAGGCCCAGCTAATGCTCTCCTGACGGAGATGCTGGTTCTGGCACCGTACAAGGTGCCAGAGAAGAAGGCCGAGAAGAAGGCCCCAGGGATCCAAAGGGTCTCCGGCGTAAGGTTGTGCCGGAAGCCTCGTCCGAAGGCGACGAGGCAGACTCCTCTCACGAATGGGAGGAGGAAGAAGAAGAAGATGCCCCATTCGAAGAGGATGAGGGGCCCGGGGAAGCGGACCGGGGGGCTGGAAAAGGCCCTCGGCGCAGGGCCGTCATTCCCCTGTCATCTGATGACGACGAGACGGATTCCTCCCACGGAGGCGGGGGGAATCAGGAAGAGATTTTACCTCCCCACACTGGGGGGGGGAAGAAGAGGAAAGCCGCCCCGGGAGGGGAGGCTGGGGCGTCCAAGAAGGGGAAGGGGCCCCTTCCGGACTACTCCGCCATGGCCGCTCTCAGTGAGGAGGGGTGGATGCCGAGGGGGAAGCCCCCAGTGCGATCGTAAGTGTCCTCACTCCGTCAAAAACTTCACTCTATAGCTTTTGTTTAACGCCGAACATACGTGCAGTCCGGCCAGGGATCGCCCCGAGGTATCTTCCTCCGGGTCCCTGAGCAATTCGGAGATGAATTCGCTTC
>NC_041387.1:451731972-451737064 GCF_002162155.2 Triticum dicoccoides | reverse complement strand
CCCCGAGGCGGGGTCCCAGATGTCGGACACGCGGGGTTCAAGATCCCCGCGGATCATGTCGATGAGAGCCATGGCCAGCCGGGCTCTCGGCCGAACACAATTCCGGAACCTTCGATGGTTCCGGACTCAGGCGGGCGACCCCTCATTAGGGAGGGCGAGCCGTCTGTATCGAGGACTTCCGTTGCGCATGAGGCGCCGAACTGTCTGCTGGAAGTGCTTCGCGGCGCTTCCATGGATGAGTACGGTGATTCGGAAGGTTTTGTCCGCCAAAAGCGGACTAACCGAAGCTTGCACCAGCCTCCTGACACGCTTTGAGGTAAGTAATAAATATGTGCAAAATTACCACCCAATAGGTAGTAGCCCCTGATACTCTGTTTGGTGTTCAGAAAGAAAAACCAACGGAGGGTCAATAATAATCGGCAAGAGCCTAACAACAATAAATATTTGTGTGTGTAAGCAGGCTGTGCTGCTTGCTGCTGCTGCCCGTACTGCCGAGGTTGCTAAACTGAAGCGGGACCTGGAGCTGTCGGATTTCGGGTTCCGGCAGACCCTTGAGGTTCGAACACTCGGGTGCATGCGAAGATCACACCCCGGCCTACTCATGTCTCACCGCCTCGCTAGGATCTAAACTACACAAAGAGCAACACAAAGGACGCAAGATTTATACTGGTTCAGGCCACCATTGTGGTGTAATACCCTACTCCAGTGTGTGGTGTGGTGGATTGCCTCTGGAGCTGATGATGAACAATACAAGGGAAGAACAGCCTCGCGAGGGTCTATTCCTACAGTGGTGTTGCCCAAGGTTCTTCTCTCTGGTTGGCCTCTAGATCCGATGCCGATGCCCTACCCTGGGGGTGGCTAGTCCTATTTATAGGCGGAGGCCCTGGGCCTCTTCCCAAATATTGAGCGGGAAGGGCGCCAACAATTGGCCATTTTGAAGGGGAACATCTAGTACACTTATCCTGACTAAAGTTGGTCCTCGCCTGCCAAAGACCCTGACGATGACGCTGGCTTGGGCTCCACGATGACCTCCGTTCTGCCGTCCTGCTGGTCTTGGTCTTGTTGCACCGAAATGGTTGCCTTTCCTTGATACCCTTGCCTGCGCTGGCCCCCTTTGCACCAAAGGGGAAACAAGGACTCTGCGCAGGCTGGCGCCCGCCTGGCCTTGGTCGTCATGGCTTGCGTCATGGGCACCTCGTGAGGTACCCCGCCTTGATCTCTTCGCCTCCTCGCGAGCCAGCCTGACGAGGCCGTGCCTAAGGAAGCCTCCTGTCGTCCTTCCCCGCGAGGCTTGGCCCCTCGCGAGGGTCTTGAGCATGTGTTGATGAAGATGGGCCGTACTGGACCACTCCCTGAGCCACGCCGCAGGCTGCAGGCAGGCAAGTCTGGGTACCCCCATTCCGAGAACGCCGACAGTAGCCCCCGGGCCCAAGGCACGCTCGGACTTGGCGTAGTAGAGAAGCAAAGAGGCAAGTGCGAAGCGCCACGGGCCCCAATAGCCTGCGGCCTTGGGCACCGCGTGGCGGTCGATTGGACGTGGGCGTCCCTGTTCCCCCACGCCTCCTTATTTTGCGCTCGGCTAGGCGGACCCGTGGGTGCACACAATCTCCCCTCTTCTTGCCGCTTGCGCGCCTCCTACTCTTCCTTCTCTCGAGCTCCAGCCTCCGCCTCCAATCCAATCTCGAATCCTCCCCCTTCCCGTCGCCATGGCTCTGACAAAGAAGGGGAAAGGGCAAAAGCCGGTGCCCTCGTTCGGCCCGTCGCTGTCGACGGCTCCCGCTGTTGATAAGTCGATCATACTCAATCTGGAAGTCTTGGACAAGGTTAGTTCTGCCATTGCCACCATCTTTAACGAGTGCGGGAGGACGACGGTCTGGCCCGCGTCTCACTTCTCCATTGATACGATAACCACCGAGCTCCAGTACTTTGCTGACGCCCTGTGGGCGGGATTGGTCCCCACTTTTTCCAATTTCTTCAACGTCGTTCTTTCCCATTACCAGATCCACATGATGCATTTGGGTCCCGAATCCATTGCTCTTCTTGTTGTTTTCGCTTTTATTTGCGAGGCGATGATGGGCATCCCTCCTTCAGTTGCTTTGTTGCGCTATTTCTTCTCTTTGCGCCTCAGTGACCCCTCCCAATGCTCGGGGTGCGTGAGCTTCTTTGCCGCGCCAGAAACAAAGGCCTCGGGAATTGACTTCAGACTCCCTCCTCCTGTGATTGGGTTCCGAGAGTGGTCGATGTACGTGGATGTCGGAGTACTCAGCCCCCTGCTCTCGGAGCCCACCTTGCCTGCTATCCCCAATTCGGGCTGGGGCCAGGAGACGCTCATGAGCCCCCGGCTCGTCTTCGTCTGGCGTCGCTTCGCGTACTTGAGGGCGCTCAGTGTGACGGTGCCAAGGTGGTGAAGGAGTTCCTCCTGTGTCGCATTGCTCCTCTCCAGCGCCATTCCCGCCGGATGTGGTCCTTCGGGGGGCGTGAAGACAGCATGAGGCTCCAAGAGGAAGATCTGGCGCCTGGAGTGCTGAGGAAGGTTCTCATGATCCTGACTGGCGACCCTTCTCCTGGCAGCATCCGACAAGGTGGCGCCCTGCTGTACCTCTGCTCGAGTAGGGGTGACTTTGTGAAGCAGATGCCCAGCTTAGATGAATGGGGGCTACACCCCGCAGGCCTCCGGTTGCCCTTCCGGTTGCCCATGAAGGTCCCTCCTCGAGTGGTGGAGCTGGGAGGCAGGGGCCGCCAGGGGCTGAGGCGGCCGCTATCGGGATGGCGACGCCAAGCGGGACCCTCGAGGCGGCAGCTCCTGAGGTACGTCCTGCAGCGGTAGTGGGGGCTGAGCCGCAGCCTGCAGCCCCAGTGGCAGAGGCCTATGATACCCCAGCCACCCTCCATGGTGCGGTGCCTGGCAGCGGGCGCCAAGGCGATGTCCCCAACGTTGACCTCATCGGCGCTTCTTCCTCGTCGCAGGTTGACCCTTGTGCCGAGCTCCTGGGCCGCTTCCGAGTGGACTTCAAGGCCCTCCGAAAGAGGAGGGAGGCCTTGAGTGATGACTACCCCTGCCGCCTATTGAAGTGCAGGAAGTACTTCGCCAGCGATGAGTAAGCCTTCCCCTTTCTCTGTCCCTTACTTTCCTGCTGCTTCAACTGATTATCGCCCTGCAGGGCCCTACCTGCCGAGTTCGCGGAGATGGCTGAGGAGCCATCCCTCCAGGCCCCGCCCTCTCCACCTTCCCCAAGCGCCCCGGGCTCCAGCACTGCCCTTGCGGTGAGGCCGGTAGGAGAGGCTGGCCATCCTATGATGCGTCCCGATTCTGTGTACCCTGCGACCATCCTTCGCGGGCCCTCCCAGGGCATAGCCAGCCAGCCCTGGGTTCTTCGACTGGTTGTGGACGGCGTCGGGCTGAGGTCGGCCTTGCGGTCTTCCTTGGGGGGCAAGCTGGTTCCGGGCCAGGCTTCTGGTGAGGCATGTCCGGTCATTGCGAGGGCGCCAGCCCCCAGCCCCCTGCCCGGAGGGGGCATGCTGGTCCGTGGCCCTTCCCACGCGCCCGAGGCGGAGGGCGATGCAGAAGACGTGCTCGAGCGTGCTTGGGAGCGCCGCGCCCTTCGCCAAGGGTTCCTTCGAAGGGCGGCGGACGCGGTGAGCCAGCTTGGTGTAGAGCTTGCTGATGAGGATGCACGTCTTGAGGTCGAGGGCCTATGCCTAGCGAGGAGAGGCGCAAGCTGAAGGTGGCCGTTGCACTTGCGCGCCACCAGCGTGACCTCGAAAATGAGAAAGCTGAGGTGTCGCTGGCAGCTTCTCGGGAGGCCCACTCCCGGGCCATCTTGGAGGCTCGGGAGGCCGACCGTCGGCGCAAGGTCGCAGAAGAGCGGGTGTGGGAACTCCGGGCCTAGAGTAGCTCCCTGGAGGAGCAGGTGGAGTTGCACGAGGCGGCCCTTGCGTCGATGGAGGGGGCTTCGGCCGACCGGGCGGAGCTCCAGAGACGGGAGGAGGCACTAACGATGGAGGCCACCGAACGCACCCTGGACCTCGAACGGTTGGAGACAAGGGAGCGCATGGTGATGCGGGCGGAGGATGACGTTGCCGAGAGAGAAGCCCGAGCCGCAGAAGAGGTTGATCGCCGGGTGGCGGCGGCCCGCTTGAACCTTGAGCGCGAGTTCGAGGAGAGGCTGGAGTTGATCAAGGTTGAAGCAGAGGGGAGGACTGCCGCCCTGAAGGCCAAGCTGGATGAAGTGACGCAGCGCGGGGATGCTGCCCAAGCCGCTCTTGGCGCAGCACAGGCGGAACTGGCTTCCTCCCGCGCCGAGGTGCTTCTTCTCTACCAAAGGGTGGACGCGACCGAGGCTGTCGCGCGGCAGAACGAGGATGAGATACGCCAGCGGCAGACCTTGAAGCATGTGCACAGCCCCATGCTCCGCGAGCTCCGGGAAAGGGCCAACACGGCCTTGGGTATCATATGCAAGGCAGCCGTTGGGGAACCTCGTGTGGTCCACTACGCTGGTAACCTTCAGTTCGTCACCGACATGGTGATACAGCTGGAGGCTCGGTCGGGCAGAGCCGACAGGTTAGTGGAGGAGAGGAGCCGTGCCATACTGGGGCGTGCTTTTTCTCGCGTCTTCAGTCATCTCCAGAACATGGATCACCATTTCGACTTTGACGCCGCCATCGCACTGGTACCCCTGGCGATCCGGGGCGATCTGGCGCGTTGGGTGGAAGACAACGTGGACGCCCTTGTCAGGGCTTTCACCCCTGATGACGACGGTGTGGTCGTGGCCGCTGATGAGGGCGGAGTGG
Source organism: Triticum dicoccoides (assembly GCF_002162155.2). Classification (NCBI taxonomy): domain Eukaryota; kingdom Viridiplantae; phylum Streptophyta; class Magnoliopsida; order Poales; family Poaceae; genus Triticum; species Triticum dicoccoides. The sequence goes on along the minus strand of NC_041387.1, from coordinate 451,732,273 downwards.
TGAACGGCCCAGGTGCTGGCGGCGGCGGCGCGGAAGGAGATGGCGAGGCCAGTGATGCCAGTGGTGACTCCGGAGGTGTCCCTGAGGATGCATTGGGGGATTTATCCAATTGACCGCGTGCTCCTGCTTTTATCCTCCGCAGAGAGAGTTCGGGCTTGGCCCAGAGGATTGTAAGAGCATTTTGGGAGGGGGAGCCCCTCATGTAAAAACTTGCAGTTAGCGTATTTGTAGACATGATATCACCCGTGTGCTTGCGCCAGTCGACCGGTCTCGTGGCGAGTCGATTGGCTTGTTTAGCCTT
>NC_041387.1:451690840-451731754 GCF_002162155.2 Triticum dicoccoides | reverse complement strand
GAACGAGCCTGTTGAACCTGCAAGGAGAACCTCTTGAGAGGACGCGGCGACAGCAGTCTGGGTTGCGTGCATGTTGGGCCTGACCCGACTCGCGAGGGGCTCACGAGGGGAGGCGGCTGAGGCCGGACGGGCACAAAGCGGTGACCAGAAGGCGAGAGATTGCTCGAACGAGACTAAACACCCCTTCCCCGAACACACGCAAGTCTCAAGCTCAAATCCAACTTAAATCCGAACAGGGAAAAGCACAACCAATGGGAAAGGCAAGGAAAACAGAAAAAGCCGCGTTCGGCACCTAGTCTAGTCTTCGATGTCTTCTCACCAGCGCGGAGCTAAGTGCTGCCACTGGGCATGGACGGGAGCCCCCGAGGCCTGAGGGCGGCTCTCCGGAGACTCCGGGGCGTGTACAGCCCCACTCATTATTACGTGAGAGTGTCATGGGGCGGCGAGCTTCACAGGCACTGGGCCTTCTTCACACGTACCGGCCTTGCTTCATATCGCCAGACGAGGGCCCCGCCTTGCACCACACTCTAGTGCCATCGATGAAGGCCGGAGACCGAGGACGCTGCCGATGGGGTAGAGCGGTCGCTAGCAGTTTCCCGACGACCATGGGTCCTCTGCCGGGGGTAGGCCCTGAGGCACCTCCCCGGCAGAGGGCCTACCTCCTGAGGACGCCTTGCGCCGAACGCCATGGTGGTGATGCCGGATCCCGGCCCCTCTCCTGCAGCCCCCGGTGCCCTCCTCCGGAGGGGTAGGAAGCTGCTGGATCGGGGCAGCCACCCGCCGTGACGACCTGTACCTCCTGCGACCCACGGTTAGCGTATGCTTGCTCCTGAGGAATTAGCGGTACCTAATAATCGCTGCCTCCAGCGCGGTCGACGGGGCTTTCTCGGGGCTCCTGAAAGAGCTCAGCTTTGGGTGTCTCTTCCCCCCAGCTTGGGCCGAGGAACGAGCTGTGATCTTCCTCCTGCGCGTGCCCTTGATCCATCATGTGGGGCACATACTCTTCCGGGGCCGCCACCCCGAACGCTTCACTGTAGTGCCCCGTGTGCCACGCAACCCTACTTAAGGCGCCCACCTGGGGGTGGTGGCGTGTCTGCCCGCCGGGACCGTGGGCTGTGGCGAGTCCTCCTTCACTGGCCGGGGGCGGAGGCAGCACCGTTGGTGACCAGGCGCTGGCGGCCAGGGTGGTGTTGGAGTGGCCCTGGAACCCGCTCGGGGCTGTGCAGGCGCGCGTGGGGCCCCCATGCGATCCGCCTTGGGCCTGAGGGGGCTGCTGGGTGCAAAAGGGGTGAGCCCCCGAGGCAGCGGAGCCCAGAAGCTCTGCCACCCGCTCCAGTAGCATGTCGCGGCCGCCCTCTTGCAGCCTGCATTGCAGCAGCTCTCGCGCTACTGTGAGCGCAGCCCTTGAGTTTGCCTGCTCTCGCCGTGAGTATGGCGCCGCGGCCGCGGCGTGGCTCGAGGGCCTGGCTGCCGACCGCACCTCCCGTGGCGTGAGAGCTGGTGGCGCTTGACCGCGTCACCTGCGGCCCGCAGCGCCCTGCGGACCGCGGGCTGCCTGGGGCGCCAGGTTGAGGCCGCCCTGGGCAGGCGGCTCTGTGCGGGCGGGCCATGCCGCCCATGGATCGGGATTGCTCGTTGGGTCGCCAGACATGTTGATGATGGTGCGACGGGCGGTGAAACACGAGGTGACGGAAAGCGGATTCCGGTGCACCCCTACCTGGCGCGCCAAATGTCGGATTTCGGGTTTCGGCAGACCCTTGAGGTTCGAACACTGGGGTGCACACGGAGATCACACCCCCAGCCTACTCATGTCGCACCGCCTCGCTAGGATCTAAACTACACAAAGAACAACACAAAGGACGCAAGATTTATACTGGTTCAGGCCACCATTGTGGTGTAATACCCTACTCCAGTGTGTGGTGTGGTGGATTGCCTCTGGGGCTGATGATGAACAATACAAGGGAAGAACAGCCTCGCGAGGGTCTGTTCCTACGGTGGTGTTGTCCAAGGTTCTTCTCTCTGGTTGGCCTCTAGATCCGATGCCGATGCCCTACCGTGGGGGTGGCTAGTCCTATTTATAGGCGGAGGTCGTGGGCCTCTTCCCAAATATTGAGCGGGAAGGGCGCCAACAATTGGCCATTTTGAAGGGGAACATCTAGTACACTTATCCTGACTAAAGTTGGTCCTCGCCTGCCAAAGACCCTGACGATGACGCTGGCTTGGGCTCCACGATGACCTCCGTTCTGCCGTCCTGCAGGTCTTGGTCTTGTTGCACCAAAATGGTTGCCTTTGCTTGATACCCTTGCCTGCGCTTGCCCCCTTTGCACCAAAGGGGAAACAAGGACTCTGCATAGGCCGGCGCCTGCCTGGCCTTGGTCGTGATGGCTTGCGTCATGGGCACCTCATGAGGTACCCCGCCTTGATCTCTCCGCCTCCTCGTGAGCCCGCCTGATGAGGCCGTGCCTGAGGAAGCCTCCTATCGTCCTTCCCCGCGAGGCTTGGTCCCTCGCAAGGGTCTTGAGCATGTGTTGATGAAGATGGGTCATACTGGGCCACTCCCTGAGCCACGCCGCAGGCCGCAGGCAGGCAAGTCTGGGTATCCCCGTTCCCAGAACGCCGACAGGAGCAGGCACAGGGAGAGCTCGACCTCACAAGGAGGCAGCTCGAAGAGAACAGGGGTAAGTGATTCCCCTCTCTTATTTATTGGAGGATACACCAAATTGGCTAGTCTAACGCCAAAGCATCGTGACTGCGAAACAGGGGCCATCGCCGAAGTAGCGTCCCTGAAGAAAGCGGTGTCCAAGGCCGAAGACAAAGCGGCCTTGGAATGCAAAGAGCGTGAAAAGCAAAGTGCTAGAGTAGGCGAGGTACAACAAGAGCTCCGGGACCTCGGCAAGAAGTGCGAGTCCGTGGAGCATGATCTGAAGGTGAAAGAGGCCGAGCTTGTGAAGGCCCTTGTAAATTTGAAAGTTGCCAAGGCCGAAGCCGGGAAAGCACAATAGGAGATCCAAGAGGCCAAGAAGATAGCAGCGGGTAAGAAGTTCTTTATGCAAAGCAAACATGTGGAGGAGGCGTTTCTTTTACTTACTTGAATTCGGAGCTCTCCAGGGGCATTTGCGGATCTGCCACGCAGCGTATCAGACGCTGCGGAGTTCTACCGTGCCTAGGAGGGGAGATCTACGGAGAAGTTGTTCTGGTCCCAGTATGATGGGGCCGAACATCCGATGCCTCTGAGCGACCAACTGAAGCAGTTGGTCGAACTCCACAGGGCGACCGAACTGGCTATGAAGGGCTTGATAGTCCGGATGTGGCCGGGTGAGCTCCTGCCCAGTAGCTACTTTGGCCTGATCAACCGGATGGTGGATGCCTGCCCACGGCTTGAAGTGATCAAGCGATCCGTTTGCATCGAAGGTGCCCGCCGGGCTTTTGCCCGCGTCAAGGTGCATTGGGGCAAGCTGGATGCGGAGAAAATGGTCAAGGACGGGCCGCCGGAGGGCAAGGCGCATCACCATCCCGAGATGTACTATGATGGCGTGATGAAGGGTGCTCGTCTCGTCGCCGATGAGTGTACCAAAGACGCCATTTTAGAGTGAATTCACTTCTGTTATGGTTGTAATTTAAAGACGAAGTTACCGGCGCTATGTAGCGCTTTTGTTATTTAAAATATTACCTTCTGTGCGGCTGTTTATGAAATTTTGAAAGTAGGCCAGTCGTTGGCTTCCTCCCCCACGTAACTAGTACATGGGTGTTCGTGGAAAACCCGGACACTCTTTATCCAAATGTTTGGTCCATTAAGGAGGTGTCCGGCATAACAAACAAGGCAATCGGACTATGCGGCTTTATAACTTTCACTTTGCCATAGAAGTCTACAATTTTAAATTTCGGTGAAGCCCATAGAATCCGGAAGGCCGAATCGGGGCGCTATACACGCCTAGATCGGACGAAGCCGATTTATCGCCTAAAGCGGAAAATCTTTAAGGATTTTAGGACCTCTCGAACAGCGACCAGCTCTCGCCACATCATGCCGATCAGTTTTCGATTTTCTCTACTGAGGTGCTCGTCCGGAAGAACCAGGACACAATCGCAGTAGTTCTTCGTGCGCTACCTTAGCCGATATAACGGAACGTAAGGCACCAAAACAAGGGAGCCGGGCTATCCCAACTGTAGACCCAAGACATGATTCGGAGCTGATGCATATAATGCTATAAGTTCGGGGTGCCGCACTGTTGAAAGTGTTCGTGTTGGGGAACGTTGCAGAAAATTAAAAATTTTCCTACGGTTTCACCAAGATCCATCTATGAGTTCATCTAAGCAACGAGTCAAGGGAGTGAGTTTGCATCTACATACCACTTGTAGATCGAGTGCGGAAGCGTTCAAGGGGTTGGTGATGATGGAGTCGTACTCGACGTGATTCGGATCACCGATGACCAAGTGCTGAATGGACAGCACCTCCGCGTTCAACACACGTACGGTACGGGCGACGTCTCCTCCGTCTTGATCCAGCAAGGAGGAAGGAGAGGTTGAGGAAGACAGCTCCAACGGCAGCACGACGGCGTGGTGTTGTTGGTGCAGCAGTACTCCGACAGAGCTTCGCCAAGCACGTACGGAGGAGGAGAGGTGTTGGGGAGGGGAGGTGTCACACCCTAGCTAGTTCATGCATTAGAGTGTTGCATCATGTCTATCATTTCATCAGAAACTTGAAGTGGGGATGCCAGAACCCCCAGCCCCCTCTGAAAACAACTAGGGTTTACTAAAAATAATTTCAATGAACCTGAAATGCCCTTCTAAAATGTCCATCATTTTTGTCCTGGTTCAGAACCTCTGCCAAAAGTGATGCACAGTTTTCTAGGTCATCCTAAGGTCTTTGAGTTAATTCATAATTATTTGAATTTGGGCATTTTAAATTTATAAAATATTTCAAATGCTCAAATATCTCCAAACTAAAATGTTTCATGTTGGAAATAATCCAACTATGGACCAGAAGCAGTTTGGTGATTTTAGGAGTTGCCTAGGTATTTTTAATAATTCAACAAAGTTGCAGAATAATAGAAAAAGAAAAAAAACAGAAAGGAAACTTACCTGGCACCTGCAACTCGGCCCACCTGCCGGCCCATCCCAGCGCCGCGCCAGCGAGCTGCTTGCTGGCCAGGCAGGCAGGCAGGTGCCCGACGGCGGCCGCAGCGTGCGCCACGCAGCTGGCCGTCGCCCTGCTTCACCTCCTCGCCTTGTTGTTGGCTTGGATGAACTCCACGACGAGCCGTGAACCCCCAGGACACCTCCATTCTCCCCCAACTCCTCTCCCTCGCTCTCCCACGCCATGGCCGACGCCATCGCCGCCACCCCCTCGCCGTAGCAACGCTCTCCGTCAACCCCACGCCGCGCCATCGTGTCCAGGAGCTCCGCCACCCTCCTCTCCTTCGAGAAAGCCGAGCCCCGAGCGCTCGCATGCCCCGAAGCCACCGCACGGACCTCGACCGAACCGACGTCGTCGGAGATCCCCTTCAACGCCGTCGCCGCATCAGCTCGTCCCCGACCCCGCCGGTGGCCTCTACGGGTGCTCTGTGAGCCTAGCTACCCCTCCTACCCTTCCTCTCTCGCCCCCGAGCCGTGTAGCCACCGCACGAAGATCACCCGCACGCACCGCCGTGGATCTCGTCGCCGACGTGCTCCCGGCCATCCTCCGGCCACCTCTCGGTGTCCATCGCACTCACCATGCTGCGTTGGGTCCAACCGTGCACTCCCCGCACCTCACCGCACACCCTAGCCTCGAGTTCGTCTTCACCCGAACTCCGGTGGCCGCCTAGGTCGTCACCGACGCCAACTCCGGCCACCCCGACCCCAACTGACTCCACCAAGAGCCGCGGCTCGTCCTCAGCTCCACCCCGATGCCCTCCGCGACCCATTTGGTGGCCGGAACGGCCAAAACCACTTCCGCCGCCGCGTCGGGCTCGCCGGCGGCTAAACGCCAGTGCAGCCGTGTTGACTTTGACCACGGGTGGGCCCCGGTTGACTCTGTTGAGTCAATGACAGGTGGGGCCCCCTTCTGCTAATTATCCAGATTAGTTTAAACTAAATTAAAGTAGTTAATTAGCCATTGACACCCTGGACCCACGCATCAGGTTTGACCTGGACCGGGTCTGTTGACTTGCTGAGGTCAGCATGACCTCATGCTGACGCAATAAACCTTTTTCTGGAATTAAAACAAATCTAAATGATTTATAAATTCCAGAAAATAGCCCAAACTTTAAAAATTCATATAAATTCAACCGTAGCTCCAAATCAAACAAATTATATATGAAAAATGATCAGAAAAATCCAATCTATCCATATGTACTAGTTTCATGCATGTTTAAACAAGCTAACTTGAGGTTCTGCCTCCGAGGAGTACCGTGACTACCCTAGCAAAGAACCGTATCCGTGCATCGATCCATCAGGCAAGCAACCAACCAGTTGATCATATCGATACAATCCCATGTTCTCGCTTCTGCTCTCTTTTACTGCATTAAGACAACGCGTTTCAAACTGCTGTGTGCTACGGTAGTTGAACCCATTTCCTCTGCATGACCTGTCATTGCCACAGTAACTAGATGAAACCCACTAGCATGTGTAGGAGTTGATTGAGCCATATGTATGTGTTGTTCCTACCTTGCTATGCCTGCTATGCTTAGAGTCGTGTCAGGTCTGGTTCATCTGGGTGATGGGCTAGAGTGAAATGATCATGCCGGTATTAAGAGTGATGTGGTGAACATGATTTGGTAAAGGTATCGATGAGAGGCCATGTAGGAGTACATGGTGGGTTGTTTCATTGAAGCCGACCTTAAGCACTGAGATCTGTATGTGTGATTTAAGAATCAGCTACTACCATGCATTGGGCCCGAAACCAATGGACCCTCTCGGCTTCTTATTCACCCTAGTTCTCTGTCCAGGAGTTGCAAGTAGTTTCTGGTGTTTGTAGCCTACTGGAGGCCGTGGACAGCGCTGACCGTAGGGGTGGGCTGTGATGCGGTAGGTACGTGGCCGGGAATACCGGGCACCCGTTAGGTGTCACGGAACCCTGTACACATCGTTTGGGGCTGTATGGGAAACCTCGGCCGGACTCCCTGCGGATGGAACTTGGATAGGCGATAAACCTGGATTGGAGACTTAGGTGATTAGGTAGGTCGTGGCCGACACCCACGTTGGGCTTCCGCTTGAAGGTTGCCGAGTACATGTCGTGTAAACGACGGTAAGTGGTGAGAGCATGTATGAAGAAGTACACCCCTGCAGGGTTAACCTAATCTATTCGAATAGCCGCGTCCGCGCTGAAGGACTACTTGGTTGCTTATACAGTTCATAGACAAGTAAACTGGAAACTACTAAAAGCTTCAAGATAAGCGTGAGTGCCGAGGATGGCCCCTCCGTAGGAAGACGGAGGTGGATTCTCGGTAGTGTATTGAAGTGATGAGTAGTGGACTCGTGTGCGCAAAACCATTTCAAGTTGGAGTCTCGTAGGATAGTTTAGCCAAGAGTCAAAGCTGGCTTGCTGCAATAACTCCACCAACCCTTCTTGATAATGTGCATGTATGTAGGATCTGACGTAAGTCTTGTTGGGTACCTTTGTACTCATGTTGCTATAATTTACATTTTACAGAAGGCGCTGCAACCACTTCTGATGGGTTCTTCGTAGACATTGACATCGACGGGTTAGACTAAGGCCCAGGTGGTAATCCTGAGCTTGTGAAGGTCCACGTAGTATAGCTAGGCTTTCCAAGCCTCTTTTATTTTACTAGTTGTCTGTACTCAGACAAGTTACTTCCGCTGCTGGTTTGTATGACTGTATGATTTGAATGTGGGTCGTGTGACCCGTACCTGTATGTATGTTATGTATGGCTCTCTGAGCCTTTAAATAAAGTACTTGTGTCGTAGAGTCATGTTGTGATGCCTTGTTGTATTTGCACATATCGAGCATATTGTGTGTATGATTGAAATGCTTGGTATGTGTGGGATCTGACTATTTAGTTGTTTATCTTTAGTAGCCTCTCTTACCGGGAAATGTCTCCTAGTGTTTTCCATTGAGCCATGGTAGCTTGCTACTGCTCCGGATCACTTAGGCTGGCCGGCATGTGTCCTTCTTCGTTCCTGTGTCTGTCCCTTTGGGGAAATGTCACGCATTGAGTACCGGAGCCCTGTTAGCCCGCTACAGCCCAGTTTACCGGAGTCCTGCTAGCCCAGTGCTACAGCCCGGACCCACTTGCTGATGACCGACACGTTCGATGTTGGGTCATGGATGCCTGTCCCTGTAAGTCTGTGCCACTTTGGGTTTACGACTAGTCATGTCAGCCCGGGCTCCTTATCATATGGATGCTAGCGACATCATCATATACGTGAGCCAAAAGGCGCAAACGGTCCCGGGCAAAGGTAAGGCGACACCCGTGGGAATACCGTGCGTGAGGCCGCAAAGTGATATGAGGTGTTACAGGCTAGATCGATGTGACATTGAGTCGGGGTCCTGACAGCGTTGGCATCAGAGCCGAACTGCCTGTAGGTTCTCCAAGCCAAACTGGTCGATGTTGAGTCTAGAAATGCTTTAGCTATATGTAGGGGAATTGATTGTGGGATGGTACGTAAGGCTCTTTTTACTTCTTTACCTCATGGCATTCTGATCTGAGTCAGTCCATTCTTCTACCGGGGATTAAGGATTAGGATCTTCTCTCTCTATCAGGTTCACATGTTATGAATCAGTAGTACCTTATAGGTTTGATGACTACAGGCCTAGTTCAGCTCTACTACCTTGTTATGCTGATAAGTTGAACCCAGAACCTTGATATGATATTGTTGGGTGTCTATGCATTTTTTTTGATAAATGTCTCAAACCCTTCTTGAGCATTTACAGTCGTTATGCTGTCGAAATTTTGCTAGAAATTCTAATGCCTTTGCATTATGGTTGTGCTTTCAGATGGCCACTCGTGACCAAAATCAAGTGGTTCGCCTGACCCGATGCATTGGTGTGACTGGTCATACGTCTATGTTAGTCCGAGTGATGATCGAGACGGGTTACCGTTGGTATCCCGAATACACGGTCGAAGAGCAGTTTCGAGATTTTAACCAAAGCTAGTATCTTTGCACCGTCCAGATATTTCCCTCTTATCCTGGTTCTACCGAGGCTCTTCACTGTTCCTATGGCCTCGGTGTTACTATTGAGATGGCTGTGCAAGATGCGGCTTATTCTATGATGACCATCATGCGAGTCAGGTCTGGCCTGCTTCGCAACACCGACTTCCGGTATATGCCGGCTTCACTTCCTAGAGCGCACGGATATCTCCGGGCTATCTATGCTGACCCCAGTCAGGAGGACTCACTAACTCGCACCACTACTGAGTTGCTTGAGGACAAGGACCGAGAGAATCGGGCCTTGAGAATGGAGCTTTTCAACACCCGCGCTGATCATTGGGCCACCTTGACTCGGTTTGCACCGGTTGTGCAAGCTGGATGCATGAATATGAGAGACCTGTATCCTGTTAGGTCTACTCTGCCGGACATGATGGATTGGCGTGATGTGGGAGGCATCACCCCACCTCGTGGTCCTCGCAGGCCACCGTTTGTTGGTCCAAGACCTCACCCTAGCCCTTTTGGTCCACAGGCTCCTCAGGACCATTTGTTTCCGGATGCTCACGTTGAACTTCCAGGCTATGGAGGTGACTTCTATGAGAACTACTACGGAGATGACTGAGATAGTAGTAGTTCCACTAGGTATTGTAATAGTTGTATTTCCACCGTCCTGCGTGACTTGTGGAATATGACTTAGCATGTAGTAATTCTGGGGGTGTAAAAAATAATAATAATGTATAGGAGCTTGGGATGCCTCTGATGAGATGTAATCCTCCTCTCACCGTAGTAGTACTTGTTGGTCTTGTACTAAACCTCGTATGGTGTGTATGATGATGGAATAAAAGAAGTAGTTTCTGTATCTACCATGTCATACGGATGATCATCTTGCATTCCGAGTTGTCCATTACATTCTACATTCTATGTCGGAATCTTGCCATGTTGGACTAAACCATTGTCTTGTTTTTCCTAGGATGGTCAACACCCGCAACAACCCTGCTCCCCCAGAACAGGCCGAAGGCAGCAGAGTTGGGGAAACAAATCTGCCTCACCCTCCCTCTCTGGCAGAAGTTATGCTAGAGGCTGAGAGAAACAAGCGGGAGACCAACCGTTTGTTGGAGCGTATTGAACAGAACACAGCACACCATTAGAGGACTAACTTGGTGTCACTCAGTGATTTCATCAAGTTACATCCACCCACATTCCACCACTCCGTCGAGCCTCTCGACGCTGATGACTGGCTTCGCAGTATTTCTCACAAATTGCGTTCTGCGCTAGTAGCTGAGGCTGACAAGGTCACCTTTGCTGCATATCATCTTGAAGGCCCCGCCAGTCTCTGGTGGGAGAATTATGGAGCTATGCGCCCAGCGGACCATGTTACTACTTGGGCTGAATTCAGCGAGGCTTTCCGTGAACACCACATTCCGGAGGGTCTCATGGACCGTAAACGTAAGGAATTTTGCAGTTTCACTCAAGGTCGACTCTTTGTGGATGCTTACAGCAGGGAGTTCGGTAACCTCGCACAATATGCAACTGAGGAAGTTTCTACTGATGCCAAGAAGCAAGCAAGGTTCCGTAAGGGACTTACTCCTGAGCTTCGCCGCGACCTCCGTCTGCATGAGTGCACATCTTTTCAGAAGCTTGTTAACAAGGCCATCAGTGTTGAGACTGGTCAGACTGATTATGAAGCAACACGCAAGCATGGCCGTGACTTGGGTTCCTCATCCGGTGCTGGCCCTCAGAAGCGCCGCGTGTGGGTGCCTAATACTGCCCTGCCACCCAGGTTCACACCGAGGCCATCCTTCCAGGCACCTCGCCCAGCTCAGCCATATGCACCAGCCAAGCCCTATGGTGGTCCAACCAACAATGCTTCCCCATGCACCAGCTCCGTGACTTGTTTCAAGTGTGGGGAATCAGGCCACTATATGCGCGAGTGTCCCCAAACCAACCCCAACCAGACAACAAAAACTGTTGGCCGCGGCAAGCCGACAGGGAAAGTGTTCCACGCCAAGCCGGCCACCGCTGCACGTGGCCATGTCAACTGTATCTCTGCTGAGGAAGCTCAAGAGGATCCCAACGTCGTTCTCGGTACGCTCCTTGTTAATTGCCACTCGGCATCTGTTCTTTTCGATACAGGAGCATCTCATTCTTTCATATTCGAAAATTATGCTCGTTTGCATAACACCACATTCTGTGACATGCCATCCACTATGGAAATTTCTACTCCTGGTTCTAGATGGCAAACCTCTAGAGTAAGCCATGGAAATGAAATTCAAGTCGACAGACTTGTTTTTCTCGCATCTTTGATAGCTCTCAAATCTTCGGATATTAATATCATCTTGGGTATGGATTGGATGTCAGCCCATCATGCCAAAATTGATTGCTTTTCTAGGACTGTTCAACTCACCCATCCTTCGGGGAAGATAGTCAATGTCTTGACCCGAATAGCCAAGCGACAGTTATATTCTCTTAACGCCAGCCCTTTGCCAGACCTTGAGGACGTTCCGGTAGTCCGTGATTTTCCGGATGTCTTCCCAGAGGAATTGCCAGGTGTTCCACCTGACAGAGATGTCGAATTCGTGATAGATCTCATTCCAGGAACTGTCCCGATTTCCAGAAGACCCTACAAGATGGCACCTTTTGAACTAGCCGAGCTTAAGAAACAACTCGATGAGTCCTTGAAAAAGGGTTTCATCCGACCTAGTTCATCTCCTTGGGCTTGCTTCGTCCTCTTCGTCAAGAAGAAGGATGGTACAGACCGGATGGTTGTAGATTATCGACCTGTCAACTTGGTCACAATTAAGAACAAGTATCCGCTCCCCAGGATCAACGACCTGTATGATCAGCTCGCTGGATCCTCAGTCTTCTCTAAAATGGATTTGAGGTTGGGCTACCATCAAATCAAAATCAGGAACGGGGACATTCCGAAAATGGCCTTTGTTACTCGTTATGGCCAATACGAGTACACCGTCATGTCCTTCGGTTTAACCAACGCTCCAGCCACCTTCTCTCGGCTGATGAACTCAATCTTCATGGAGTATTGGATAAATTCGTCGTGGTTTACCTCGATGATATACTCATCTACTCCAAGAACGAGGAAGAACATGCCGAACACCTAAGGCTAGTGTTGAAGAAACTTCGAGAGCATCGCCTTTATGCCAAATTTTCTAAATGTGAATTCTAGTTGTCAGAAGTGACCTACCTAGGCCACGTAATTTCTGGTAAGGGCATTGTTGTCAATCCCGAGAGAGTCAAGGCCGTTCTCGATTGGACTCCACCTGAGACCGTTAAACAAGTTAGGAGTTTCCTTGGTCTAGCCAGCTATTGTCGCCGCTTTGTTGAAAATTTCTCCAAAGTAGCCAAACCCCTCACGGAACTTCTCAAGAAAGATAAAAGGTTCGAGTAGTCTCCACAATGTGAGCACAGTTTTCAGGAACTGAAAAGACGTTTAACCTCTGCTCCCGTATTGGTACCGCCAGATTTCTCTAAGGACTTTGTTATCTACTGCGACGCCTCGCGACAAGGACTAGGTTGTATTCTCATGCAAGATCGACACGTAATTGCTTATGCTTCACGGCAACTACACCCACATGAGGAAAACTACCCCACTCATGATCTAGAGCTTGCAGCCGTAGTCCATGCACTCAAAACATGGCGACATTATCTTCTCGGTAATCGTTGCGAAATCTACACTGATCACCAAAGTCTGAAGTATATATTCACCCAACCGGATTTAAATCTCAGGAAAAGACGTTGGGTCGAGTTGATCACAGATTTCGACTTAGGAATAACTTACACCCCAGGGAAAGCCAACGTCATGGCTGATGCGCTAAGTCGTAAATCTTATTGTAACAACCTGATCTTACAACAAAGTCAACCGCTTCTCCATGAGGAATTTCGGAAGCTTAACCTTCACATTGTTCCTCAAGGATTTCTTTCCACCTTGGTGGCGAAACCTACCCTTACGGATCAGATCATCAAAGCACAGAAAGTAGATCCGGGAATTTCCCGCATCAAGAGAAACATCAAGAAAGGAGTTGCGAATTGTTTCTCCATCAATGATGAAGGAGTCGTATACTTCGGGAATCGGCTAGTGGTCCCCAAGGTGCGAAACCTGAGGCGATTGATCCTTAAGGAAGCTCATGAATCTCCTCTCACTATTCATCCCGGTAGCACTAAGATGTATCAGGACCTACGCCAGAGGTTCTGGTGGACTAGGATGAAGAGAGAAATTGCTCAGTATATTGCTAATTGCGACGTCTGCCGTCGTGTAAAAGCAGAGCATCAACGGCCTGCTGGCACCCTTCAACCCCTAGCTATTCCTGAATGGAAATGGGACAAAATTGGTATGGACTTCATTACCGGTTTTCCCAGGACCAAGAGAGGGAATAATGCTATCTTCGTCGTTGTCGATCGTCTTTCCAAAGTGGCCCATTTCTTACCTGTTCGTGTGAGTATAACTGCTAGTCAGTTAGCAGACTTGTACATCTCCCGAATAGTGTCTCTCCATGGTGTTCCTTTGGAAATTAACTCGGATCGAGGAAGTCTTTTCACCTCTCGATTTTGGGAAAGTTTCCAAAATGCTATGGGAACCCGCCTTTCTTTTAGTACCGCTTTCCACCCTCAATCAAGTGGCCAAGTGGAACGCGTTAACCAGATTCTAGAAGACATGCTTCGAGCTTCTGTTATCTCATTCGGAATGGAGTGGGAGAAATGCCTTCCATTTGCCGAATTTGCTTATAACAACAGTTATCAATCCAGCTTGGGCAAAGCCCCTTTTGAAGTTCTCTATGGACGAAGGTGTCGAACGCCTCTTAACTGGTCAGAAACCGGGGAAAGACAATTCTTTGGCCTGGATATGATTCAGGAAGCAGAAGAGCAAGTTCGCATCGTTCGTGAAAAGTTGAAAACAGCCCAATCTCGTCAAAAGAGTCAATATGACCGAAAACATAAGGCTATGACTTTTGAGGTTGACGAGAAGGCTTACCTTCGGGTTACTCCTCTGAAGGGAACCCATCGCTTCGGTATCAAGGGCAAATTGGCTCCTCGTTACATTGGACCCTTTCGCATTCTCGCAAAACGAGGAGAAGTTGCCTACCAATTGGAACTACCTCCGCATCTCTCCAGAGTCCACGATGTCTTCCACGTTTCCCAACTCAGGCGTTGCTTCTCGGATCCTATCAGTGGAGTGGACCACGAAACGCTTGATCTCCAAGATAATCTCACGTATCGAGAGTACCCCGTTCGTATCCTCGATCAAGCTGAGCGTACCACTAGACGTCATAATATCAAGTTTCTCAAGGTTCAATGGTCGCACCATTCTGAGAATGAAGCAACTTGGGAAAGGGAGGATCGTCTTCGACTCGAGTATCCCGCCTTCTTCCCGGAGGAACCCAAATCTCGGGACGAGATTCTTTTGAGTGGGGGTGAGTTGTCACACCCTAGCTAGTTCATGCATTAGAGTGTTGCATCATGTCTATCATTTCATCAGAAACTTGAAGTGGGGATGCCAGAACCCCTAGCCCCCTCTGAAAACAACTAGGGTTTACTAAAAATAATTTCAATGAACCTGAAATGCCCTTCTAAAATGTCCATCATTTTTGTCCTGGTTCAGAACTTCTGCCAACAGTGATGCACAGTTTTCTAGGTCATCCTAAGGTCTTTGAGTTAATTCATAATTATTTGAATTTGGGCATTTTAAATTTATAAAATATTTCAAATGCTCAAATATCTCCAAACTAAAATGTTTCATGTTGGAAATAATCCAACTATGGACCAGAAGCAGTTTGGTGATTTTAGGAGTTGCCTAGGTATTTTTAATAATTCAACAAAGTTGCAGAATAATAGAAAAAGAAAAAAAACAGAAAGGAAACTTACCTGGCGCCTGCAACTCGGCCCACCTGCCGGCCCAGCCCAGCGCCGCGCCAGCGAGCTGCTTGCCGGCCAGGCAGGCAGGCAGGTGCCCGACGGCAGCCGCAGCGTGCGCCACGCAGCTAGCCGTCGCCCTGCTTCACCTCCTCGCCTCGTTGCTGGCTTGGATGAACTCCACGTCGAGCCGTGAACCCCCAGGACACCTCCATTCTCCCCCAACTCCTCTCCCTCGCTCTCCCACGCCATGGCCGACGCTATCGCCGCCACCCCCTCGCCATAGCCACGCTCTCCGTCAACCCCACGCCGCGCCACCGTGTCTAGGAGCTCCGCCACCCTCCTCTCCTTCGAGCAAGACGAGCCCCGAGCGCTCGCATGCCCCGAAGCCACCACACGGACCTCGACCGAACCGCCGTCGCCGGAGATCCCCTTCAACGCCGTCGCCGCATCAGCTCGTCCCCGACCCCGCCGGTGGCCTCTACGGGTGCCCTGTGAGCCTAGCTACCCCTCCTACCCTTCCTCTCTCGCCCCCGAGCCGTGTAGCCACTGCACGAAGATCACCCGCACGCACCGCCGTGGATCTCGTCGCCGACGTTCTCCTGGCCATCCTCCGGCCACCTCTCGGTGTCCATCTTACTCACCATGCTGCGTTGGGTCCAACCGTGCACTCCCCGCACCTCACCGCACACCCTAGCCTCGAGTTCGTCTTCACCCGAACTCCGGTGGCCGCCTAGGTCGTCGCCGACGCCAACTCCGGCCACCCCGACCCCAACTGACTCCACCAAGAGCCGCGGCTCGTCCTCAGCTCCACCCCGATGCCCTCCGCGACCCATTTGGTGGCCGGAACGGCCAAAACCACTTCCGCCGCCGCGTCGGGCTCGCCGGCGGCTAAACGCCGGTGCAGCCGTGTTGACTTTGACCACGGGTGGGCCCCGGTTGACTCTGTTGAGTTAATGACAGGTGGGGCCCCCTTCTGCTAATTATCCAGATTAGTTTAAACTAAATTAAATTAGTTAATTAGCCATTGACACCCTGGACCCACACGTCAGGTTTGACCTGGACCGGGTCTGTTGACTTGCTGAGGTCAGCATGACCTCATGCTGACGCAATAAACCTTTTTCTGGAATTAAAACAAATCTAAATGATTTATAAATTCCAGAAAATAGCCCAAACTTTAAAAATTCATATAAATTCAACCATAGCTCCAAATCAAACAAATTATATATGAAAAATGATCAGAAAAATCCAATCTATCCATCTGTACTAGTTTCATGCATGTTTAAACAAGCTAACTTGAGGTTTAATGCAGTACAAGATAAAACACTTTAAAGGGCCATTTATGAGTTTGAAATTTGAATCTTTGGTTCAAATTGATTCAAACCCATCTGGTTCTAGTTGCATTAGCCCAATACACTCATGTTGCCATGTTTCGTGCATGCATCATATTGTCACACATTGTTTGGTGATAGTTGTGTATCGGTGTTCTTTGCGGCAGGTTCTGCCTCCGAGGAGTACCGTGACTACCCTAGCAAAGAACCGTATCCATGCATCGATCCATCAGGCAAGCGACCAACCAGTTGATCATATCGATACAATCCCATGTTCTCGCTTCTGCTCTCTTTTACTGCATTAAGACAACGCGTTTCAAACTGCTGTGTGCTACGGTAGTTGAACCCATTTCCTCTGCATGACCTGTCATTGCCACAGTAACTAGATGAAACCCACTAGCATGTGTAGGAGTTGATTGAGCCATATGTATGTGTTGTTCCTACCTTGCTATGACTGCTATGCTTAGAGTCGTGTCAGGTCTGGTTCATCTGGGTGATGGGCTAGAGTGAAATGATCATGCCGGTATTAAGAGTGATGTGGTGAACACGATTTGGTAAAGGTATCGATGAGAGGCCATGTAGGAGTACATGGTGGGTTGTTTCATTGAAGCCGACCTTAAGCACTGAGATCTGTATGTGTGATTTAAGAATCAGCTACTACCATGCATTGGGCCCAAAACCAATGGACCCTCTCGGCTTCTTATTCACCCTAGTTCTCTGTCCAGGAGTTGCAAGTAGTTTCTGGTGTTTGTAGCCTACTGGAGGCCGTGGACAGCACTGACCGTAGGGGTGGGCTGTGATGCGGTAGGTATGTGGCCGGGAATACCGGGCACCCGTTAGGTGTCACGGAACCCTGTACACATCGTTCGGGGCCGTATGAGAAACCTCGGCCGGACTCCCTGCGGATGGAACCTGGATAGGCGATAAACCTGGATTGGAGACTTAGGTGATTAGGTAGGTCGTGGCCGACACCCACGTTGGGCTTCCGCTTGAAGGTTGCCGAGTACATGTCGTGTAAACGACGGTAAGTGGTGAGAGTGTGTATGAAGAAGTACACCCCTGCAGGGTTAACTAATCTATTCGAATAGCCGCGTCCGCGCTGAAGGACTACTTGGTTGCTTATACAGTTCATAGGCAATTAAACTGGAAACTACTAAAAGCTTCAAGATAAGCATGAGTGCCGAGGATGGCCCCTCCGTAGGAAGACGGAGGTGGATTCTTGGTAGTGTATTGAAGTGATGAGTAGTGGACTCGTGTGCGCAAAACCATTTCAAGTTGGAGTCTCGTAGGATAGTTTAGCCAAGAGTCAAAGCTGGCTTGCTGCAATAACTCCACCAACCCTTCTTGATAATGTGCATGTATGTAGGATCTGACGTAAGTCTTGCTGGGTACCTTTGTACTCATGTTGCTATAATTTACATTTTACAGAAGGCGCTGCAACCCCTTCTGATGGGTTCTTCGTAGACATTGACCTCGACGGGTTAGACTAAGGCCCAGGTGGTAATCCTGAGCTTGTGAAGGTCCACGTAGTATAGCTAGGCTTTCCAAGCCTCTTTTATTTTACTAGTTGTCAGTACTCAGACAAGTTACTTCCGCTGCTGGTTTGTATGACTGTATGATTTGAATGTGGGTCGTGTGACCCGTACCTGTATGTATGTTATGTATGGCTCTCTGAGCCTTTAAATAAAGTACTTGTGTCGTAGAGTCATGTTGTGATGCCTTGTTGTATTTGCACATATCGAGCATATTGTGTGTATGATTGAAATGCTTGGTATGTGTGGGATCTGACTATCTAGTTGTTTATCTTTACTAGCCTCTCTTACCGGGAAATGTCTCCTAGTGTTTTCCATTGAGCCATGGTAGCTTGCTACTGCTCCGTATCACTTAGGCTGGCCGGCATGTGTCCTTCTTCGTTCCTGTGTCTGTCCCTTTGGGGAAATGTCACGCATTGAGTACCGGAGCCCTGTTAGCCCGCTACAGCCCGGTTTACCGGAGTCCTGCTAGCCCAGTGCTACAGCCCGGACCCACTTGCTGATGACCGACACGTTCGATGCTGGGTCATGGATGCCTGTCCCTGTAAGTCTGTGCCACTTTGGGTTTACGACTAGTCATGTCAGCCCGGGCTCCTTATCATATGGATGCTAGCGACATCATCATATACGTGAGCCAAAAGGCGCAAACGGTCCCGGGCAAAAGTAAGGCGACACCCGTGGGAATACCGTGCGTGAGGCCGCAAAGTGATATGAGGTGTTACAGGCTAGATCGATGTGACATTGAGTCGGGGTCCTGACAGGAGGGGTTGCGCCTTGGCTTGTTTCTCGCAGCCTCCCCTCACCCCTCTATATATAGGAGGAGAGGGGCAAGGGGGCCGGCCCTCTAGGGGAAACCCTAGAGGGGGCGGCGGCCAAAGGGAGAGGGAAAAGGGTGGCTTGCCCCCCAAGCTAGGGGGGCGCCCCCTTTAGGGTTTCCCCTCCCCTTGCCCTAGCCGCATGGGCCTAGGTGGGGAGGCGCGCCCAGCCCACTAGGGGCTGGCTCCCTCTCCCACACAGCCCATGTGGCCCCCCGGGAGGGGTGGCCCCACCCGGTGGACCCCCGGAACCCTTCCGGTGGCCCCGGTACAATACCGGTATGCCACCGAAACTTTCCGGTGTCCGTTTAACCACTTTCCTTATATAAATCTTTACCTCCGGACCATTCCGGAACTCCTCGTGACGTCCGGGATCTCATCCGGGACTCCGAACAACATTCGGTAATCACATACTTGTCTTCCTGATAACCCTAGCGTCACCGAACCTTAAGTGTGTAGACCCTACGGGTTTTGGAGACATGAAGACATGACCGAGACGACCTCAGGTCAATAACCAACAGCGGGATCTGGATACCCATGTTGGCTCCCACATGCTCCTCGATGTTGTCATCGGATGAACCACGATGTCGAGGATTCGATCAAACCCCGTATGCAATTCCCTTTGTCAATCGGTACGTTACATGCCCGAGACTCGATCGTTGGTATCCCAATACCTCGTTCAGTCTCGTTACCGGCAAGTCACTTTACTCGTACCGCAATGCATGATCCCGTGATCAAACACTTGGTCACCTTGAGCTCATTATGATGATGCATTACCGAGTGGGCCCAGAGATACCTCTCCGTCATACGGAGTGACAAATCCCAGTCTCGATCCGTGTCAACCCAACAGACACTTTCGGAGATACCTGTAATGCACCTTTATAGTCACCCAGTTACGTTGTGACGTTTGGTAGACCCAAAGCACTCTTACGGTATCCGAGAGTTACACGATCTCATGGTCTAAGGAAGAGATACTTGACAATTAAAAATCTCTAGCAAACGAACTAACCGACCTTTGTGCTATGCTTAGGATTGGGTCTTGTCCATCACATCATTCTCCTAATGATGTGATCCCGTTATCAACGACATCCAATGTCCATAGCCAGGAAACCATGACTATCTGTTGATCACAACGAGCTAGTCAACTAGAGGCTCACTAGGGACATATTGTGGTCTATGTATTCACACGTGTATTATGATTTCCGGATAATACAGTTATAGCATGAATAAAAGACTATTATCATGAACAAAGAAATATAATAATAACACTTTTATTATTGCCTCTAGGGCATATTTCCAACAGTCTCCCACTTGCACTAGAGTCAATAATCTAGTTACATTGTGATGAATCGAACACCCATAGAGTTCTGGTGTTGATCATGTTTCGCTCGCGAGAGAGGTTTAGTCAACGGATCTGCGACATTCAGATCCATATGTATTTTGCAAATTTCTATGTCTCCATCTTGAAGATTCTCACGGATGGAGTTGAAACGACGCTTGATGTGCCTGGTCTTCTTGTGAAATCTGGGCTCCTTCGCAAGGGCAATAGCTCCAGTATTGTCACAGAAAAGTTTGATCGGCCCCGACGCATTGGGTATGACTCCTAGGTCGGTGATGAACTCCTTCACCCAAATAGCTTCATGCGCTGCCTCCGAGGCTGCCATGTACTCCGCTTCACATGTAGAACCCGCCACGACGCTCTGCTTGCAGCTGCACCAGCTTACTGCTCCACCATTCAACATATACACGTATCCGGTTTGTGACTTAGAGTCATCCAGATCTGTGTAAAAGCTAGCGTCGACGTAACCCTTTACGACGAGCTCTTCGTCACCTCCATAAACGAGAAACATGTCCTTTGTCCTTTTTAGGTACTTCAGGATATTCTTGACCGCTGTCCAGTGTTCCTTGCCGGGATTACTTTGGTACCTTCCTACCAAACTTACAGCAAGGTTTACATCAGGTCTGGTACACAGCATGGCATACATAATAGATCCTATGGCTGAAGCATAGGGGATGACACTCATCTCTTCTATATCTTTTGCCGTGGTCGGGCATTGAGCCGAGCTCAATCTCACACCTTGCAATACAGGCAAGAACCCCTTCTTGGACTGATCCATTTTGAACTTCTTCAAAATTTTATCAAGGTATGTGCTTTGTGAAAGACCTATGAGGCGTCTCGATCTATTTCTATAGATCTTGATGCCTAATATGTAAGCAGCTTCTCCAAGGTCCTTCATTGAAAAACACTTATTCAAGTAGGCCTTAATGCTGTCCAAAAGTTCCATATCATTTCCCATCAAGAGTATGTCATCTACATATAATATGAGAAATGCTACAGAGCTCCCACTCACTTTCTTGTAAACGCAGGCTTCTCCATAAGTCTGCATAAACCCAAACGCTTTGATCATCTCATCAAAGCGAATATTCCAACTCCGAGATGCTTGCACCAGCCCATAAAAGGATCGCTGGAGCTTGCATACTTTGTTAGCGTTCTTAGGATCGACAAAACCTTCTGGCTGCATCATATACAGTTCTTCCTTAAGATAACCGTTAAGGAATGCCGTTTTGACGTCCATCTGCCATATCTCATAATCATAGTATGCGGCAATTGCTAACATGATTCGGATGGACTTAAGCTTCGCTACGGGAGAGAAAGTCTCATCGTAGTCAATCCCTTGAACTTGCCGATAACCCTTAGCGACAAGTCGAGCTTTATAGATGGTGACATTACCATCCGCGTCCGTCTTCTTCTTAAAGATCCATTTGTTTTCTATCGCTCGCCGATCATCGGGCAAGTCAGTCAAAGTCCATACTTTGTTTTCATACATGGATTCTATCTCGGATTTCATGGCTTCTAGCCATTTGTTGGAATCTGGGCCCTCCATCGCTTCTTCATAGTTCGAAGGTTCACCGCTGTCTAACAACATGATTTCTAGGACAGGGTTGCCATACCACTCTGGTGCGGAACGTGTCCTTGTGGACCTACGAAGTTCAGTAGCAACTTGATCCGAAGTACCTTGATCATCATCATTATTTTCCTCTTCAGTTGGTGTAGGCATCACAGGAACATTTTCTTGAGCTGCACTACTTTCCCGTTCAAGAGGTAGTACTTCATCGAGTTCTACTTTCCTCCCACTTACTTCTTTCGAGAGAAACTCTTTTTCCAGAAAGGATCCGTTCTTGGCAACAAAGATCTTGCCCTCGGATCTTAATTAGAAGGTATACCCAATGGTTTCTTTAGGGTATCCTATGAAGACGCATTTTTCCGACTTGGGTTCGAGCTTTTCAGGTTGAAGTTTCTTGACATAAGCATCGCATCCCCAAACTTTTAGAAACGGCAGCTTAGGTTTCTTCCCAAACCACAATTCACACGGTGTCGTCTCAACGGATTTAGACGGTGCCCTATTTAAAGTGAATGTAGCTGTCTCTAGAGCGTATCCCCAAAATGATAGTGGTAAATCGGTAAGAGACATCATAGATCGCACCATATCTAATAGAGTGCGATTACGACGTTCGGACACACCGTTACGCTGAGGTGTTCCAGGCGGCGTTAGTTGTGAAATGATTCCACATTTCCTTAAGTGTGTACCAAATTCGTGACTTAAGTATTCTCCTCCACGATCTGATCGTAGGAATTTTATCTTTCGATCACGTTGATTCTCTACCTCATTCTGAAATTCCTTGAACTTTTCAAAGGTCTCAGACTTGTGTTTCATTAAGTAGACATACCCATATCTACTCAAGTCATCAATGAGAGTGAGAACATAACGATATCCTCCGCGAGCCTCAATGCTCATTGGACCGCATACATCGGTATGTATGATTTCCAACAAGTTGGTTGCTCGCTCCATTGTTCCGGAGAACGGAGTCTTGGTCATCTTGCCCATGAGGCATGGTTCGCATGTGTCAAACGATTCATAATCGAGAGCCTCCAAAAGTCCATCAGCATGGAGTTTCTTCATGCGCTTGACACCAATGTGACCAAGGCGGCAGTGCCATAAGTATGTGGGACTATCGTTATCAACTTTACATCTTTTGGTATTCACACTATGAATATGTGTAAAAATACGCTCGAGATTCATTATGAATAAACCATTGACCATAGGGGCATGACCATAAAACATATCTCTCATATAAATAGAACAACCATTATTCTCGGATTTAAATGAGTAGCCATCTCGTATCAAACGAGATCCAGATACAATGTTCATGCTCAAACTTGGCACCAAATAACAATTATTAAGGTTCAAAACTAATCCCGTAGGTAAATGTAGAGGTAGCGTGCTGACGGCGATCACATCGACTCTGGAACCATTCCCGACGCGCATCGTCACCTCGTCCTTTGCCAGTCTCCGCTTATTCCGCAGCTCCTGCTGTGAGTTACAGATATGAGCAACAGCACCGGTATCAAATACCCAGGAGTTACTACGAGTACTGGGAAGGTACACATCAATTACATGTATATTGAATATACCTTTAGTGTTGCCGGCCTTCTTATCCGCTAAGTATTTGGGGCAGTTCCGCTTCCAGTGACCCTTGCCCTTGCAATAAAAGCACTTAGTCTCAGGCTTGGGTCCATTGTTTGACTTCTTCCCGGTAACTGGCTTACCGGGCGCGGCAACCTCCTTGCCGTCCTTCTTGAAGTTCTTCTTACCCTTGCCCTTCTTGAACTTAGTGGTCTTATTGACCATCAACACTTGATGTTCTTTCTTGATTTCAACCTCTGCTGACTTCAGCATAGAAAATACTTCAGGAATGGTCTTTACCATCCCCTGCATATTGTAGTTCATCACAAAGCTCTTGTAGCTTGGTGGGAGTGACTGAAGGATTCTGTCAATGACTGCCTCAACAGGGAGGTTAATATTCAGCTGGGTCATACGGTTGTGCAACCCAGACATCTTGAGTATGTGCTCACTGACAAAACTATTTTCCTCCATCTTACAACTATAGAACTTGTCGGAGATGTCATATCTCTCGACCCGGGCGTGAGCTTGGAAAACTAGTTTCAGCTCTTCGAACATCTCATATGCTCCGTGATGCTCAAAACGCTTTTGGAGCCCCGGTTCTAAGCTGTAAAGCATGCCGCACTGAACGAGGGAGTAATCATCAGCACGAGACTGCCAAGCATTCATAATGTCTTGGTTCTCTGGGACGGGAGCATCACCTAGCGGTCCTTCTAGGACATATTGTTTCCTGGCAGCTATGAGGATGATCCTCAGGTTCCGGACCCAGTCCGTATAGTTGCTGCCATCATCTTTCAGTTTGGTTTTCTCTAGGAACGCGTTGAAGTTCAAGTTGACATGAGCGTTGGCCATTTGATCTACAAGACATATTTGCAAAAGGTTTTAGACTAAGTTCATGATAATTGAGTTCATCTAATCAAATTATTGAATGAACTCCCACTCAGATTTGACATCCCTCTAGTCATCTAAGTGTTACACGATCCGAGTCGACTAGGCCGTGTCCGATCATCACGTGAGACGGACTAGTCATCGTCGGTGAACATTCTCATGTTGATCGTATCTTCCATACGACTCGTGTTCGACCTTTCGGTCTTCGTGTTCCGAGGCCATGTCTGTACATGCTAGGCTCGTCAAGTTAACCCTAAGTGTTTTGCATGTGTAAAACTGTCTTACACCCGTTGTATGTGAACGTAAGGATCTATCACACCCGATCATCACGTGGTGCTTCGAAACGACGAACTTTAGCAACGGTGCACAGTTAGGGGAGAACACTTCTTGAAATTGTTGTAAGGGATCATCTTATTTACTACCGTCGTTCTAAGTAAACAAGATGCATAAAACATAATAAACATCACATGCAATTATATAAAGTAGTGACATGATATGGCCAATATCATATAGCTCCTTTGATCTTCATCTTCGGGGCTCCATGATCCTCTTGTCACCGGCATGACACCATGATCTCCATCATCGTGTCTTCATGAAGTTGTCACGCCAACGACTACTTCTACTTCTATGACTAACGCGTTTAGCAATAAAGTAAAGTAGTTTACATGGCGTTCTTCAATGACACGCAGGTCATACAAAAAATAAAGACAACTCCTATGGCTCCTGCCGGTTGTCATACTCATCGACATGCAAGTCGTGATTCCTATTACAAGAACATGATCTCATACATCACAATATATCATTCATCATTCATCACAACTTCTGGCCATATCACATCACATGACAATTGCTGCAAAAACAAGTTAGACGTCCTCTAATTGTTGTTGCATCTTTTACGTGGCTGCAATTGGGTTCTAGCAAGAACGTTTTCTTACCTACGAATAACCACAACGTGATCTTGTCAACTTCTATTTACCCTTCATAAGGACCCTTTTCATCGAATCCACTTCAACTAAAGTGGGAGAGACAGACACCCGCCAGCCACCTTATGCAACTAGTGCATGTTTGTTGGTGGAACCGGTCTCACGTAAGTGTACGTGTAAGGTTGGTCCGGGCCGCTTCATCCCACAATACCGTTGAAGCAAGATAAGACTAGTAGCGGCAAGCAAGTTGACAAGATCTACGCCCACAACAAAATTGTGTTCTACTCGTGCAAAGAGAACTACGCATAGACCTAGCTCATGATGCCACTGTTGGGGAACGTTGCAGAAAATTAAATTTTTTCCTACAGTTTCACCAAGATCCATCTATGAGTTCATCTAAGCAACGAGTCAAGGGAGTGAGTTTGCATCTACATACCACTTGTAGATCGAGTGCGGAAGCGTTCAAGGGGTTGGTGATGATGGAGTCGTACTCGACGTGATTCGGATCACTGATGACCAAGTGCTGAACGGACAGCACCTCCGCGTTCAACACACGTACGGTACGGGCGACGTCTCCTCCGTCTTGATCCAGCAAGGGGGAAGGAGAGGTTGAGGAAGACAGCTCCAACGGTAGCACGACGGCGTGGTGTTGTTGGTGCAGCAGTACTCCGACAGAGCTTCGCCAAGCACGTACGGAGGAGGAGAGGTGTTGGGGAGGGGAGGGGCTGCGCCTTGGCTTGTTTTTGGCAGCCCTCCCCTCACCCCTCTATATATAGGAGGAGAGGGGCAAGGGGGCCGGCCCTCTAGGGGAAACCCTAGAGGGGGGCGGCGGCCAAAGGGAGAGGGAAAAGGGTGGCTTGCCCCCCAAGCTAGGGGGGCGCCCCCTTCAGGGTTTCCGCTCCCCTTGCCCTAGCCGCATGGGCCTAGGTGGGGAGGCGCGCCCAGCCCACTAGGGGCTGGCTCCCTCTCCCACACAGCCCATGTGGCCCCCCGGGAGGGGTGGCCCCACCCGGTGGACCCCCGGAACCCTTCCGGTGGCCCCGGTACAATACCGGTATGCCACCGAAACTTTCCGGTGTCCGTTTAACCACTTTCCTTATATAAATCTTTACCTCCGGACCATTCCGGAACTCCTCGTGACGTCCTGGATCTCATCCAGGACTCCGAACAACATTCGGTAATCACATACTTGTCTTCCTGATAACCCTAGCGTCACCGAACCTTAAGTGTGTAGACCCTACGGGTTCTGGAGACATGCAGACATGACCGAGACGACCTCAGGTCAATAACCAACAGCGGGATCTGGATACCCATGTTGGCTCCCACATGCTCCTCGATGTTGTCATCGGATGAACCACGATGTCGAGGATTCGATCAAACCCCGTATGCAATTCCCTTTGTCAATCGGTACGTTACATGCCCGAGACTCGATCGTCGGTATCCCAATACCTCGTTCAGTCTCATTACCGGCAAGTCACTTTACTCGTACCTCAATGCATGATCCCGTGATCAAACACTTGGTCACCTTGAGCTCATTATGATGATGCATTACCGAGTGGGCCCAGAGATACCTCTCCGTCATACGGAGTGACAAATCCCAGTCTCGATCCGTGTCAACCCAACAGACACTTTCGGAGATACCTGTAATGCACCTTTATAGTCACCCAGTTACGTTGTGATGTTTGGTACACCCAAAGCACTCTTACGGTATCCGGGAGTTACACGATCTCATGGTCTAAGGAAGAGATACTTGACATTGAAAAAGCTCTAGCAAACGAACTAACCGACCTTTGTGCTATGCTTAGGATTGGGTCTTGTCCATCACATCATTCTCCTAATGATGTGATCCCGTTATCAACGACATCCAATGTCCATAGCCAGGAAACCATGACTATCTGTTGATCACAACGAGCTAGTTAACTAGAGGCTCACTAGGGACATATTGTGGTCTATGTATTCACACGTGTATTATGATTTCCGGATAATACAGTTATAGCATGAATAAAAGACTATTATAATGAACAAAGAAATATAATAATAACACTTTTATTATTGCCTCTAGGGCATATTTCCAACACTTTGGACTTTATTTGCCATATTACGGGGCGCCGTGAGAAGCCCCTGGCAAACTGATCGTACCAAGGTGTACGGATGCAATACCAAATAAACATTTATAAGAGAAGAAAATGCTCAAATAAGGATAATAAGCTAACGCTATATATAATCTCCCATTGACGAAAAATACGTTTAAGCGTATGTTTACAATGGATGCATTAAGCAAAGATAAAATAGGACTATTTGACATGTCCTATCCAAGGGCAGGCTGTGTACAGATAGATAAAGCAGGTATAATGATCGTAAGTAGATTCCACCTGGGTATTTCCTTCTGCGCACAACGTCTGTTGCCTCCTTGGATGTCTCTCCCATATAAGTCCGGCAATTCGGCTCTTCTGAGGATGCTGCACTAACGCGGTGTCCTGAAATGTAAGAGGGAAAGAGTATGAAGGTAGTTGGCGGTTACCCGCACTATGGACTGAGTCGTTGATGCGCCTCCGCCTATGCCCATGGTATCTTGAGTGCGTAATTGTGTACGCGTGGCGTGAATGCTGCTTTGAAGGGGCTTGGGTGGAGGCCAGACTACTAATCACGCTCTTGGCGTTACTGATGATCCTGTTGCGGGGTGCTCCGGACTCGCTTGACTGTGTTCGAAGTTGTCGCCGGATTAGTTTATCGGAGTAAGCCGCATTGTACTTCTGCCGCGAGGGCTGCCGTATGCTCCTCTGTTCGAAGGGAGCGGTTCATATTTCCATTGATAGTGATGACCCCGCGCGGTCCTGGCATCTTGAGCTTAAGGTATGCATAATGTGGTACCGCATTGAATCTAGCAAATGCAGTTCGTCCGAGCAGTGCGTGGTAGCCACTTCGGAAAGGGACGATGTTGAAGATTAGCTCTTCGCTCCTGAAGTTGACCGGGGATCCGAAGACCACTTCCAGTGTTATAGAGCCCGTACAGCGGGCCTCTACTCCAGGAATAACACCTTTAAAGGTGGTTTTAGTGGGCTTGATCCGTGAAGGGTCAATGCCCATTTTGCGCACTGTGTCCTGATAAAGCAGGTTCAGGCTGCTGCTGCCGTCCATAAGGACTCGCGTGAGGTGGAATCCGTCGATGATTGGGTCTAAGACCAATGCGGCTGAGCCGCCATGACAGATGCTAGTAGGATGATCCCTACGATCAAAGGTGATCAGACAAGCTGACCATGGGTTGAATTTGGGGGCGACTGGCTCCATCGCATGGACGTCCCGTAGTGCTCGCTTCCGTTCCCGCTCGGGGATGTGAGTGGCGTAGATCATATTGACCATTTTCACCTGGGGGGGGGGGATTTCTTTTGTTCCCCCACATTCGGACGCCGGGGCTCTTCGTCATCGTCGCTGTGCACCCCCTTGTCCTTGTTTTCCGCGTTTATCTTACCGGCCTGTTTGAACACCCAACAGTCTCTATTAGTGTGGTTGGCTGGCTTGTCCTGGGTGCCATGAATTTGGCACGAGCGCTCCAGTATGCGGTCCAGGCTGGACGGTCCCTGATTATTTCTTTCGAACGGCTTTTTCCGCTGACCGGACTTAGATCCGCTGAATCCGGCGTTGACCGCCGTGTCTTCATTGCTGTCACCGTTGTTCCGTCTCTTATGCCTGTTACACCATGGCTTGCCATTAGCATCACGGCCGGAATGTGGCGTGGTGCCGCTGCGAGCCAACCAGCTATCCTCACCCGCACAAAAGCGGGTCATTAGGGTTGTGAGAGCTGCCATAGACTTGAGTTTTTCCTGGCCGAGGTTTCGAGCAAGCCACTCGTCACGGATATTATGCTTGAAAGCCGGTAGGGCTTCGGCGTCCGGATAGTCGACTATTTGGTTCTTTTTGGTAAGGAACCGAGTCTAGAATTTCTGGGCTGACTCTCCGGGCTGTTGAGTAATGTGGTTCAGGTCATCGGCGTCTGGTGGTCGCACATATGTGCCTTGGAAGTTATCAAGAAATGTGTCTTCCAGGTTTTCCCAACTACCAATGGAATTTGCTAGCAGGCTGTTTAACCAGTGCCGGGCTAGTCCTTTGAGCTTAAGGGGAAGATACTTGATGGCGTGTAGATCATCTCCGTGGGCCATGTGACTGTGGAGAAGGAAATCTTCGATCCATACTGTGGGGTCTGTTGTGCCATCGTATGATTCGATGTTTACGGGTTTGAACCCTTCTGGGAATTCATGATCCATCATTTCGTCAGTGAAGCAGAGGGGGTGTGCGGCGCCTCTGTGCCGGGCTATATGGCTACGCGGCTCGAATTGGTTTGGGTTGCTATGTTCGGCCCGGCCGGACTTGTTGATGATGTATCCGGCGTGTTGATCATCGTCGCGCGTTGGGGCGCGCCCCCCGATCCGTAGATCGATCTTGGCTGTCCTGCTTTGGTTTCCAGAATATCCTGCAGGTCTTGCTTGTTGCCCCTGGGCCGTAGTGTGTCGGCGTGGGGGTGCGGGCTGGTATCCGGGCTGATATCCCGTTTTATCCTGGCCACGAGGTAGCCGGTCAGCCGATTGGTGCTCGAGTCCATATTCCTCGGCTGCCAGGACTTCGGTCCATCTATCTGTGAGCAGATCTTGATCAGCTTGGAGTTGCTGCTGCTTCTTCTTCAGGCTCCTTGCAGTGGCTATAAGCCTACGCTTGAAGCGCTCCTGCTCCACGGGATCCTCAGGCATGCCGAATTCGTCGTCGGCGAGGCTAATCTCGTCTTCAGAGGGGGCCATGTAGTTGTCCTCCTCCGGGTATACGTCTGTCGCCTGTTCTTCTGGGCCGACCTGCTCATCTTCCTGTTCGGCCTGCTCGAAGGCAGGCTGGTCAGGGTCATATTCTTCTTCGGCGCCATCCGGACTATTTTCGTCTCCGGGGCCGGTATTGCTGTGGCGGGGCTTGGAGCGGCGCCGACGACGCCCATGCTTTGCTTTTCTCCCTGAGGGGTTATCCTCCATTACCTCATCGCCATTGGTTTCCTTCGTAGTGTCCACCTTATATATATTGTATGAGGAGGTGTCCATCCACCGCCCGATGAGCGGTGGCTCCTGTAATTCTCCTACATCGTCGTCCATACCGTCGATGTCTTCGGAGTCGAAGTCAAGCACGTTGGTTAGATCATCGATCGTGGCAACGAAGTGGGTGGTGGGTGGGCAGCGAATTCCGTCGTCATCTGCTTCCCACTCAAGCCGGACATAGTTTTTCCCAGAGTCTCCTGACAAACAGAGAGACTTCAATAAGTTCAGCATGTCGCCAAAGGGCGAGTGCTAAAAAACGTCCGCCGCGTTGAACTCCATCACCGGAGCCCAATCAAGCTCGGCGGGCCCGGGGACGCGCGGACTGGAACCTACAACTGAATATGAATCCAGGGGTCCGGAGTCACAGGCTCCCTCATGAGTTAGGCCTGTGTTCGGCTCCATCGCCGATGAGGGTACGACCTGTGGGGAGGGGTCCAGCCCTCCGTCCTTAGGCAACGCAATCTGCCCCGGATTTAAATCTGAGGCTTCTGCCGGGGTGATATCCCGAGCATCGTCTGACAACAGGTCTAAGCCATGCTCATCGTAACTGTTCGGCGCTCCTGACGCTGGCCCGAATCCGTCGAATATCAAGTCCCCGCGAATATCCACTGTGTAGTTCAAGTTTCCGAACCTGACCTGGTGGCCGGGGGCATAGCTGTCGATCTGCTCCAAGCGGCCAAGCGAATTGGCCCGCAGCGCGAAGCCGCCGAACACGAAGATCTGTCCAGGGAGAAACGTCTCGCCCTGGACAGCGTCGTTGATGATGATTGAAGGAGCCATCAAGCCTGACAGCGACGACACAGAGGAACTCTCAATGAAAGCACCAATGTCGTGTGTCAAAACCGGCAGATCTCGGGTAGGGGGTCCCGATCTGTGCGTCAAGGCTGATGGTAACAGGAAGCAAGGGACACGGATGTTTACCCAGGTTCGGGCCCTCTCGATGGAGGTAAAACCCTACTTCCTGCTTGATTAATATTGATGATATGGGTAGTACAAGAGTAGATCTACCACGAGATCGTAGAGGCTAAACCCTAAGAGCTAGCCTATGATGGTATGCTTGTAATTGTGATCGGCCTCCTAAGGACCAACCTCTCCGGTTTATATAGACAGCAGAGAGGGCTAGGGTTTACATGGAGTCGGTTACAAGGAAGGAAATATAATTTTCGGATCGCCAAGCTTGCCTTCCACGCAAAGGAAAGTCCCATCCGGACACGGGCCGAAGTCTTGAGTCTTGTATCTTCACACTTCAATAGTCCGGACATTGTACATAGTCCGGCTGTCCGGATACCCCCTAATCCAGGACTCCCTCAGCGGGCTCTGGCCAAGATGAAGTGCCCCAGCAACTACCTCTCAGGACTTACCAAGTATGAACTCACCAGTTCAATCTTACCAATACCAGTTGCAATTAATGGCTATGTTTTGTACGGTTGATGTCTTAAGCATCTTGTAGTAAACATGCCTAACGCATTTTAGCTATTTTCCATACCTTTTTATAGACAACTGGGCCCTTATCTGCTCTGGCATCACCTGCCTTGTGATGTTTAACTCTGCCACTTGCATTTTTATCAGTAGCGGTTTCAATGGCCATTAAGCCTGTTGCAATTAACAATTGTATCCATTTTTAAACAGTTGTATTTTAATGGCTACAAACTTACAAAACATGAATTAGGATGCTATTAAGCCTGTTGCAATTAATAGTTATATCCATTTTTAATCCGTCCCTTTGCTACCGTGCTACTCTTTCGCAATGAAGATATCCCTACAGATGCTGTCATTTTATTACCATTTGCTATTTTTGGTAGATGTTAACCCTGTTGTAGTTAACATTGGCTTTCCATGTACTTACACAGGGCTACAATGGGGGATGCTGTTGTTTTCCGTCGAGGTTAGCTGCATCCCATGTCTTATACACCATCTATTCCTAAATTTAAGTATTTTTAGAGATTCCAATATAGACTACATAAGGAGCAAAATGAGTGAATCTAGATTCTAATCTAAACTATATGTATAATTCTATATACATCCGTATGTAGTTCATATTGAAATCTCTAAAAATACTTGTACTTAGGAATGTAGGCAGTTGTATTTTACATCATTTGTGCAATCTCATTTAACTTCTAACATTTACTGGTTGCTTGTAGGTACGTATGTGAGCGGTACTGATCCACGCTTCGATCCCTTTTGTGTATGGGGCAATGAGATATTCATGAACAAGCGTCAAGTGAGGAAACTAAGAAAGATTGTTAGGCGAAAGAAACGGGTGATGGGAATTAAGCTCTTTATTTACACTTTGTCCAAGACATCAGTGAACTTTGGGATGGTAAGTAATCTATTGCCTTTCCCCCTGCCCACAACAAGTTACTCTGTTAGACCTCATGATCTAATATTTTTCTCTTTTCAGTGATTTCTGAAGCTATTTACTGATGATTACCTTGCAAGCTACATGACCGGAGTGGAGGCAACTAGGGTTAAAGTATATAATTCATGCTACCATGATAATACTCTAGAAGTCTTCCTGAAGGCGGTGAAGGGTGAGCGGGCGATCGTCACAAGGGGTTGGACAAAAGTTGTTCCCTCCTATGGCATGTAGGAAGGCACATTATGGGCATTTCGCTTCTTCAACAACATCAGCACTCAAAATGATTTACACTTGTCTCTTCACCTTTACCGCCTGTAAATATTGTGGTTCATCAGAGTTAATTGCTGTCTAATCCTGTAATTATTGAACATATTGTACTGACAATTTTATTTATGGATTCGCTGTTGAACCATTGTGCTGAGAATTTGAATTACACGTTTCATATTTCAAAATTTCCAATTCGAATAATAAATTACAGCCAAAAAATTGTATAGGAGCGAATAAAATAATGTGCACACGGTTAGAAAGAAAACAACGTGTGCGATGGAAAAATAAAACAGACGGTTCTTTGACGTGAAACATTTGCGATGCCCTTCGGACACACACACGGTTTCGTCTCATATGCGTGTGTGATTCATGGTAACACGACAAACGTTTCAAACTAGTGTGCGTGTGCGATAGGAATACCAATAGCACATAGTTATGAAAATGTACACATTGGCATTAGTAGAGGCACCACACGCATTTTACATTCTTGAACTGTGCGCGATAACGTACCTATCATAAAAATATTGGCAGATTAAATGTTGATGTCCACCTTTTTCACACGACTATAGCAGCCTAATCGTTTGAGATGTACATACGAACGGAACGTTTTCCCGGGATTGACTGTGTGGGATGTACATATGAACGGAAACATTTTTCCCTGGATTCACTGTGTGGGATATACATAAGAACGGAAATGTATTCCTTGGATTCACTGTGTGGGATATACATAAGAACGGAAACGTACTCCTTGGATTGACTGTTTGTGATATACATACGAACGGAAATGTTTTTCTGGGATTCACCATGTGGGATGTACATACCTACGAAAATGTTTTCTGGGATTCACCATGTGGGATGTACATACCTACGGAAATGATTGGGTTTCCATGGGTCACCCGATCGCACACAAACTCATTTGGTGTCCCAGGAGGGCCTATCCCCGACGATTTCTGGGTCATGCGGGAAGGACCCCCCTATCGCCCACACTCACTTGGCGATGGTTCCAAATGCCGCTAGAGAAAAGGGTTACAAATCGTTTGTATAGCACCAATGCATACCAGTGTTCCTCCATTTTCCTTCCAATCCATTTCCACATGTGGTTGCTTCCCTTTTTAGCCCATTCCCGTGGAAACACATCAAAGAGAGGATTTGTGGAATCCTTTGCGTTAATTAGTCATTAGTAGCAATATCGGAGCGAATATCTCTTTTTAATTGAAATATCTCGATTTAAATAAAGGTGAAATGAGTGTAAAGACATCACTCATCAGCTGGTCTTTGCGCCAACGTATAAGGTATAGTTGAAACTCCAGGATCCCCCAACTTCTTAGGAATTTTACTGTCAAAATAATAGTTTGCAAGCATAGTATAAATTTCATGAATGGGTATCTTTCTTATCTTAGTGACAATAGCTTTCATATACTTGGAATAAGGTGGAACCTTAATTGCTTTAGGAACCTTGCAAAATTTTCATGGTTCACTAGAAAAGAGCATAGGTTTTTGACCCATGTTCTATCTCTTTACCATGTCTACTAGTTTTTTTAGTTTTTCTATGAGTTTTATTAACAAGTGGATTCTCATAATTTTCTTTTTCAACTTCATTATCATGGTTTCTTTTTCTACTACTTCTTCCTGTGTGGTATTTACATTATCTTGATTAGGTTTTTGTTCTTCATTGCCTCTTTTAATTTTAGTGTCAGAGATAGAAATATCCCGTTGAGATCGTTCTTCTTTTCCATCAGGATTTTCATTGGTAATTTCAGAAGATTCAACATCTCTTGGTATCTTCTCTTTCTTTGAATTTCTAGAAGTCTTTGGTGCTGCTCCATCCGTATTTTGTGATTCTTGAATAATTCTATTGGGATAACCTTCGGGATATAAATGTTCTTGGGTGGAAGCTCCACCTCTAGTGCCTACTCCACATATTTCATTATTTCCTTTTTCTTATCAAGAACGATGTTTTTCCCAAGTTTGCATAATTTAGAAGATTTGCGTTTGAACCATATTGCGATGTTTAGAAATTCTTTAATATCATTCATAGTTGTTTCAAAATATTTGGACATGTTTTCAATCGTAATAGAATTTTCAGAATTCTCTCTCCTAATCTCCAAGTTGAAGTGATGTTGTTTAAGAAGAAAATTATCTAGTTCATCATGACACTGACTAGGAGATTTTTTTTATATAGAAGGTCAACTTCATCAAACTTATATAAATAAGTAACTTCAATAACAATAACAAAAGGTTGAGATATAATGGTGTCAGAGGAGGTAGTGATTTAACTTTTGAAGCTGGAATGCCCTGTTCTTGGAAAGATGTTTTTAGCTTCTTTCATATCTTCATCACTCAAGACATATATCCCTCTCTTCTTGGAGTTAGGGGCTAGTTGTGGTTCTTATAAATTCAAATCATCATAATTTGAAGCAGTACCATCAAGTAAATCCTTAGCTTCACTTAGTGCTTTGTACCTTAAAACATTTCCAACATAAGTATCTAGTTGTGTCCTAGATTTAGGGGTTAGAGCATTGTAAAATATATGAAGCATGTTCTTTAGTACTATGATGTGGATTTCATCTTTGCAAATCACAAAACCTCCCATGATCTTGAGGCAAAGCCTCATGCTTGTTTTGAGAAAAGTTATGAATCTCTCTAATGACGGTGTGTTGTTTTGATGTGGCATAAATTTTTATCATGAAAGTATAAATCATCTCTTTTAAACTTCTTATGCTCCTAGATGCAAATTATTAAATCATATTTTAGCATCCCCTCCTAGGGAGGAAGGAAATAAACTAAGAACAAAGAGAGGGAGACTAGTGCCCTTTTTCACAAAAAGTCTACAAAATCTTGAACTATGTGAGCATGATCAAAAACACTTTCACTATCCAACCCCTGGAAGTTTAGAGTTACATAAATTATAATAAGTTCAGGTTCCACAGGAAGATCATAAGCATCATCTTCAGTATATATAGGAGAGGTACAAAATTCGTCATGAGGTAAAACAAGTCTTCTTGAGCTCTTCTTTTAAACAATCATGAGTTAAAACAATATCATTATGAGTGTCACATTCTCTAATGGCTTTGCAAATCCCAATTCAAGTTCAGTGGCGTGGTTGGAATAGTTGGTGTCCTCAAAACAGGACTAGGTGGTATTCTCAAAGTGGAAGTGGATGGTTCATATTCAAGTATTTCCTTTTCTTTTAGTATAGCAAGATGGCTATCAAGCAGTTCACCCAAAGGAGGAGATTTAGCATTAACTTTAGAATCAATAGCAGCAGTATCAATAGTAAATCATGACCATCATCTATATAATGTGACATTTTAGAGTGTGGTTCATTGGTATGTACAGGTGGTGGTGGTGTCACAAGTTGATTCAAAATAATAGAAGAATCATAAAAAAAACCTTGGGTACTAAGAGCGGTACCTCTTCTTGTAGTGGATGGAACATTTTTTTGCTTGGGATCTGGATTCTTCCCCATTATGGATAATAATGCATCAAGTAAATGAACAATAGGTAGACTTATAAATCTTTGCAATCCATTTTTTGTTTTATTTTTATCCGACACTTTCTGCACAAGATAACATCATGGAAATGTGTTGAAAACAACGTCGGTCTAAGTTGGTTCTTTATTCATTCGAGCAAGTTTTGAGTCCAAATTAAAGAAAAAGTGTTCGGAAAAGTAGATACGTTTGAGACATATCATAGACCGAATTTTCTTAGTTTCTTCTATGTTTTCGAACAACATAAAGTACATATTAATAGAGTAATTGTTCCTCAACGGCTTGCCCTAACAAGACCAAATATGCATAGTAAAAAAAGGAGGGAGTACATGGCATAAGACATACATGCCTTACATGTCATCGTCTGCTACATGATTAATTAGAGATAGTTTTTGCATTTTGGGGTTAGATGGACCTAATTCATCACAAACCATTTGTTATGTGATACCTACAGATGTCATGTAATGCTATTAAAAAAACATACTTTTTTGTGAGAAAACTTTCGATCTATTCATCTTTAATTATGGCAGTACAACGAGCACTAGAAATAATACAAATGATGACATATCTTATAGTTGTTTACACATATCCTTTAAGATGTAATGTTTTCATTTTAGCATACACTGCTCCAATCCAAAAAAGAGTGACACTCTATCATTCAAAATATGTCCCGCAAAGAGTGCCATTAATTCTCCCATCTGGATCAACTAGGTGGAGTCCATCTGCATTATTCCATGTGTAGAGCTGGCTTTTTTTCTTCTTCTTAATTTACTACATGTTGTGGGCATGTGTAACTAATGATGCATCACATAATTAATTTGTTGGATGTTCAAATTTTAGCACGCAGATGAAAAATAGTTCTCATAAGGAGATGTCCTAGGGTCATTTTTCTCCCGACTATCCTCTCCAATCTTTTTAGTACCATTATTTTTGGATGGCGGGAGAAAAACAATATCATTATGTTTTCACATAGGATTTAAGACTAGGGCTTCTTTGATTCAAAGGATTCTTATAGGAATTTTGAAGGATTAAAATTTCTAGGATTTTTTCCAACATTGGTCATTTATTTTGTACTAGCAAAAATGCCTGTGCTTTGCAACGGGAGAAAATTTAACTTCCCTAGCATAGACAAAAATAAACCATTTATTTAATTTATGGCGCACAACAATTATTCCTAAGATGAAAAAGAATTATGCTTTCAACCATACCGTCTTTGCAAAATGATCACAGTTCACTTTGCGGTTTCATAGTTTCATTCTCACCTCCATGCAACAATCAAATGGGAAGAAAGAAAAAACTGTTTCAGAATAGGCCCATATTAGCCGACGTAGGGGAGAAATAGAAACATACTCCCTCCGTTCCTTGATATAGGGTGTATAGTATTCTTGCACGAATATTAACGCACGGGCTGGGAGGGGAGATTTCGTTGGTTATGGACATAAAAGCCCCTGGTGCAAACACGTGAGACTAGAGAGAAAAATAGGAAAATCATGATCCTCTCTATCCCAGGCAGTTTACTTCCTTATTTAGCCTAACAAATTCCACAATATCCTCTCTCACTTATTCTCCCCTTAGTACGTGTAATCTTCTCTTTCCAAACAAACCTACAGCGCATGCACAACATGCATATACGAGATGGGGACTTGCCATCTTTTTTTCTAGGAAGGCCATGCGTGGGTTGTAGCTTATGGAGGGGTAAAAGTGTCAACTAAAGGAATACACCTTATAATATGAACTTTTCCACAAAAAACTATACACCCTATATCAAGGAACGGAGGGAGTATTATTTTTTCGCTGCTCCACAATTGAATCGAAGAAAGAAAAAGTGTGGAGCGGCCTAGCTCGGCCCACGCGCCGGAGAAACATAAAAGGTGTGTGGTGCATCGGTAGATAGATGACGGCCGAAACTATAATTGGACGGAAGAATCATTCCTTCCTTTAATATTAGTATAATAATTAGTATATATAAAAAAGGGATTAGGGCAACAAAGTGACAGGAATTTTACATCGTGCAAAATTTCGATGACCTCATTGAGGCGATGACGGAGTTTGCAACATCTGGTTCATGACCATGAATGGCACGGATCATGTTGCATGCAGCCAACAACAACAATCAAACCATCAACAAAATCTAGGAGGTTGACGGCATCTTGATGAATATTATTGTGAGTAACTGAATTTTTTTACAGAGCACGATGATTATTTTTTGAATGGATGAACATTTTATAACTTGCATTTTTTTTCAATAGGCACACACTTTTGGAATGGGTGAACATTTTTTGAAATTAATGTGCATTTTTTGTTTGACGAAATTATTTTCTAATGCATGAAGATTTTGAATCAGCGAACATTTTTTGAATCGATGAACTTTTTTTTGAAATTCACGATCAGTTTTTATTTTTGTGAACATTGTTTTAAAAATTCATGAACATGTTTTGAATTCACAGAATTTTTGTTAAAATTCATAAACATTTTACACCTCTGGAACATTTTTCAAAATTTACATTTTTTTAATTTGGAACTTTTCTGAGATCCCACATTATTTAAAGTAGAAAAAAATATAATAAGAAAACAGTAGCATCCCTCCCCGCTCATGGGCCAGCCTAATAGGGTGCACGGTTTCTATAACATTTTTCAATGTTCATATTTCTTTTGAAATTTGGAACTTTCTGAAATCCCAAATTATTTTAAATAAGGAAAAAAGAAAAAAAGAAAATAAGAAAAAGGGAAGTCCCGCCCCGCTAATGGGCTGGCCCAATAGGGCGGGCCAGAGAAGAACATATAAAAGGCGGTACTTCTCCTTCTTTTCAAAAAGCATTGCCTAGTTGAACTGGTTGTTGTGTTGTTGCACAACATAACGTGGCACGGGTTTGAGGCTGGGCGGAAGCATTTTTTTTTACTTTTTTTAACGTAAAACGGCGACGGACGAAAAGACATAAAATGTACGAAAAACATCTGATGGACCAAAAATAGTGAAGAAACAATCCGTCCTTTAATATTAGGAAAAGAAGAGTAAGTCTTATAGGGTTTTTTCCTAATTAATCCTTTGTATTGCATTCCACAGAATTTTTAGCATTTGTTCAAATTTCTTGAAAAGAATCCTATTTTTGTGTGATGCAGTCAAACAAACCAGATTCCAGTAGGATTCAAACGGATACGGGATTATAATCGTAAGTTCTTCTTATTCATGTGTTTCTGAATCCTGTGAATGAAAGCGAAAAGACTCTTCCGCGGCCGAGCGTGGCGACGAGCGATCCGCTTCACGCAACCATAGTCAGCTTCCGACACGGATATCTCTTTCCAAAATCAACCACAGTCATTGTTTACATGTATTCAAATGATGGCCCCACTATTTCTTTGATAATGCAACTAACCCAGCCATGCATGCACGTGTAATCTACAACTGCACCTGAAATTTCGGCTGGGCTCACCCATCTTTCCATTCCTCAATTAACCATGCCCCCCGATTTTAACGGGGTGGCCGGATGGGCCCTCCTTTTCTTGATTAGCAATAATGTGTCTTGGATGCAGTTACTTAATCGGGAACAACTCGCCCGGTCGGAAATCGAGCGCTCCGCTAGTCATGAAAGAGGTCCTAAAATTGCAGGTGCTACTATGGAGTAATTCTATACGTAAAAATCACAAAGTATCCTCTGCATGATTACCGTGACACCACATGGCCACACATATACTCCACATTCTAATCTAAAAATTTAAACCGAAAGGTGCAACATCCTGACCTGGTCCATCCAGGTGAAATAACA
Organism: Triticum dicoccoides; assembly: GCF_002162155.2. NCBI lineage: Eukaryota > Viridiplantae > Streptophyta > Magnoliopsida > Poales > Poaceae > Triticum > Triticum dicoccoides. The sequence goes on along the minus strand of NC_041387.1, from coordinate 451,691,900 downwards.
ACAAATAACCAGGTCTGGTGCATTCAAGCACATGATTTAGAGCATATACAGCCACACTTAGCAAATTCGGCCTTCTATGCGCCCGCGGGCGCATCCGGATACGTCCGCGGACAGCGCCGGGTGGACCCCTATATGAGCTGCCGAACATCCAAACACCTCAAATGTGGAGCCTCGAATCCATACACATCGATCATACGATACAAATTATCCGAATTCAATAGTTCAAAACAAAGGAAAGCAAATCATAGCTCTACAATATGTTCATGCAAAATGAAATAAATGTCCGAGCGTGGCGGATGCCTCACTGGCTGGCCGGATCACTGGCTAGATGCCATCCATGCCGCCTGCATCCGAGCCGCAGGTCCGCTGCTGCTGCTGCCGTCCTCGCCGCATCGTACTCCCTACGCTCGTTGATCTTCTTCACCATAAGCCACTTGATCATGTCTAACAATAACACCTCCTAAATGATCATGGTTTGCAAGCATTCATCATGTCCAAAATGAACTAGCGGTCTATGCAAAACATTGAAATGCCATATGCAAAGTTGATCGAACACTAACAAAAACATACCGACTCTTGTTGTGTCACTCCATCGAACAAGTCAAGGGCAGACCGAGCACCGTCGGTGCCCGTGCTCATCCAAGCCCGAACGAGCTGCGTCGAGTGACACACGTCCACCGCTGGCATCTGTGTGCGCGAAAAGTTCTCCGGAATGCCCTAACTGGCCGTCAGATCCTTCTCTGTCCCAATGTGGTCCGACGATGCAATCAGCGTCGGCAGACGAATGGATGGGTGCGGGGTTCCGGGTGTGGCGAGGGAGGGGAAGGGGACAGCTGCTCATCCATGTCCACACCTCCTTGCGACGCTGCGGCCGCTTCCCTCTCTCGTTGTCGGCGCCGCCGCATCTTCTGGACGACGTTCTGCGCCTTGCACGACGAAGCCGAGTACAAGACACCGAGGATGAGGCGGACGCAGTCTCCGTCGCGGCGGTCGGATTGGACTGGACGACATCTAGGGCGGCGTACCGAGACTGGTGGTGAGGATTGCAAGCAAGGGTGGC
>NC_041387.1:451470507-451690511 GCF_002162155.2 Triticum dicoccoides | reverse complement strand
TGAGAAAGGATTTGGTGCAATTTACGATGAGGTAGGGCTGTCGGGTCCGACATGGCGGACGCGCCCGGGTGCGCCGAGCGCCCCATATTACCGAAAAAGGCTTTCGCCCCGCTTTATAAATAAAGCAAACCACCAGAGAGCGCACATACAAGGACTAGTCCACACGCACACACCCAAGTCTCACACAAAAGTACAGAGGTTCTGCTGAGGGCACAGCTCAACAAGCCCAGAAAAGGGAAAAAGAAAACAGAGGCAGCCGCCTGAGGACGAGAGAAGCGCCTAGTCTGGCTCCGGCGGTGGCGGCGGTGGCGGCGGCGACAAGCGGATGACCATCGATCGGAGGTCGGCGATGAAGGCAGAGATGGTGTCGCGGTCCTGAGGGCGGCTAAGCAGCCGCCAAAGCTGCAAGAAACCAGAGAGTTTGAAGATTGCGTCAGTAGCTCGTCGAAGAGGAGTGCCCTGGATCACAAGCTTATTGCGGATCGTCTAGAGGGTCCAGGCTAGGACCCCAATCTCAAGCCACCTAATGTGGCGAGATGACAAGGGGGAGTTCTGGAGTTCGGCAAATAAGTCGGAAAAGTTGGTGTGGCACCAATCTCCACCAACCACTTCGCGAAAGCATCTCCAAACAAATTGAGCGGACACGCAGGAGAAGAAGATGTGATTCGAGTCTTCAGGAACACCGCAGAGGGGGCAGATGCCCGAGCCCGGGCCATTTCGCTTGCGGACCTCAACCCCGGACGGAACCCAACAGCGAATCCATTGCCACATGAAGATCCGGATCTTCAGAGGTAGGCGGATGGACCAAACCGTCGAGAGGGGGAGGGGGCAGAGGAGGGGACGATGGCTAGGTAGAGAGACTTGGTGGAGAACAGGCCAGAAGGCTCCATGCGCCAACGCACCTAGTCGGTGCCACCGTCCACCCTAGGCTCGTGGAGGGCAACACAGTCCAGCAACTTGCGCCAAGCAGCAGATTCCGGGGGCCCAAATGGCCTCCAGAAGGCGAGGCGCCCTAAGTCAATAAGGGCCCTCTCGACAGAGATCACAGGGTCAACGGCGATGGAGAAGAGGACGGGAAAAGTGCGTCGCGAAGGGAGCATCTCCGGCCCAACGATCGAACCAGAACAAAGTCGACGCTCCGGAGCCGACCGAGATGGAAGTCCCGATGCGGAGAACCGAAGGAGCTAGACGACCGATTGCCAGAACTGGGAGCCGCCAGTTCTCTGGCAGAAGGCGAGGGGCTGCCCGCGCAGGTATTTGTTCCGGATGATGTCGAGCCAAAGACCACCACGGTCTTGCGAGATGCGCCAAAGCCACCGGGAGAGAAGGGCGATATTCATACGCTTAGAGCACATAATACCAGGCCGCCCTGCTCCCTGGGCTTGCAAATGTCCGGCCAACTGACCATATGATACTTCTGCTTGTCATTCTCGCCAGGCCAGTAGAAGCGAGACTGAACAAGGCGACCCTATGTGGTCTCTTTGGCTGGATATAAAGGGTGCCGATCTTTTGAGGCGTTTAAGACCCGTTTAAGGAACCTGTCTGGGTCGAATTTTTACGACCGGTCAGCGACGGGCCGTCCGCTCATATCGTTTAAGGTACATTTGGAGTGCCTCACTGTAGATGCTCTTAGTATCTGCGCTACAACAGCAACAGTTTTTGGACTTCTGCGTACTGCCTGACCGAAGATCCAACGACAAGGATCAATAATGGACATGATAGGGCATGGAAATTATAAAGGCTAAAAGATAATAGGGCCCAGAGCTGCGTATGTCATCTTGTCCCCATATGCAATCATAGGGGATGGGTCATGTTATCCGTGTGGCATATTCTTAGCACCACACAATCGCGGTCTACTTATAGCGCCACTGTTCTAGAATCCGAGCATGTGAATCTTGGTTCATTCAGTGGCAAGGCCAATCTTGGCGGTGACGATGGAGATTTGCCCAACCAACGACTCAAGGTTGGTGTAATGATGGTCGGATGCTAGAAAGCGAATTTATAAGCAATTTCGGAAAGGTTTTGACATTTTTGTTATGCTTATCTGCTGGACATTATGGAAACAGAGAAATGCGAGGGCACGACACGGTGGACATGATCTTCGACGATCTGAGGACTTGGGCCACGGCAGGAGCTTTTGGAGATCAACGTTTGTCAGAGTAGTAGAGTAGCGAGTGAGTGGAGTGGAGGCTCGGTAAGGCCGGCTGTGGCCTAACCGGCAAAATTATAATCTCTTGTATATAATTTCTTCCTTTTATAAAGCTAAGGCACGTTTTTGACGTACACTTGTAAAAAAAGATCGCGGTTCAAATTTAGTAGCAACCTCTTCGTGATGCGCCCGTCTTTATCCGTGTTCGTTCACTGTATGGCAGGAAACAATGCACGTGGACACTCAATCGAATAGGACGTCGACACGCTCACATGGCGCGTGAATACCCGGGGTAATAAAACATATTCGATGAGATCCAATGCACGCGATACAGATCTACGACGCGACCTCCAAGTCCCGTATAACTTGTGTTTGAGGCCAAAACTACAGCACGGATCCGTCTGGGTGTTTGTATTTTACTTTGGGTTATAACATGAAATTGCTGCAAGGACTGTATTTATTAAGTGAATAAGTTCTTACCAAATAAGTAGCTTTTATTTAGGTAGGTAAATCAGGGGCTGGATTTTGTAAACATTTATTTACGGAAATGCTATTTGGCAATAATCGCCAGGAGCTTAACTCGCAACTCTCGCGAACGCCTTTCCTGCCGTCACACGGATCTTGATGCAAGGCGAACGCGACGTCAGCTCTCTGGATTTTTTTTTTTTTTTGCGAATAAGCTCTCTGGATTCGTTCGTTTACGGATCTCTAGCGAACGTTCCCTATCTTGTTCAAAAAAACAGGAGCTTCCAACTCGTGTTCTCCACGGCAATAGCAAGCATGCTCACCACTGGGCTGAAGCTAAGTTTTGTTAACAATTGTGTCTTTTTATATATTGAACAGTTTTTCTTAAATTCATTTTTTCATTTAATTTCTTTTTTGAAAATCCCAATAGTTTCCCATTTTTGGAAGAACAAAAAATCTGTATTTTTTAGAGGGGATATTCGCCCCTAAATTTGCCGTGTGCATTTTTATTATAGGTAGCATGGCAATCATAGGGTTTTATTATAGTTTTATTATTAAGAGCATGTCATTTTTATATCAGTAACATGGCAATTTTTATTTATTACAAGAATGACATTTTATACGACTTTCTTTCTCCTCTCGCAAGGCGACTAGGGAAAGCCTTTCTCCCCCTTGATCTTCATTGACGAGTCCATGGATTCGCCTTTCCTCGGCCTGCCGCTCCGGCGGCCGGTGGCGGGGAGGGGATTTCTGGTGCTTCGGATCCGGCTAGTAAATAGGTAGGGTTTTATGTTGGAAAACATATTAGAAAACAAAAAAAAATCACGCCTACGCACACCCATGATCAATATGAAGATGCATAACGGGTTGGCATCACGATCGATACCGTCACCAAGTTGCAGCGAAATAAGAACGTGTCGGTGTAGATCATACTTGGAGTCCCTCGAACATCGACGAACAATCCCGCAAACCGCCCATGAATAGTCCCTCGAACTGAAGACCGAAACTGGACCTACCTCTAATTAGTCAACTAGAACCAACTAGAACTATGTGTATATATTCACATAGAGTCATCAGTAGGAAAAATATATTAAAAATACTCCGTTTCAAAAAAATACATATTAAAATGCCTGTGTTCCATAGGACTCAAACCCAGGTCGTCTAGGTTAGAAAGCGGCTTCCACACCAGTACAACACGAGGTGATTCGTCTACTAAGATGCAACCTATGTTATATATCCGCACAGAATCATGAGTGAAATATGTATATAGAATTAGTGGGTTTCAGAGAAACGTAATAGGAGTAGAATAGATAGGCAGCAAAATTTCCGTAGAAAAAGAAACCTGTTTCTAAAGTCAGGTGACATAACGACTATACTACATAAGCTACTTCGGATGGGCAACATGCACGATTACCTCTGCAAACGACCATTTCCAGAGCCAGGTGTGCTTATGTAGCCCAGTGAGTTTATGAGCCTATTCTGGGGCAGCGCCTGCCTCAGATATTCTTTTCAAACGTGGCTATCTGAGTTTCATGGCGCCATCTTTTATGACAGGATTTATCAAAGTTGTCCGTTGATTCAGAAAAAAAGATCGTACTGTTTGGCTATGTAGGCACAGTAGATGATGGTGTAGCGGGAAATCCAATTTGGCTCCCAGGAGCACGTGCTGCTGCGCATGAAAAATATTTTTTTAAATGTCGAAAAAGTCCCAACAATTTTTTTTATATATTCATAGTCTCATCCAAATGCTACCTGCAAAGTTTTAGGCAAAACTGTTAACATTTTGGCCTGCGCAAAAACAAAAACAAATATAACCATCAAATGTTACCCAAAATGCCATCTCGAATTTGTTCTTTTACTGATGAAACACTACAGCTCCGTTTCGCATGAAAATTGACAAGCATGCTTGCGACACTAGCACAGACATCCATACAACATTCAATTTTTTTTTGAAAACATTTAACACTTTTTTTGAGTTACTGTCATCCGGAAGCAAATGCCCCCGGGAGCCAAAAGCCATGTGTAGCAAATTACTTTAATGGAACACGCAGGCAGCGTGCTTCGCGTGGTCAGATCTGGGTATGCCAAGAACACGTAGGCAGCGTGCTTCGCGTGGTCATATCTGGGTATGCCGGGATTGGCCTTATCATTGATTGGACCTGGACTATATTCGATGAGGACAAATCTAGGAATGCAGGGCCATATAGAAAAATATGCTATCACTCCATGGGGACAAGATCAAGCACCTGCTTAGGCTTTGTAAATTTTCATGCCCTACCCAGTAGACCATGGACCATGTCATTGATCTTGGGGCAAACGGTATCTTCTTGCAGGACCGCACGTAATACTGCGCAGCACAGGCCTCCCAATGATAGGACTATTTAGTAGTTTAATCATAAAATTAGATGATGGTTTTATTATATTAGAAGTAAAAAAACATTTATACATTCTTGCAATTTGTGTGTGATATCCATTAGGTCGTATGAGCTGACAATATTACCCTGATTCATCCCACTCTATTCTTCTCGTTTGTTCCGCTACTTTTTTCTTAGAAATGACAATTTTTGTTGATTGCTTACTAATCCTGCTATCATTACCTTGATTTTTAACAGACCGTTACAAAAAACAGTTCGTTTGATCCCCTCATAGTACAGTTAGCATATACCACACGTTAATTTATGACAAATTCGCAACTGCAGCCTACATTTTTTTTAGAAAAGAGACATCAGCCCGACTTTATAAATAAAGTCACCAGGCAGGGTTCACCACAAACAGACAGCCGGAATAAGGGTACCAACACCACGGAAAGTACTGGAAAGCAAGGAGTACATGACACCCAGGCCAACATACGGCACGAAGGCCGAGCGATTAAGACATAGCACGACGAAGAAAGAATTTCTTATTTGGCCTTTTTGTTAAATTTTGCTTCCCTATTTGGCCCAAAAAACATGTTCTTTCCTATTTGACACTAAAAGTAAATGTTGTTCCTTATATGACATTTTCGTCCATTTTACTCACTAACGGTGTTACATGAGACGTGAAAATACAATTTTGCCCCTCATGTTGAAAAAACATTAAAACACTGTTTTGGCCGATATAAATGGAAACTGAGAGAAAATAATACAGGAGAGATTTTGCTTAGGTCTCGACTATCGCTGCTTGTGCAAGGCTGTATGGTAACCGATGTTTTTGGCTCACATGCGATGCGAATATACAAGTAAAGACACGAAGCAGCGCACAAGTCTATGAAGTAAGCAGGTGGATGAATTTTTCAAGAGGCTGGCTAATCAAACTTGCTAATAACCGCCGGCTGGACTGATCGAACTTGAGTAGAATTACACTAATCATCGCGCTAGATTGATTGATCAAACATATGCGCACGCGAACAGGTGACGGGACACCGATTTGATGGCTGGCCAACAGCGAGGATATTGGCGGCTTCTCGCCGGACCGGGAGGAGTTTTCAGCTACCACGTGCGCGCACATCCCGGACGACACGGAGGTTTCTTAACAGTTATTGTCTTGGTGCAAGTTTACTGTGTTTTTTTGGCATAGTCCTCTCGCTTAGGCCTCATTTGGTTCAGGGCTCATGGCCCACGAGGCAAACCAGCCCATGGAAAACAAGCGCGTCGTTTGATCGCTCGTTGCTGGGGGCTTTCTGGCCCTATCCGCGGCGTTTTCCCGGAAGAACGATCCACGAGTCGAGTGGTCGGGCAAGAAATCCACGCATCTATTTCTGTTCACGCGATCAATCTGAGCCTAGTGACCTGGAGCGCTACCCCCATCCTCCAGCCACCAAATGGTGTACTACTGATTAGGGAAATATCCCCTATGGTGGAAGGGGATCTCATCTGCCCCAGAAATTCCCCCGGCTGGGGTTTGCTGCCCTGGTTTTGGTTACCTTGCTACCAAACTAGCCCTTAGAGGCTAAACAATCCATGTACAATAGGCCCAGTCCTAAACTAATTTGTTCAGATAATCCTCAACAAATTTAAAATTGGCACACTTGTCCTGTTTAACCACTCCGTGCTGACTCATAGACTTTGACTCCAGACCCCACATTTATTGTTAGTGCCAACCATCTTTACTATTAAACCATCATACATCAGTTTAAATAAATATTATAAACACATCAGAGAAGTGCACATATACATGAGCTATCTTCATGAGGGGCAAAAGCGTCTTTTTATGTCTCACTTGACACTGTTAGTGGGTAGAACAGACGGAAATGTCAAATAGGGACCAAAATGAAGATGTAGCATCGTAAAGGGAAGAAAAACGTTTTTAGGGCCAAATAGGGAATCGGATTTTAAGAAAGGGTCAAATAAGGAATTCTCTCCGTGACAAAAGGGACCACCAAGTTCCTCTAGCCGCCTGACTTGTGCTGCGAAAGTGAAATAGCAGTGTACCGAATCTTGGCAGTCATCAAATCAAAAGCCTCACAATTGGCCCTTAGTCTATAATCTCCACTGCTGCAAGAATAGGCAGGATTCAAATAAGCAATCTGCAGGTTTAGCGGGGAAATATGCTCGATAGTGTACTTGTTCCTAGTCGTCCACAGCTCCCAGCTAATAGACGGGAATCCCACCCAGAACAACCATTTAGAGGCCCCAACCAGACTAGAAGCAAGGGTCCTGAGGTCCGAGAAGGAAGAAGGACTCCAAGGCACGCAGAGCTAGGGCCTGATACAACACCGGACGGACTTTGCCAAAACACAATTGAAAAACATATGACCTGTGTCCTCCATCTCACCACATAGTGCACACCCGTCGGACCAAGGACCATTACGTTTACGGATTTGATCTGCCGCAGGCAGCCACCCTTTGTAGGCTTGCCACATAAAGATCTTGACCTTAGGAGGAATACGGGCCCGCTAAAGTAACTTGAACTTGGTAGTAGGAGTGCGAGAGATAAGCTTGGCGTAAAGAGACTTAACAGAAAAACGTCTGGAGGCAGAATGGGGCGAGACCACCGAGTCCTCCCCCTCCGAGAGCACGGGGATGGAGGCAACAAGACGCTGCCAATCATCCAACTCTGAGTGAGAGAGAGAGAGAGAGAGAGAGAGAGAGAGAGAGAGAGAGAGCGATGAAGGACCAGGTCCCAGTTATTATAGGAGAGCTCAGAGATAGAGATCTTCGGATCCGGGCAATAGGAGAAGAGTACCGGAAAGGAAACCACAAGGGGAAGGTACCGCACCACCAGTCAAGCCAAAAGCGAGTGGACTTACCATTACCAACCACAAAGTTAACGAGAGACTTAAACATCGGTTGGACTTTGACAATGTCTTTCCAAAATTGAGATCCGCCCGAAGAGGAAGCAAACATAGGACTAGCATTAGGGTAATATTTGGCTTTAAGAATATTGAGCCAGAGCGGGTTCTTTGAGATAGTCATGATCTTCATTTGATTATAAGGCACTTGTTCATAGTCACGGTATCTATAATGTCAAAACCCCCAAGGTTCTTGGGTCTACACATGGGTTTCCATTTAACCAGCCTATATTTGCGTTTGTTATCCGCCGCATTCGAAGAACGCACCTCTGTGCTTATCAAACTCCGCATGCGTACCAATTGAGAGATGGTAAAAAGCCCATCGGGAACATGGGGAGGGACGAGAGGCAAGCTTTGATAAGGGCAACCTTGCCAACTTGGGTATTATATCTGCCCCTCCAAGGAATAACTTGATTGCCCACTTTAGTTACCACAGGCGCGAAGTCTCTAGGGCGAAGCTTCTCATGAGAAATAGGGAGGCCAAGATATTTGAGGGGAAAGGATCCCAGAGAACAATTAAGCAGATGAGAGACCCGCAAGGCCTCGAAATCCGACACCCCTGTCACAATAACTTCGCTCTTACAAAAAAATGATCTTAAGCCCTAACAGGGCTTCAAAACAGACCGGCAGAAATTTAAGGTGGGCGATACATTCGTCGTTGAGTTCGACCATGATAATCGTGTCATCTGCATATTGAAGGTGAGTGATCCCCTCAGGAATGAGGTGAGAGCTAACGGGGGAGATGTGCCCGGTGTCGGTGTCAAAACTGGCGGATCTTGGGTAGGGGGTCCCGAGCTGTGGGTCTAGGATCAATGGGGAACAAGGGATGAAGAACACGATGTTTACTCGGGTTTGGGCCCTCTCTAAGATGTAAAACCCTACGTCCTACTTGATTTTATTTGATGTGTCACTACTAGGGAAAACCTTATACACAGAGGCTTATTAGTAGCAATGTCTAAAAAGAGGTGCTATTGCTATTTAACAGTAGCGCAGCACATGACAAGGGCGCTACTACTACAAATGCACACACCGTTGCAGACAGACTAGATGTAGTAGTAGCGCCTGTGTGCAAAGAGCGCTACTGCTAATACAATAGTAGTAGCGCATTTTACTGAAAAAGCGCTGCAACTAAGAAAAGGAAAAGAAAAGAAAAAAATGAAAGAAAAAGGAAAGAAAAAGAAGAATTGAAAATTATAGCAGTAGCGCGTGTTTATGAAGAGCGGTATAGTTAACTTAGTTATAGCGCGTTTCTTATACACGCGCTATAGCTAACTTAGCTATAGCAGTAGCGTTTTCTGCAAACGCGTTATAGCTAACTTAGCTATAGCGCTTTTTCTAAGAAGCGCTACTGCTACATTTAAGTTGCCCATGCGCGGGCGTTACTCATTCCCCCGAATTCCCATCCCCTCCTCGATCGAACTCCCCTTGCCCTCGCCACCCTTGCTCCCTCATCACCGTCGTTTCCTCGCCGCCCGTGCCCCACCGGAGCCGTCGCCGCCCTCCGCACGCTGCCGCCGCCCTCTACACGTTGTCGACACCCTCCGCACGCCCTACCCCGACCTCGACGCCGCACGCCGTCTCCCTCCACACGCCCTACCCCACCTCGACGCCGCACGCCCCCTCCCTTGGCCGCTCTGCCTCCTCTTGCTCCCTACCTCCACCAGCACCCGAGGTGAGCACGCCTACACCTCCTCCTCCTCCCCTATCTCTGCTCATCGCCTAGTTGTAGATGCTTAAGTAGCTAGGGTTCATCTAATTAGTTTGGGTTCATCTAATTAGTTAGGGTTCATCTAATTAGTTAGGGTTCATCAAATTAGCTAGTACTTGTAGATGCTTAAGTAGTTAGGGCAGTAGGGTTAGGGCAGTATATGTAGTTAAGTAGTTAGGACAGTAGGGTTAGGGCACTTAAGTAGTTGTAGATGCTAGTACTTGTGCACCCAATGTAGTTAACTAAATATATTTTTTAGGACAAATTTGTATATGCTTAACAAGGGCAGTAGATGTTCTTAAGTACTTGTAGTGCTAGTACTTGTGCACACAATGTAGTTAACTAAATATAATTTTTAGGAAAAAATTGCATATGCTTAACTAGGGCAGTAGGATTTAATTATAAATGTTAGAAAAGTAAGGTTTAACTAGCGAAAGTGCTCTTTTGATCCCGAGCTCATATGCTCTCGCATGAACAGTAAAATCAAAAAAATAGTAAAAAATCAAAAAAAAAATCTGATTTTTATGATGAATGTTCTAACTGCGTGCAAAAATTTGAGATGGAAATGACATTTGTGGAGGTCTGGGCAAAAAGAATAAAATCGATGCTACAAAATGCTTCCAACAATAGTCTTTTTGGAGCATCAATTTTATTCTTTTTTCCCAGACCTCCACAAATGTCATTTCAGCCTGAAATTTTGCACGTACTTAGTTTTGTCAATGTTCATCACAAAAAAACAGATTATTTTGATTTTTTTATTATTTTTTTGATTTTACTATTCATGCGGAAGCATATGAGCTCGGGATCAAATACTCCATGTCCTTTAACTAGATGTTAATTAGGGTAGTAGGATTTAGTTTAGAGAAAAAAATCAATAAAAATAGAAATTTCTATTGGTGCTGCAAGTCCAGTAGGTTCTTAATTTTTAGTGAATTTTTATTAGGACAAAAATTTAGGACATAATTTGAATTGAGTTCTAGGGTTCATAATTTTTATTAGGACATAAATTGAGTTCTAGGGTTCATAATTTTTATTAGGACAAAAATATGTACGTGTTCTAGGTTTCTAGGGTTCATGCATCTATATTTGGTTTTTGAATTGAGTTTGAGAGAGCATGAGGTTTGTGTAGATTTTCTTGAAGTGACAAACACTACGAGATGCAAATTTTACGTGGCCATGTTATATGCAAATTCCTCAATAGTGTTTGCTCATGTATATCTACTGTTGTAGTTGCTCATGTACAGGTTCTTAAGTGGTCCTGTCATATGCAACATTGAATTGGTTCGATTGTGCCCAAGTGGCCTTTTGTTGTTTGCAGGGAACGAAGCCGAGTGGCCTATGTTTTGAGGAATGTTGATTCATTTCTGTTCTAGCAAATTTTAGGTGCTTGATTTGTCCACTTTGTAGCCAAGGTCATGCCGAAATTTTCCGTGAATTTCGGCATGACTTGTGCTATAAACTAGGACATATCGGGTGCCTGGGAGTTGTCGCAATGGCAATGAATCAACATTCCTGCAAAACATAAGCCTTTTTTGTGTCATTATTCATTTTATTAGGTCTAGAATTAATTGATTAGATTTAATCGTAGGAAACATGGCTAGCAATGATGAAGAACAGGGTTCTGGTGATTGCAACGTCTACGAGGAGGCAGTCACCTATTTGAACCTTATCGACGAGAAACGGTTGTTGGAGGGCCCACCTATCACATCTGAGACTAAGACCGACATTGAGACCGGCGCCGAGACCGGCGCTGAGACTGAGACCGGCCCCGAGACCGGCACCAAGACTGGCGAAGCTGGTATAGAACCAAAATCGAAGAGGATGCGGTGCCCAAACAAGCTCATCACTACTAGACTGGTGGTCACAGAGGTGGACTCTGGCAATTTTGAGCCAAAAGAGCCTGCGGAAGCGCGTGCATGCTACGACAATCAAATAGGCTGCATCCTACGGGCAACCACCACCATCAATAATGAGAAACTAAAGAAGATACCAGATATGGAGCACTCCCTCCTAACTAAGCTACACCAGGTATTCTTGTTCTCGGGCCGGGATGAAATCAAATATACCCGACCGTGGCAAGACCCGACAATGAAGAAGATAAACAAACGCGTCATGGGAAAGTTTAGCAGCACGTTGTCTGCCTGGAAAGTAAGGGTGAAACATCGGATCATCGCCATAAAGGACACCTACTCCAAGATTGTAAAGGATAATTCGACAATTACGGAAGAGCAGTTCGAAATATTCAAGAAGGCTTGCGTTACCGAAGATGCCAAAGAAAAAACGGAGTACATGAAGGGGCTCCAAGACAGGAACATGGGGTGGCACCACCTCGGAAGCCGTGGTTATGCTGGGAAGAGGCCCATATGGGCCAAGGAGGATGCGGAATGCGGAAGTCTGGGGATCCTAGACCCCTTGGCGGAGTTCACCATCCCGTAGGAGCGTGACGTCATCAGGGCTCGACCCAGTCAAAAAGGTTTTCAATACGGACGTGGTCACGAAGGAGTTCATGAGACTGCTGGTAATTATTAATTTACCCTCTAATTTTAGCTTCTGATCAATTCGGCTGCGCATTTACTCACATTTGTAAACGATCCACGTTCCTTTTGCAGAAAGAGCAGCACAGGATTGCGGCCAAAAGCGACTCGCCGTCTGAGGCATTGGCGAGGCCCAAGTGGGACACCCCATTCAACCGGGCCTTGAACATATTGAAAGGACTCCCGGTGGACACTTGGCCATCGTATGGACGCGTGCACGGCGTCGGAGACGGTGCCACGTGGAAGAAGTACTACCGTGAGAACACATAGGAGAGAAAGGAAATACATAGGTTAAATGAAGAAAACATCGACAAGAAGGCTGAGATTGCGGTGGAGAAGAAATCAGTAGAGATAGTCAAAGCAGCGATAGATGCCATAAAAGAGGAGATGACAGTTGTTTTGGTTCCAGCTATCTTCAGTTGTACCAAGAAAATCTAGATAATGATTTAGCGGACTTTCCCCTTTCCAACTTCTTCAGGAGCAGCTCGTTTAGCGCACCTGCTACCGCACCCGCTAGCAGCCCGTCCTGCGTCTTTAGCGTGCTCGGCAGAGCTTCATCTTCGGCTGAGCTCGACGCCCTCACGGTACCTGTCACACCGGCCCTCTTCAATATATGTATAATCTCCCATTTCCATTGCCTTTCAGATGTCTCACATCCCAGACATGTATTTGCAGGCCGACGTAACCCTGTGCACCATACTGTACACCATCGACGGCCAGAAGGTGGACGTGGGAAAGGCGACGATAGTGAATCCGAAGGAACAATTGTTCCACAGCCAGCCGATCCCGCCCTACATCTTCGAGGTTCCCTCTGGACAGTGTCGAACTGGGCCACGAAAATTTGGCTCCTCCGGTAGCACTAGGGGGAGATGCCGACGAGACCTCGCGGCAGCTTAGCGATTGCAATTGTTGGGTCCTGTTGTGGCTGAAGAGTCTGCTTCGTCTGGAGGCGGCCGGGAGCAGACCCATGACCAAGCAGCCTCACCAAGGTATGAACACCAGCACCCCACCTACCCAATTAGCGTCGCCTATCATGCCGGGAGAGGAAGAGGCTCCATTAGTGGTTGATGATGTCGCCGGCGTCGAAGAAGCAATGCATGATGCCATTGACAAGGATGACGATGACCCTCTACAGTATCTCAATACCGGCGCCTATGACGATGAAGGATTTGAGCGTCGTGAGTTGGTGCCTGAATTGCCGGAGAATGAACATATTATAGGCTCTCTTTCAGTAGCAAACAAGCATAGGAAGAGACCGAGGAAAGGTAACAAAGCTGCTTCTATGATCCAGCCGCCTCCATAGCCTCGGGTTCAAGACCGTATACCTATCCCCGGTGCGGCAAAATGGCATCTTCCTGGTGATCCGATCCTACTTAAGGCGGGGGTAGAGGCCATATAAGGCGATCTAAGGAGACTTCATGATGATGTGCTACGAGAGAGAAAAGCCTGATCTCCTCGAAAAATCCAGGATACCCACTCTATGTGGTTAACGTGCCGCAACAAAGCTTGTACGTCGACACATTCCCCGCAAAGAAGTTCTTCCTTCGATTCGATTCGATTACATCTTCGACATGTTTCACTTGAAAAAGCTGGATTTTATGTTTGTCCGCCTTTTTGCCTTGTACATGAACTACATCATCAGGACTGAGTAGATACCTTATATCTGTGTCGCTGACCCGTACTTCATGCATGAGGGCTTCTTGGCAGTCTGCCCAAAGCACCATGAATACGCAAGTAACTACATCACCGATTTCATGGTCAACAATAAGGAGAAGGAGACGATTCTCATGCCTTATCATCCCATGTAAGTCATCCGCGCGGATATCCTTCCTTCGATTCCAATCATTTCATTTGCATGCGTGGAGGCTAATTTGAGGTGTACTTATTTTGCATAGCGACGCCCCCTCCCCGCCCCAATTATCCCATGCTCTTTACTTGGACTCGTCGAAGAACATGAAGAAAAAGGATTACACCCACATCGAGTCCGTTCTCGACAGTGCTATCTTTAGCTACAGCCTACAGGGTGGAGAGATCACGCTCAAGAAGACAAGGAACCGCGCGCCCGCCTTCGGCCATAAGACCGACTTCTGTTGCATTCAGCAACCGAGTGGTACTCTCAGTGATGGATTCTATGTCCTTCACCACATGCTGGAGTACAAACGGGATCAACAGAACCTTCGCTTGTCACCTAGATCCGGCGATGCCCATATTCTGCAATGAGCAAAGAACCTAGGAGATATCCCAGATCATTGACTCTAAGCTAAGTTCTATCATATCCAACGTGAACTTGCCCAAATCATCATGAAGGAGGTCCTCGAAAAAATAGGGATGTTCTACGAAGAAGGGCAAATGTCACGGGAAGACGTCCAAACACGCGTAGCTGCTCAACGTCTTGACCCGACGCCTTTCACCATGCTCGGGGACTATCTCCCTAACTTGGATGGATGGCACGACATGTTGGAGTGATTTACGATATATGACAATGTGTCCATTTAGTCCATACTTTCTCTCTGACAAAACTTTGAGTTATGCATGTCAAAACTTTATTTGTGATGTAATTAAACCGTCCTCCTCAACTAGCAAAGATCACTCTAGTTAGGGCATTTTGGGTATGATGAACTTTGTTATTTATGATTTTGATATGTTGATTCTATTTTTGTCAACTCTGTCTCTTTCTGTTGCTCAAATATATATGTTGCATATTATCGACTCATGTGAGGATGCAGGTACATAGATCATTGATGGCGAAGAAGTGCTATGCCAGGAGTATACGATGAGTGGCCGGAGTGTCAGGCCGTGGTGTACCGGTTTCTGAGAGATAGCCAGAGAGGGTTCGGTAGCAAAGTCGAAGCAGAAAGTAGTTAGTTTAGGTTCACGATAGTGCGAGAGAGGACTCATAACTGTCGCCTCATGTACTACATGGTTCCGCTCTCACTCATAGTGATAGCTCTTCTCGTGATATCACTGTTTAGATGGATGATGATGTAGTTGCAAGTATTCGAGACTTGTATCGCTATTTTCAAGATGATGACGAGAGATCACTTTGTGTTGGATGATGATTATGACGATGACATGATTTGATGAGACTATTTGTATGTATATGCTATGATTACATTTGTATGTGTATGATATGCTAAAGATTATTGTATAAAGCCTGTTCAAATACAAAACAAATATGCAAAAAAATTAGAAATTAATAAAACTAGCAGTAGCAAGGGGAGTAAAGTTAGCAGTAGCGAGCTATTACCAGTAGCGTGGTTTACATCAAAGTTCTGCAGCTATTAGCAGTAGTGCTGTTCTGCGAGACGCGCTACAGCTAACCTTGTATAGAAGTAGCGTGTGTCAACACGCGCTATTGCTAGAAGTTAGCTGTGGTGCCATATTAGTAGCGCGGGTGCCCGGGCTACTGATACACCCAAAACCCGCACTATTGCTAGTCTTTTCCCTAGTAGTGTGTATGGTATGATTACATAGTCAATCTACCTTGACATCAGGCGAGATAAACCCTATGTTGATGGGGTGTTGGATGTTGCTCTCTCCCTAAAGAGTAAAACCCTTTGGTTTATATAGACACCATTAGGGTTAGGGTTACATACGATCGTTTATAATAAAGGAAATATCATGCGTAATCTTGACATGGAGAGCACATCACGGCTCCGAAGATCTTCTATCCTACCATGGATCCGCGCTCTAGCTTGGCTCCACAGTAGCCCACTAGTCTGGCCCATAAGCGATGGGCCGGCGACCTGAGGACTCCTTAATCCAGGACTGCCTCAGTAGCCCCCGAACTAGCCTCCAACGCCAGGGCTTGTGTCCAGCATCCGCATATCCCACGTGAAGGAAATATGCCCTAGAGGCAATAATAAAGTTATTATTTATTTCCTTATTTCATGATAAATGTTTATTATTCATGCTAGAATTGTATTAACCGGAAACATAATACATGTGTGAATACATAGACAAACATAGTGTCACTAGTATGCCTCTACTTGACTAGCTCGTGAATCAAAGATGGTTAAGTTTCCTAGCCATGGACAAAAGAGTTGTCATTTGATTAACGGGATCACATCATTAGGAGAATGATGTGATTGACTTGACCCATTTCGTTAGCTTAGCACACGATCGTTTAGTATGTTGCTACTGCTTTCTTCATGACTTATACATGTTCCTGTGACTATGAGATTATGCAACTCCCGTTTACCAGAGGAACACTTTGTGTGCTACCAAACGTCACAACGTAACTGGGTGATTATAAAGGTGCTCTACAGGTGTCTCCGAAGGTACATGTTGGGTTGGCATATTTTGAGATTAGGTTTTGTCACTCCGATTATCGGAGAGGTATCTCTGGGCCCTCTCGGTAATACACATCACTTAAAGCCTTGCAAGCATTGCAACTAATGAGTTAGTTGTGGGATGATGTATTACGGAACGAGTAAAGAGACTTGCCGGTAATGAGATTGAACTAGGTATTGGATACCGACGATCGAATCTCGGGTAAGTAACATACCGATGACGAAGGGAACAAAGTATGTTGTTATGCGGTTTGACCGATAAAGATCTTCGTAGAATATGTAGGAGCCAATATGGGCATCCAGGTTCCGCTATTGGTTATTGACCGAGAATAGTTCTAGGTCATGTCTACATAGTTCTCAAACCCGTAGGGTCCGCACGCTTAAGGTTTCGATGAAAGTTATATTATGAGTTTATGAGTTTTGATGTACCGAAGGAGTTCGGAGTCCCGGATGAGATCGGGGACATGACGAGGAGTCTCAAAATGGTCAAGACGTAAAGATCGATATATTGGACGACTATATTCGGAGTTCAGAAAGGTTCCGAGTGATTCGGGTATTTTTCGGAGTACCGGGGAGTTACGGGAATACGGGGAAGAGTATTGGGCCTTAATGGGCCTTAGTGGGAAGGAGACAGGAGGTGGCGCGCGCCCCTCCCAAGCCCAGTCCGAATTGGACAAAGGGTTTGGGGCGCGGCCCCCCTCTCCCTTCCTTCTCCACTTCCCTCCTTTCCCCCCTTCTCCTAGTTGGACTAGGAAAGAAGGAGTCCTACTCCTGGTGGGAGTAGGACTCCCCTTGGCGCGCCCTCCTCCTAGGGCCGGCCTCCTCCTCCCTTGCTCCTTTATATACGGGGGCAGGGGGCACCTCTAGGGATAACAACAGAAGTTGATCTACGGATCGTTCCTTAGCCGTGTGCGGTGCCCCCCTCCACCATATTCCACCTCGGTCATATCGTCGCGGAGTTTAGGCGAAGCCCTACGCCGGTAGAACATCATCATCGTCACCACGCCGTCGTGCTGACAGAACTCATCCCCGAAGCTTTGCTGGATCGGAGCCCAGGGATCGTCATCGAGCTGAACGTGTGCTGAACTCGGAGGTGCCGTACGTTCGGTGCTTGGATCGGTCGGATCGTGAAGACGCACGACTACATCAACCGCGTTGTCATAATGCTTCCGCTTACGGTCTAC
Source organism: Triticum dicoccoides (assembly GCF_002162155.2). Lineage (NCBI taxonomy): Eukaryota > Viridiplantae > Streptophyta > Magnoliopsida > Poales > Poaceae > Triticum > Triticum dicoccoides. The sequence goes on along the minus strand of NC_041387.1, from coordinate 451,672,910 downwards.
GAGGGTACGTGGACAATACTCTCCCCTCTCGTTGCTATGCCATCACCATGATCTTGCGTGTGCATAGGAATTTTTTTGAAATTACTACGTTCCCCAACAGTGGTATCCGAGCCACGAGTAGAACACAAGTGAGCTGTGGGCGATACAAGTCATACTGCTTACCAGCATGTCATACTTTGGTTCGGCGGTATTGTGAGATGAAGCGGCCCAGACCGACATTATGCGTACGCTTACGCGAGACTGGTTTCACCGTTACGAGCACTCGTGCTTAAAGATGGCTGGCGGGTGTCTATCTCTCTCACTTTAGCTGAATCGAGTATGGCTACGCCCGGTCCTTGCGAAGGTTAAAACAGCACCAACTTGACAAACTATCGTTGTGGTTTTAATGCGTAGGTAAGAACGGTTCTTGCTAAGCCCGTAGCAGCCATGTAAAATTTGCAACAACAAAGTAGAGGACGTCTAACTTGTTTTTGCAGGGCATGTTGTGATGTGATATGGTCAAGACGTGATGCTATATTTTATTGTATGAGATGATCATGTTTTGTAACCGAAGTTATCGGCAACTAGCAGGAGCCATATGGTTGTCGCTTTATTGTATGAAATGCAAATGCCCTGTAATTGCTTTACTTTATCACTAAGCGGTAGCGATAGTCGTAGAAGCAATAGATGGCGTAACGACAACGATGCTACGATGGAGATCAAGGTGTCGCGCCGGTGACGATGGTGATCACGACGGTGCTTCGGAGATGGAGATCACAAGCACAAGATGATGATGGCCATATCATATCACTTATATTGATTGCATGTGATGTTTATCCTTTATGCATCTTATCTTGCTTTGACTGACGGTAGCATTTTAAGATGATCTCTCACTAATAATTATCAAGAAGTGTTCTCCCTGAGTATGCACCGTTGCGAAAGTTCTTCGTGCTGAGACACCACGTGATGATCGGGTGTGATAGGCTCTACGTTCAAATACAACGGGTGCAAAACAGTTGCACACGCGGAATACTCAGGTTAAACTTGACGAGCCTAGCATATACAGATATGGCCTCGGAACATGGAGACCGAAAGGTCGAACGTGAATCATATAGTAGATATGATCAACATAGTGATGTTCACCATTGAAACTACTCCATCTCACGTGATGATCGGACATGGTTTAGTTGATTTGGATCACGTAATCACTTAGATGACTAGAGAGATGTCTATCTAAGTGGAAGTTCTTTAGTAATATGATTAATTGAACTTTAATTTATCATGAACTTAGTCCTGGTAGTATTTTGCAAATTATGTTGTAGATCAATAGCTTGTGTTGTTGCTTTCATATGTTTATTTTGATATGTTCCTAGAGAAAATTGTGTTGAAAGATGTTAGTAGCAATGATGCGGATTGGATCCATGATCTGAAGTTTATCCTCATTGCTGCACAGAAGAATTATGTCCTTGATGCACCGCTAGGTGACAGACCTATTGCAGGAGCAAATGCAGACGTTATGAACGTTTGGCTAGCTCAATATGATGACTACTTGATAGTTTTGTGCACCATGCTTAACGGCTTAGAATCGGGACTTCAAAGACGTTTTGAACGTCATGGACCATATGAGATGTTCTAGGAGTTGAAGTTAATATTTCAAGCAAATACCCGAGTTGAGAGATATGAAGTCTCCAACAAGTTCTATGGCTAAAAGATGGAGGAGAATCGCTCAACTAGTGAGCATGTGCTCAGATTGTCTGGGTACTACAATTGCTTGAATCAAGTGGGAGTTAATCTTCCAGATAAGATAGTGATTGACAGAATTCTCTAGTCACCATCACCAAGTTAGTAGAACTTTGTGATGAACTATAGTATGCAAGGGATGACGAAAATGATTCCCGAGCTCTTCGTGATGTTGAAATCGACGAAGGTAGAAATCAAGAAAGAGCATCAAGTGTTGATGATTGACGAGACCACTAGTTTCAAGAAAAGGGCAAAGGGATAGAAAGGGAACTTCAAGTAGAATGACAAGCAAGTTGTCACTCCCGCGAAGAAGCCCACAGCTGGACCAAAGCCTGAAACTGAGTGCTTACACTGCAAAGGAAATGGTCACTGGAAGCGGAAATGCCCTGAATATTTGGTGGATAAGAAGGATGGCGAAGTGAACAAGGGTATATTTGATATACAGGTTATTGATGTGTGCCTTACTAGTGTTTATAGTAGCCCCTGAGTATTTGATACTTGTTCGGTTGCTAAGATTAGTAACTCGAAATAGGAGTTACAGAATAAACAGAGACTAGTTGAGGGTGAAGTGACGATGTGTGTTGGAAGTTGTTCCAAGATTGATATGATCATCATCGCACACTCCCTATACTTTCGGGATTAGTGTTAAACCTAAATAAATGTTATTTGGCGTTTGCGTTGAGCATGAATATGATTTGATCATGTTTATTGCAATACGGTTATTCATTTAAAGTCAGAGAATAATTGTTGTTCTATTTACATGAATAAAACCTTCAATGGTCATACACCCAATGAAAATAGTTTATTGGATCTCGATCGTAGTGATACACATATTCATAATGTTGAAGCCAAAATATGCAAATTTAATAATGATAGTGCAACTTATTTGTGGCACTGCCGTTTGGGTCATATCGGTGTAAAGCGCATGAAGAAACTCCATAAAGATGGATTTTTGGAATCACTTGGTTATGAATCATTTGATGCTTGCGAACCATGCATATTGGGCAAGATGATTAAAACTCCGTTCTCCGGAACAATGGAACGAGCTACTGACTTATTGGAAATAATACATACCGATGTATGCGATCCAATGAGTGTTGATGCTCGTGGCAAGTATTGTTATTTTCTGACCTTCACAGATGATTTGAGCAGATATGGGTATATCTACTTGATGAAACATAAGTCTGAAATAGTTGAAAGGTTCAAAGAATTTCAGAGTGAAGTGGAAAAATCATCGTAACAAGAAAATAAAGTTTCTGCGATCTGATCGCGGAGACGAATATTTGAGTTACGAGTTTGGTCTTCAACTAAAACAATGTGGAATAGTTTCACAGCTCACGCCACCTGGAACACCACAACGTTATGGTGTGTCCGAATGTCGTAACCACACTTTATTGGATATGGTGCGATCTATGATGTCTCTTACTGATTTAGCACTATTGTTTTGGGGTTATGCATTAGAGACAGCTGCATTCACGTTAAAAGGGCACCATCTAAATCCGTTGAGACAACACCATATGAACTATGGTTTAGCAGTAAACCTAAGCTTTCGTTTCTTAAAGTTTGGAGTTGCAATGCTTATATGAAAAAGGTTTTCAACCTGATAAGCTCGAACCCAAATCGGAGAAGTGCGTCTTCATAGAATACCCAAAAGAAACTGTTGGGTACTCCTTCTATCACAGATCCGAAGGCAAAACATTCGTTGCTAAGAATGGATCCTTTCTAGAGAAGGAGTTTCTCTCGAAAGAAGTGAGTGGGAGGAAAGTAGAACTTGATGAGGTAACTGTACCTGCTCCCTTATTGGAAAGTAGTTCATCACAGAAATCTGTTCCTGTGACTACTACACCAATTAGTGAGGAAGTTAATGATGATGATCATGAAACTTCAGATTAAGTTACTACAGAACCTCGTAGGTCTTCCAGAGTAAGATCCGCACCAGAGTGGTACGGTAATCCTGTTCTGGAAGTTATGTTACTAGACCATGACGAACCTACGAACTATGAAGAAGCGATGGTGAGCCCAGATTCCGCAAAATGGCTAGAGGCCATGAAATCTGAGATGGGATCCATGTATGAGAACAAAGTATGGACTTTGGTTGACTTGCCCGATGATCGGCAAGCCATTGAGAATAAATGGAGCTTTAAGAAGAAGACTGACGCTGATGGTAATGTAACTGTCTATAAAGCTCGACTTGTTGCAAAAGGTTTTCGACAAGTTCTAGGGGTTGACTACGATGAGACTTTCTCACCCGTAGCGATGCTTAAGTCTGTCCGAATCATGTTAGCCATTGCCGCATTTTATGATTATGAAATTTGGCAAATGGATGTCAAAACTGCATTCTTGAATGGATTTCTGGAAGAAGAGTTGTATATGATGTAACCAGAAGGTTTTGTTGATCCAAAAGGTGCTAACAAAGTACGCAAGTTCCAGCGATCCATCTATGGACTGGTGCAAGCATCTCGGAGTTGGAATAAACGCTTTGATAGTGTGATCAAAGCATATGGTTTTATACAGACTTTTGGAGAAGCCTGTATTTACAAGAAAGTGAGTGGGAGCTCTGTAGCATTTCTAATATTATATGTGGATGACTTGTTGATTGGAAATGATATAGAAATTCTGGATAGCATGAAAGGATACTTGAATAAGAGTTTTTCAAAGCAAGACCTCGGTGAAGCTGCTTACACATTGAGCATCAATATCTATATAGATAGATCAAGACGCTTGATAAGATTTTTTTCAATGAGTACATACCTTGATAAATTTTTGAAATAGTTCAAAATGGAACAGTCAAAGAAGGAGCTCTTGCCTGTGTTGCAAGGTGTGAAGTTGAGTAAGACTCAAGACCCGACCATGGCAGAAAATAGAAAGAGAATGAAAAGTCATTCCCTATGCCTCAGTCATAGGTTCTATAAAGTATGCTATGCTGTGTACCATACCTATTGTATACCTTGCTCTGTATTTGACAAGGGAGTACAATAGTGATCTAAGAGTAGATCACTGGACATTGGTCAAGAATATCCTTAGTGAGGACTAAAGAAATATTTCTCGATTATGGAGGTGATAAAAGAGCCCGTCATAAAGAGTTACATCGGTGCAAGCTTTTACACCGATCCAGATGATTCTAAGTCTCAATCTGGATACATATTGAAAGTGGGAGCAATTAGCTAGAGTAGCTCCGTGCAGAACATTGTAGACATAGAATATTTTGCAAAATACATACGGCTCTGAATGTGACAGACCCATTGACTAAGCTTCTCTCACAAGCAAAACATGATCACACCTTAGTACTCTTTGGGTGTTAATCACATAGTGATGTGAACTAGATTATTGACTCTAGTAAACCCTTTGGGTGTTGGTCACATGACGATGTAAACTATGGGTGTAAATCATATACAGATATGAATATTGGTGTTAAATCACATGGCGATGTGAACTAGATTATTGACTCTAGTGCAAGTGGGAGACTGAAGGAAATATGCCCTAGAGGCAATAATAAAGTTATTATTTATTTCCTTATTTCATGATAAATGTTTATTATTCATGCTAGAATTGTATTAACCGGAAACATAATACATGTGTGAATACATAGACAAACATAGTGTCACTAGTATGCCTCTACTTGACTAGCTCGTGAATCAAAGATGGTTAAGTTTCCTAGCCATGGACAAAAGAGTTGTCATTTGATTAACGGGATCACATCATTAGGAGAATGATGTGATTGACTTGACCCATTTCGTTAGCTTAGCACACGATCGTTTAGTATGTTGCTACTGCTTTCTTCATGACTTATACATGTTCCTGTGACTATGAGATTATGCAACTCCCGTTTACCAGAGGAACACTTTGTGTGCTACCAAACGTCACAACGTAACTGGGTGATTATAAAGGTGCTATACAGGTTTCTCCGAAGGTACATGTTGGGTTGGCGTATTTCGAGATTAGGTTTTGTCACTCCGATTGTCGGAGAGGTATCTCTGGGCCCTCTCGGTAATACACATCACTTAAAGCCTTGCAAGCATTGCAACTAATGAGTTAGTTGTGGGATGATGTATTACGGAACGAGTAAAGAGACTTGCCGGTAACAAGATTGAACTAGGTATTGGATACCGACGATCGAATCTCGGGTAAGTAACATACCGATGACAAAGGGAACAAAGTATGTTGTTATGCGGTTTGACCGATAAAGATCTTCGTAGAATATGTAGGAGCCAATATGGGCATCCAGGTTCTGCTATTGGTTATTGACCGAGAATAGTTCTAGGTCATGTCTACATAGTTCTCAAACCCGTAGGGTCCGCACGCTTAAGGTTTCGATGACAGTTATATTATGAGTTTATGAGTTTTGATGTACTGAAGGAGTTCGGAGTCCCGGATGAGATCGGGGACATGACGAGGAGTCTCGAAATGGTCAAGACGTAAAGATCGATATATTGGACGACTATATTTGGAGTTCGGAAAGGTTCCGAGTGATTCGGGTATTTTTCGGAGTACCTAGGAGTTACGGGAATACGGGGAAGAGTATTGGGCCTTAATGGGCCTTAGTGGGAAGGAGCCAGGAGGTGGCGCGCCCCCCTCCCAAGCCCAGTCCGAATTGGACAAAGGGTTTGGGGCGCGGCCCCCCTCTCCCTTCCTTCTCCACTTCCCTCCTTTCCCCCCTTCTCCTAGTTGGACTAGGAAAGAAGGAGTCCTACTCCCGGTGGGAGTAGGACTCCCCTTGGCGCGCCCTCCTCCTAGGGCCGGCCTCCTCCTCCCTTGCTCCTTTATATACGGGGGCAGGGGGGCACCTCTAGGGATAACAACAGAAGTTGATCTACGGATCGTTCCTTAGCCGTGTGCGGTGCCCCCCTCCACCATATTTCACCTCGATCATATCGTCGCAGAGTTTAGGCGAAGCCCTGCGCCGGTAGAACATCATCATCGTCACCACGCCGTCGTGCCGACGGAACTCATCCCCGAAGCTTTGCTGGATCGGAGCCCGGGGATCGTCATCGAGCTGAACGTGTGCTGAACTCAGAGGTGCCGTACGTTCGGTGCTTGGATCGGTCGGATCGTGAAGACGTACGACTACATCAACCGCGTTGTCATAACGCTTCCGCTTACGGTCTACGAGGGTACATGGACAATACTCTCCCCTCTCGTTGCTATGCCATCACCATGATCTTGCGTGTGCGTAGGATTTTTTTTGAAATTACTACGTTCCCCAACACCACGGTCTTTGGCTTGCGAGGCGAGTTCTCCATCCTGTCCTGTGCGTGCTCGGAGTTGAATGGTATCCAGAATCCGGAGGATTTGCTTTACTTAGCCCTGAAGGACAAAGTGCTCAAATGTGAACAGTGCCCTCTCCTGCCAACTTTTTGACGAAGGGTCACGTCCGGTCATAACATTGATTGTCTGGAAGTTCTCGATACGCGGTTCGAGGCCGCCCCTCTATTGGCATGTCTCATCAAGGCAGAGATCGTGCCCCGATTTTTAGGGGATATGATCAATGATTTCGATCATCTCAACCGTGCTTATGTCGTGACTATATCGGTAAGTGGAGAGGCCCGTGGCATGGAAAAAGGAACCCTTGGCTCCTCCGCGGCCCATAAAATAGGAATAGCTGCAGTTACCAGCCTACGCCTTCTTCCACCTCCCGCTGTCGCCTTTCCAATCTCCAGAGCTCCAGCACCCTGCTTTTACTCTTCCATGGAGGGTCTCCTTCCCTGCTTCTCCCTAGCCAGCCATGGCCGGATCTGGTGCCAACGGCAAGTGGGAGGCCTCCATCGTCACCGACAGTGACATCGCGGAGCTAAAGCGAGCCAGCTACTTGTCGGCCGATGTAGCTCACCAGGCCCCCGAGGAGGGCCAGGTCATCCCCACACCCAAGTCAGGCGAGAGGGTGATGTTCCTCCACCACTTTATCCTGGGGCTGGGATTTCCGCTACACCCCTTCGTTCGGGGTTGATGTTCTTTTATGGGCTAGATTTCCATATTGTAGCCCCCAACTCCCTCCTCCACATTTCAGCCTTCATCATAGTTTGCAAGGCCCTTCTGTGTGTTCAGCCGCATTTCGTTCTGTGGCTGAAGGTGTTCAACGTCAAGATGAAGGTAGTCGGCGGCGCCTAGGTGGATTATGTTGGGGCGATGATTAGCAAGCTCACAGAGTTCAATGGCCGGAGGGCAGATTCATTGACACCATCAAGGTGCGGCAGAAGGAATGGTTACATATTACGGAACCACGGGATGCGGCCTAGACGGTGGCTCATGAATTCAGATCTGGTCCCCCAGCGAGATTGACCTCGTGGACCAAAAAATGTCTTGACTGGGGGTGCGTTGGCGAGGTGAATGATGACCCACAAGTGTGGGGGATCTATCGTAGTCCTTTCGATAAGTAAGAGTGTCGAACCAAACAAGGAGCAGAAGGAAATGACAAGCGATTTTCAGTAAGGTATTCTCTGCAAGCACTGAAATTATCGGTAACAGATAGTTTTGTGATAAGGTAATTTGTAACGGGTAACAAGCAATGAAAGTAAATAAGGTGCAGCAAGGTGGCCCAATCCTTTTTGTAGCAAAGGAGAAGCCTGGACAAGTTCCTATATAGAGAAAAGCGCTCCCGAGGACAAATGGGAATTATCATCAAGCTAGTTTTCATCACGCTCATATGATTCACGTTCGTTACTTTGATAATTTGATATGTGGCTGGACTGGTGCTTGGGTACTGCCCTTTCTTGGACAAGCATCCCACTTATGATTAACCCCTATTGCAAGAATCCACAACTAAAAAAGAAGTATCAAGGTAAACCTAACCATAGCATGAAACATATGGATCCAAATCAGCCCCTTACGAAGCAACTCATAAACTAGGGTTTAAGCTTCTGTCACTATAGCAACCCATCATCTACTTATTACTTCCCAATGCCTTCCTCTAGGCCAAAATAATGGTGAAGTGTTGATACGTCTCCAACGTATCTACTTTTCCAAACACTTTTGCCCTTGTTTTGGACTCTAACTTGCATGATTTGAATGAAACTAACCCGGACTAACGCTGTTTTCAGCAGAACTGCCATGATGTTGTTTTATGTGTAGAAAAGAAAAGTTCTCGGAATGTCCTGAAAATCCACAGAGGGACTTTTTGGAAAATATAAAAAATATTGGCGAAAGAATCAAGACCAGGGGCCCACACCCTGTCCACGAGACAGGGGGCACACCCCCTCCCCCTGGGCGCGCCCCTTATCTCGTGGGCCCTTGGACCTCCATCGACCTCAACTCCAACTCCATATATTCACGTTCGGGGAGAAAAAAATCAGAGCGAAAGTTTCATCGTGTTTTATGACATGGAGCCGCCGCCAAGCCCTAATCTCTCTCGGGAGGGCTGATCTGGAGTCTGTTCGGGGCTCCGGAGAGGGGGATTCGTCGCCGTCGTCAACCATCCTCCATCACCAATTTCATGATGCTCACCGCCGTGCGTGAGTAATTCCATCGTAGGCTTGCTGGATGGTGATGGGTTGGATGGGATTTACCATGTAATCAACTTAGTTTTGTTAGGGTTTGATCCCTAGTATCCACTATGTTCTGAGATTGATGTTGCTATGACTTTGCTATGCTTAATGCTTGTCACTAGGGCCCGAGTGCCATGATTTCAGATCTGAACCTATTATGTTTTCATGAATATATGTGTGTTCTTGATCCTATCTTGCAAGTCTATAGTCACCTATTATGTGTTATGATCTGACAACCCTGAAGTGACAATAATCGGGATACTTCTCGGTGATGACCGTAGTTTGAGGAGTTCATGTATTCACTATGTGCTAATGCTTTGTTCCGGTTCTCTATTAAAAGGAGGCCTTAATATCCCTTAGTTTCCGCTAGGACCCTGCTGCCACGGGATTGTAGGACAAAAGATGTCATGCAAGTTCTTTTCCATAAGCATGTATGACTATTTACGGAATACATGCCTACATTACATTGATGAACTGGAGCTAGTTTTGTGTCACCCAATGTTATAGCTATTACATGAGGAATCGCATCCGGCATAATTATCCATGACTGATCCATTGCCTATGAGCTTTTCATATATTGTTCTTTGCTTATTTGCTTTTCTGTTGCTGCTGTTACAACTACTACAAAAACCCCAAAACTATTATCTTTACTTTTGCTACCGTTACCTTTATTATCATACTACTTTGCTACTAAATACTTTGCTGCAGATACTAAGTTATCCAGGTGTGGTTGAATTGGCAACTCAACTGCTAATACTCAAGAATATTCTTTGGCTCCCCTTATGTCGAATCAATAAATTTGGGTTGAATACTTTACCCTCGAAAGCTGTTGCGATCCCCTACACTTCTGGGTTATCAAGACTAATTTCTAGCGCCGTTACCGGGGAGCATAGCTCTATTCTTTGAGTCACTTGGGATTTATATCTATTGATCACTATGAAGAACTTGAAAGACGACCGAACTACTATTTTGCCCTCAACTACGAGGGGAGGTAAGGAACTGCCATCTAGCTCTTCACTAGATTCTCCTTCCATTATTAGTAGGCTTGCGACACCTAAACCTGCTACTGCTATGAATTCTGATATGTCGCATGTTATTGATGATGCCACTGCTGCTATGCATGATTAAACTACTTCTGTGCGTGATACTACTTTGCCATTAGGTGAATTTCTTGATGAACAACTTGCTAGAGTTAGGGGGAATGAAATTATTGAAGATGCTATTATTGATGATAGTGATGATGAAGGTTCTCCCAATGATTATGTATTACCTGTTGTTCCTGAGGGTTACGTTATGAATGAAGAAGCTGCTAGGGAAATCTTTGCTTGCAATGATAGATATGATCTTAAGAAATTATTAGCTAAATGGAAGCAGCAGTCTCTTAATGCTAGAATGAAACCTAACCCTGCTTTTGCTACTTCACCTATCTGTGTTACTGATAAGGATTATGAATTCTCTGTTGACCCTGAAATTATTACTTTAGTTGAATCTGATCCTTTTTATGGCCTTGAATCTGAAACTGTTGTGGCACATGTTACCAAGTTGAATGATATAGCCACCCTATTTACTAATGATGAGAAGTCTCGCTATTTTTACATCCTTAAGATATTTCCGTTCTCGTTAAAGGGTGATGCTAAGACTTGGTATAATTCTCTTGCTCCTGGTTGTGTGCGTAGTCCCCAGGATATGATTTATTACTTCTCTACTAAATATTTCCCTGCTCATAAGAAACAAGCTGCCTTGCGGGAAGTATATAATTTTGTGCAAATTAAAGAAGAGAGTCTGCCACAAGCTTGGGGGAGGCTTCTCCGGTTACTTAATGCTTTGCCTGATCATCCTCTCAAGAAAAATGAAATACTTGATATCTTTTATAATGGACTAACCGATGCTTCCAAGGACTACTTGGATAGTTGTGCTGGTTGTGTTTTCAGGGAAAGAACAGTCGACGAAGCTGAAATACTATTGAATAATATGTTGACTAATGAAAAAAATTGTACTCTTCCTGAGCCAATTCCGGAGGCAATTCCTGAACCAATTAAGCCAATTCCCGAGCCTATTCCTAAACCCACTCCGAAGAAGAGAGGTGTTTTATTTCTTAGTCCTAAAGATATGCAAGAGGCAAAGAAATCAATGAAAGAAAAAGGTATTAAAGGTGAATATGTCAAGAATTTACCTCCTATTGAAGAAATACATGGTCTTAATATACCACCTGTTGAAGAACCACATTGTCTTGATAACCCGACACAGATAGTAAAGGTAAATTCTCTCTATAGATATGATAAAGTTGAAATCCCCTCTAGTAAATTTCATAGCCCGTGCTTAGATGAATTTGATGACTTTATGGCTAGGCAAGAAAGTTTTAATGCTTATGTTGATAGAGAGTTAAAGAATAATGCTTTCGAGATAGGACGTGTAAGCGATAATCTGGCTAGAGTTAAAGATGAGCTCAAACTCGTTAGCAAATATGCTTCTATGGTTGCTACTCAAGCTGAGCAAGTACTTAAAGCTCAAAATGATTTGCTTGATGAATTCAATAATAAAAATGACTTTGCTGTTAGAGTGGCTACTAGAACTGGTAGAATGACTCAGGAACCTTTGTATCCTGAAGGACACCCTAAGAGAATCGAGCAAGATTCTCAGAGAAATAATTTAGAGGCACCTAGTTTTTCCAAAAAGAAGAAAAAAAACGATAGAACTTTGCATGCTTCTAGTGAACCCACTGTAGACACACCTAAGAATCCCAATGATATTTCTATTTCTGATGCTGAAACTCAATCAGGTGATGAACATGAACCTAGTGATAATGTTAATGATAATGTTCATGTTGATGCTCAACCTAGCAAAAACAATGATGTAGAGATTGAACCTGCTGTTGATCTTGATAACCCACAATCAAAGAATCAACATTATGATAAGAGAGATTTTGTTGCTAGGAAGCACGGTAGAGAAAGAGAACCATGGGTTCAGAAACCCATGCCCTTTCCTCCCAAACCATCCAAGACAAAGGATGATGAGGATTTTGAGCGCTTTGCTGAAATGATTAGACCTATTTTCTCACGTATGCGCTTAACTGATATGCTGAAAGTAAATCCTTATGCTAAGTATATGAAGGATATCATTACAAATAAAAGAAACATACCGGAAGCTAAAATTTCCACCATGCTTGCTAATTACACTTTTAAGGGTGGAATACCAAAGAAACTTGGAGATCCGGGTGTACCAACTATACCATGCTCCATTAAAAGAAATTATGTTAGAACTGCTTTATGTGATCTTGGAGCCGGTGTTAGTGTTATGCCTCTCTCTTTATATCATAGACTTGAATTGAATAAGTTGACACCTACTGAAATATCTTTGCAAATGGCTGATAAATCAACTGCTATACCTATTGGTATTTGTGAGGATGTGCCTGTTGTGGTTGCAGATGTCACTATCTTAACGAACTTTGTTATTCTTGATATTCCCGAGGACGATAGTATGTCGATTATCCTTGGTAGACCTTTTCTGAACACTATAGGGGCTGTTATTGATTGCAACAAAGGCAATGTCACTTTTCATGTTAATGGTAATGAGCATACGGTACACTTTCCGAGGAAACAATCTCAAGTTCATAGCATCAATTCTATTGGAAAAGTTCCAACTATCATTATTGGAGGTTTTGAATTTCCTCTTCCTACTGTCAAGAAAAAGTATGATATTCTTATTGTTAGGGATTTTCATGTCCCCGTTGAGGTAACTTAGTGTCATTCGAAATTTATCCGGTTCTGTGTTATTCGGAATGAGTTTGTTAACAAGACTTGATCAACCTTGTTAGTGGATTCATTTTGATGATCATGAGATGGATGAAACTAGAAGGCACAACCTTCTGTACCCACTTTTTACTTTCTGTTATTTAGAATAAATAAAGCAAAAATAATATTATCCGTCTGTTTTTCTGAATTATCCGTGCATTAAAAATATCCCGAAAATAAAAGTGCTCCAAATGCCCTGCAAATTTAGTATGATTTTTTCTGGAATATTTGAGGATTTTAGGAATTGAAAACACCGTAGGAGGGGCAAGCACGAGGCCACGAGAGTGGAGGGAGCCCCCCTCTATAGGGTGCGCCCCCCTGTCTCGTGGGCCCCTAGTGGCCCCCCTCCACTTATGCCAGCACCCACACACTTCATCTTCTACCCAAAAAATCCCCATCCAGCTCAAGCACGAGTTCTAGCTCATTTTGCTGCGATTTTCGATCTCCTTACTCAAAGCTCCATTCACAAAGCTGCTTTGGGAGATTGTTGCTTGGTATGTGACTCCTCCATTGGTCCAATTAGTTTTTGTTCTAGTGCTTTATTCATTGCAAATTTTTGTTGCATAGGTGACTATGTTCTTGAGCTTGCATGTTAAATTTTTGAGTTCCCAAGCAATTCCAATGCGTGATATAGGCTCTAGGCACTTGTAGGAGTAGTTGCTACCAATCTTGTTTAGTTTTATTTACTTATATTTTGAAGTTACTAAAAATTTCAGAAATTTTTTCAGAAAAAGAATTATGTCTAGGAGAATGTATCAAGGTGGTTCCTTGGTGAAGAAAGGGCCCAGGATTGCTATACGTGAGCAAGATGTTGAATTGCCGAGGGATGCGGATGTACGAGCTTGTGAGTGGCCATCCGATGATTTTATGGTCGAAGCAGGCTTCAAGGAGGAATTTGACGCGCATGTGCGTAATGCCGAGCTGGAGGACTTCTTACAAGATAAGTGTCCGCAGTACTATCAGTTGACTGATTCTTTTGTGCGGAGGTTTAAATATAACTGTGCGCGTAATTCCCCTAGTGTCATATTTGATATTTATGATACATCTTATACCATGGATTTAGAGGATTTTACAACTGCTTGCAAACTCCCGCAGTGGGGTAGTATTAATGATCCTCACAAATCTGAATTTAGAGACTTCCTTGCTAGTATTACTATGGGAGAATCTAGGGATAACACAAGCTACCATAGGGAGCATTCATTTTCCTGCTATACATTATTTTGCTCTTTTCATTGGTAGATGTATTAACGGTAAGGATGAAGCATGTCACATGTGTGTCCCTGATTTGTGTGTCCTCAAGAGTGCTGTGTTAGGTTATAAAGGTTATAAATTGGGGGCAATAGTTGCACGTAGGATGCAGAATAATAGTAGAAAGGGGAATTTATTTGGAGGAATTTATGCAACCCGTGTGGCTAATTATCTTAATATAGCCCCGCGAGAAGGGGATATGATTTTACCCCCTGTTTATTTGGATAAAGAAGCTATGTTCAATCATCAATTTCTTGCGAGGAATGAACAATTCCTCCAATATCGACTAATCTATGACAGACGCAACATCATCCCTGTTACTCTTCCTGCTCCCTACCTTTTTGATTATCAGGGAAAAGGAAGATATGTTGTCACCAGGGAGGAAGCAGCTGAACACGAGAGGAGAGCGGAGGCAGCTCGCCAACACGCTGCAACCCAGGAGGCGGTTGCCGCTGCATCTCAGTACGACCCCAGTTTCACTTACGGATATCAGCCAGGCGGTCTTTGGTACTAGACCAACTTAAGCCAAAAGCCTAAGCTTGGGGGAGTACGTATTTCTCACCGACTTTACATTCATGTTCACACACTAGTTGTCGGTGCTCATACTCTTTCATTGTATTATCCTGGCTAGTTTAAATTTCTTTTTCTAGTTTTCTTCTTCTGTGTTTGATAAACCTTAAGAAAAACCAAAAAAATCAGTTAGTTTAATTTCCATGATTGTGGTAGAAATTAAAATGAAAACCCAAAAAAAGATTTCTAGTTCTTCTTCTTACTTGTTGGGAGCTTTCCCGTGTAAATAGTTTTCTTTTCTTTTCTTTCTTTTGGGGGTCGAGAAGACTATATTGAAAATGTTTAGTGGCTCTCATATGCATGATTGTTTATTTAACTTAGAGCCCATATTACTTGTCTTCTCTCTTGAGTTGAATGCTTGCAAATTCCAGCTTAGTCCAATGCACGTGCACTCTTATTATTATACACATCGTTCGGTCGCGCAAGTGAAAGACAATAATGACGATATATGATGGACTTATTGGGATGAGAAAAGCTGGTATGAACTCGACCTCTCCTGTTTTTGTAAATATGATGAGTTCATCATTTCTGAGTCAGCTTATTATGAAGTAAACATATTTGTAATGACATCTAGAGATTATAGTTTCTTGTGCCATGCTTGATTAGCTATGAGTTATAATGGTTTACCTTGCGTGCCAACATGCTATTAGAATGATTATGATGTGGTATGATGGGATGGTATCCTCCTTTGAATGAATTGAGTGACTCGACTTGGCACATGTTCACACATGTAGTTGAAACAAATCAACATAGCCTTCATGATATTTAAGTTCATGGTGGATTATATCCTACTCATGCTTGTATTCGGTGTGAATTAATTTTAATGCATGTTCATGACTGTTGTTGCTCTCTCAGTTGGCCGCTTCCCAGTCTTTTGCTAGCCTTCACCTGTACTAAGCGGGAATACTGCTTGTGCATCCAAACTCCTTAAACCCCAAAATTGTTCCATATGAGTCCACTATACCTTCCTATATGCGGTATTTACCTTCCGTTCCAAGTAATTTTGTATGTGCCAAACTCCAAACCTTCAAATGAAATTCTGTTTTGTATTCTCGAGCAGCTCATGTTTCGACTAGGGCTGCCTATATCTTCCATGCTAGGTGGGTTATTCTCAAGAGGAGTGGACTCCGCTCCTCATTCATGAGAAAGGGCCGATAACCGGGATGCCCAGTCCCATGATCCAAAAAGATCAAAGCAAATCAAAATAATTAAACAAAACTCCCCAGGGCAGTTGTTAGTTGGAGGCACTCATTGTTTCGAGCAAGCCATGGATTGATGCTTGTTGGTGGTTGGGGGAGTATAAACCTTTACCATTCTGTTTGGGAACTGCCTATAATGCATGTAGTATGGAAGATACAACCATCTCATAGTTGTTGCGTTGACAGCAAAAGTATGCCACTCAAAATGTTATTCAATCTCTCTTTTAAAATCGCTCTGGCACCTCTACAAATCCCTGCTTCCCTCTGCGAAGGGCCTATCTATTTACTTTTATGTTGAGTCATCACCCTTCTTATTAAAAAGCACCCGCTGGAGAGCACACTGTCATTTGCATTCATTATTATTGGTTTATACTGGGTATGACTTGACTGGATCTCTTTTACCAGGAATTACAATGTTTAGTCAGTCCTTGATCTTTAAAGGTGCTCTGCATTTATGTTTTGTGGTCTCAGAAAGGGCTAGCGAGATACCATTTTGTTATATCGTGTTATGATTGTTTTGAGAAAGTGTTGTCATCCGAGTTTTATTATTATGGCTCGCTAGCTGATTATGCTATTGATATGAGTAATTGTGAGACCTAAGTGTTATTATGAGTATGGTTAGTTCATAATATTTGCTGAAACCAGAATGCTGGCTTTTCATGTTTACAACAACAAGAGCAAACAGAGTTTGTAAAAGTTTTTCTTTATCACTTTCAGTTTATCAACTGAATTGCTTGAGGACAAGCAAAGGTTTAAGCTTGGGGAAGTTGATACGTCTCCAGCGTATCTACTTTTCCAAACACTTTTGCCCTTGTTTTGGACTCTAACTTGCATGATTTGAATGAAACTAACCCAGACTTATGCTGTTTCAGCAGAACTACCATGATGTTGTTTTATGTGTAGAAAAGAAAAGTTCTCGGAATGTCTTGAAAATCCACGGAGGGACTTTTTGGAAAATATAAAAAATATTGGTGAAAGAATCAAGACCAGGGGCCCACACCTTGTCCACGAGACAGGGGGCGCACCCCCTCCCCCTGGGCGTGCCCCCCTATCTCATGGGCCCCCTGGACCTCCACCGACCTCAACTCCAACTCCATATATTCACGTTCGGGGAGAAAAAAATCAGAGAGAAAGTTTCATCGCGTTTTACGACACAGAGCCGCCGCCAAGCCCTAATCTCTCTCGGGAGGGCTGATCTGGAGTCCATTCGGGGCTCCGGAGAGGAGGATTCATCGCCGTCATCATCATTTAACCATCCTCCATCACCAATTTTATGATGCTCACCACCGTGCGTGAGTAATTTCATCGTAGGCTTGCTGGATGGTGATGGGTTGGATGGGATTTACCATGTAATCAAGTTAGTTTTGTTAGGGTTTGATCCCTAGTATCCACTATGTTCTGAGATTGATGTTGCTATGACTTTGCTATGCTTAATGCTTGTCACTAGGGCCCGAGTGCCATGATTTCAGATCTGAACCTATTATGTTTTCATGAATATATGTGTGTTCTTTATCCTATCTTGCAAGTCTATAGTCACCTATTATGTGTTATGATCCGACAACCCCGAAGTGACAATAATCGGGATACTTCTCGGTGATGACCGTAGTTTGAGGAGTTCATGTATTCACTATGTGCTAATGCTTTGTTTTGGTTCTCTATTAAAAGGAGGCCTTAATATCCCTTAGTTTCCACTAGGACCCCGCTGCCACGGGAGGGTAGGACAAAAGATGTCATGCAAGTTCTTTTCCATAAGCATGTATGACTATTTACGGAATACATGGCTACATTACATTGATGAACTGGAGCTAGTTCTGTGTCACCCGATGTTATAGCTATTACATGAGGAATCGCATCTGGCATAATTATCCATCACTGATCCATTGCCTACGAGCTTTTCATATATTGTTCTTCGCATATTTACTTTTCCGTTGCTGCTGTTACAACTACTACAAAAACCCAAAAACTATTATCTTTACTTTTGCTACCGTTACCTTTATTATCATACTACTTTTCTACTAAATACTTTGTTGCAGATACTAAGTTATCTAGGTGTGGTTGAATTGACAACTCAACTGCTAATACTCAAGAATATTCTTTGGCTCCCCTTGTGTCGAATCAATAAATTTGGGTTGAATACTTTACCCTCAAAAGCTGTTGCGATCCCCTACACTTGTGGTTTATCAAGTGTCATGTAGTCGACATTCACATAACACCACTAGAGGAGAGACAACATACATCTCATCAAAATATCGAACGAATACCAAATTCACATGACTACTTATAGCAAGACTTCACCCATGTCCTCAGGAAGAAACGTAACTACTCACAAAGCATATTAATGTTCATGATCAGGGGGGTATTAATATGCATTAAGGATCTGAACAAATGATCTTCCACCGAATAAACCAACTAGCATCAACTACAAGGAGTAATCAACACTACTAGCAACCCATAGGTACCAATCTGAGGTTTTGGTACAAAGATTGGATACAAGAGATGAACTAGGGTTTGAGAGGTGTGATAGCCTGGCTTATCAGGGATGATAGACTACTCATATCAATAAGGAATTCCTTCTTTTCCGGAAGCCCATTCAGACAGAACTCCAAAGTTAAGCGTACTCAGCTTGGAGTAGTTTCAGGATGGGTGACCGACCGGGAAGTTGCTCCCGGGTGCGCACGAGTGAGGACAAAGTGTGCAGAAAAGACTAGTATTGATCTGTGGGGCCAGTCTAGATCCCGCCAGGAGTAACGACCACCGGCGGGTGTGTCCGGGGCGTTACAAGTTGGTATCCGAGCCGACCCTCGCGGTTACACGGATGGTTGCGGACAGGTGTGCGGTCATGTTGTGCATGACGTTTGTGACCCGTCGTGGCACACGACATGACACATGTGCCGGACTGGAAGCACAGACGTATGTGCCAAGAGGGAACGTTCCTGTGGCCCGACGAGGACATCGGTTCCTCTGAGTGGGGGTGTATGTGATAGCCTGGCTTATCAGGGATGATAGACTACTCATATCAATAAGGAATTCCTTCTTTTCCGGAAGCCCATTCAGACAGAACTCCAAAGTTAAGCGTGCTCAGCTTGGAGTAGTTTCAGGATGGGTGACCGACCGGGAAGTTGCTCCCGGGTGCGCACGAGTGAGGACAAAGTGTGCAGAAAAGACTAGTATTGATCTGTGGGACCAGTCTAGATCCCGCCAGGAGTAACGACCACCGGCGGGTGTGTCCGGGGCGTTACAAGAGGAGAGGGTGCTGGTGAAGATGTTGATGGAGATTGACCCCCTCTCGATGAGAGGATCGATGGTGATGATGATGGTGATGATTTCCCCCTCCCGGAGCGAAGTTTCCCCGGCAGAACAGCTCCGCCGGAGCCCTAGATTGGTTCCGCCAAGGTTCCGCCTCATGGCGGCGGAGTTTCGTCTCGAAAGCTTGCTTATGATTTTTTCCAGGGTAAAAGAGTTCATATAGCAGAAGATGGTCACCGGAGGGCTGCCAGGGGGCCCACGAGGCAGGGGGCACGCCCAGGGGGTAGGGCGTGCCCCCCACCCTCGTGGACGGTGGGTGGCCCCCCTCTGGAATTTCTTCCGCTCAGTATTTATTATTAATTCAAAAAATGACTTTAGTGGAGTTTTAGGACTTTTTGAGCTGTGCAGAATAGGTCTCCAATATTTGCTCCTTTTCCAGCCCAGAATCCCAACTGCCGGCATTCTCACTCTTCATGTAAACCTTGTAAAATAAGAGAGAATAGCCATAAGTATTGTGACATAACGTGTAATAACAGTCCATAATGCAATAAATATCGATATAAAAGCATGATGCAAAATGGACGTATCAACTCCCCTAAGCTTAGACCTCGCTTGTCCTCAAGCGGAAGCCGATATCGAAAATATGTCCACATGTTTAGAGATAGAGGTGTCAATAAAATAAAATACAGACATGAGGGCATCATGATCATTCTTATAACAACAACATAAATATATTTTGTCATATGATTTCTTATGCTTAGTAATAATCTATTCACAATATCAAGTATGAACCAAAAGCTTCATTGAGAACTAACAAACTATGATCTTGGTCATTGAAGCAATTGGAATTTATCATAACATCGGAAAGAGTCAATATAAGAGCTTTTCAGCAAGTCCACATACTCAACTATCATTTAGTCTTCCACAATTGCTAACACTCACACGATACTTATGGTTATGGAGTTTTAATCAGACACAGAGAAAGATAGGGGCTTATAGTGTTGCCTCCCAACCTTTTACCTCAAGGGTAATGTCAACAATAATAATTCATGCTAACTTACATCCAATTGGATATATATATCAAGATCTTTCCAACACAAGGTGCTTGCCAAAGGATAAAATGTAAAAAGGAAAGGTGAAAATCACCATGACTCTTTTATAAGACAGAAAGTCAAAGATAGGCCCTTCGCAGAGGGAAGCAGAGGTTGTCATGTGCTTTTATGGTTGGATGCACGAAATCTTAATGCAAAAGAACGTCACTTTATATTGCCACTTGTGATACGGACCTTTATTATGCAGTCCGTCACTTTTATTACTTCCATATCACAAGATCGTATAAAGCTTATTTTCTCCACACTAATAAGTCATACATATTTAGAGAGCAATTTTTATTGCATGCAACATGACAACTTACTTGAAGGATCTTACTCAATCCATTGGCAGATATGGTGGACTCTCATGGAAAAACTAGGTTTAAGGATATTTGGAAGCACAAGTAGTATCTCTACTTGGTGCAAGGAATTTTGCTAGCATGAGGGGGAAAGGCAAATTCAACATGTTGGACGATCCATGACAATATACTTTAATAATATGTGAGAAAACATAACCCATTACGTTGTCTTCCTTGTCCAACATCGACTCTTTAGCATGTCATACTTTAATGAATGCTCACAATCATAAAAGATGTCCAAGATAGTATATTTATATGTGAAAACCTCTCTTTCTTTCTTACTTCCTATTAATTAGAGCGATGACCAAAACTATGTTTGCCAACTCTCAACAACTTTAATTCATCATACTCTTTATATGTGAAGTCATTATTCTCCATAAGATCAATATGACCTCTTTATTTCTTTTTGTTCTTTTTATTCCCTTAAGATCATAGCAAGATAGAAAAGCCCTTGACTCAACACTAATGTTTATTATATATAGCTCACGGACTCGATTACATAGAGGGATCATAAAGCAAAACTCAAAATTAAATCATACCAAAACTTTATTCTACTAGATCAAGATATTCCCAAAGGGATCGAACTATGAAAACGGTAAAGATAGGAGTGTGATGGTGATATGATATCGGGGCACCTCCCCCAAGCTTGGCAGTTGCAAAGGGGAGTGCCCATACCCATGTGATTAATTCCTCGGAGGTGGTGATGATGGAGTTGTTGATGATGTAAGCTTGTCGTCCGTCTTCCAAGGTATAGGCTCACCATCATGGAAGGATGATCGAGTCTCCGAGATCCTCAAATCTGCAGCCAAACTCATCCTCTTGAATCTAGATTCATACTCACAGTTTTGGTTTTGCAGGTCATAGATCTGGGCTTGGAGGTGCTCGATTTTCTCATGAGGCTTGAAGATGGTCTCCCCAATGTTCTTGGCGTCTAGCTTGTGGTTGTTGGTGAACTCCGCGATCATCATCTGGTTGGCGTTGAGTCCGCGTTCCACCATCCCTTGGCACTTGGAAACTTGTTGTTCCATTGTTTTGAGCTTTGTCTCCATGCTTCCGGTACTCCTTGGCCCCTCAACATCGCAGATGTGCAGAACCCCCTCACGCATCTCAATGGTTTGAGGGTGATGCAGCACCTCCGCGAGGTAGGGGTTGATGACCCTCTCAAAAAACTTGTCCTTGGGGGCGCTTGAAGACGTCATGGTGCTCTAGATCTGTCAGAAAAACAGCTCGAAACAAAGACAGAGGACATTTGCATGATACGGTGGTCAAAACCTTCGGGAGATTATATAATGAATTTTTACCGATCAAAAGAAGTATCATGCAAGAAAACAGAGTTTGGAGAGCACATGAGGTGCCCACGAGGCAGGGGCGTGCGCCCAGGGGGGTACAGCATGCCCACCGCCCTCGTGGACGCCTCGTGTCCTTCCCGAACTACTTCTTATTTTCCTATTTTCTTAAATATTCCAAAATGGAGAAAAAATGCTATTAGAACTGCTTTGGAGTCGGTTTACTTACCGTACCACATACCTATTCCTTTTCGGAGTCTGAAACATTCTAGAAAGTGTCCCTTATGTATTCCTCCAGGGTTACGGTTTCAATAACATTAGTTTCAACATTTATTGGGTTACCTGAGATATAATGTTTGATTCTTTGCCCGTTCACCACCTTCGGATTTGTGCCTTCGAAGTTGTTGATTTTTATGGCACCGTAATGATAGACCTCCTCGATAACGTAAGGGCCTTCCCATTTAGAGAAAAGTTTTCCTGCAAAAAATCTTAAACGAGAGTTGAATAGCAACACATAATCACCTACATTAAACTCACGCTTTTGTATCCTTTTGTCATGCCATCTTTTAACTTTCTCTTTAAACAGTTTGGCATTCTCGTAGGCCTGGATTCTCCATTCATCAAGTGAGCTAATGTCAAACATACTCTTCTCACCAGCAAGTTTGAAATCATAATTGAGCTCTTTAATGGCCCAATATGCCTTATGTTCTTTTTCTAGAGGTAAATGACATGCTTTCCCATAAACCATTTTATATGGAGACATACCCATAGGATTCTTATATGAAGTTCTATAAGCCCATAATGCATCATCAAGTTTCTTAGACCAATTCTTTCTAGATCTATTAACAGTCTTTTGCAAAATTAATTTGAGCTCTCTGTTACTCAATTCTACTTGACCACTAGACTGTGGGTGATATGGAGATGCAATTCTATGATTAACATCATACTTAGCAAGCATTTTATGAAAAGCACCATGAATGAAATGTGAACCACCATCAGTCATTAAGTATCTAGGGACACCAAACCTAGGAAAAATAACTTCTTTAAGCATCTTAATAGAGGTGTTATGATCAACACTACTAGTTGGAATAGCTTCTACCCACTTAGTAACGTAATCAACAGCAACTAAAGTATGTGTATATCCATTAGAGGAAGGAAACGGTCCCATATAATCAAAGCCCCAAACATCAAATGGTTCAATAACAAGAGAATAATTCATAGGCATTTCTTGACGTCTACTAATATTACCAATTCTTTGACATTCATCACAATACAAGACAAACTTACGGGCATCTTTGAAGAGAGTAGGCCAATAAAAACCGGATTGTAGTACCTTGTGTGCATTTCTATCTCCAGCATGGTGTCCTCCATATGCCTCGGAGTGACACCTGTGTAGGATCTATTCTTGTTCATGCTCAGGTACACAACGTCTAATAACAGCATCTACTCCTTCTTTATAAAGGTGTGGGTCATCCCAGAAGTAATGTCTTAAAGCACAGAAAAACTTTTTCTTTTGTTGGTATGTGAAACTAGGTGGTATGAATTTAGCAAGATTGTAATTAGCATAATCAGCATACCATGGAGCAGTACGAGAAGTATTTATGACAACTAATTGTTCATCAGGAAAGCTATCATCAATAGGTAGTGGGTCATCAAGAACATTCTCTAACCTAGACAAGTTGTCTGCTACAGGGTTCTCAGCTCCCTTTCTATCAATAATATGCAAATCAAATTCTTGTAGCAGGAGAACCCATCTAATAAGTCTAGGTTTAACATCTTTCTTTTCCATAAGATATTTAATAGCAACATGATCAGTGTGAATAGTTACTTTAGAATCAACAATATAAGGTCTAAACTTATCACAAGCAAATACAACTGCTAAGAATTCTATTTCAGTAGTAGCATAATTTTTTGGGCAGTGTCTAGAGTTTTACTAGCATATTGAATAACATTTAGTTTCTTATCAACTCTTTGTCCTAGAACATCACCTACAGCATAATCACTAGCATCGCACATAATTTCAAAGAGTAAATTCCAGTCAGGTGGCTGAACAATAGGTGCAGAAATCAAAGCTTTCTTAAGTATTTCAAATGCTTCTACACAATCATCATCGAAGACAAAAGGAATATCTTTTTGTAAGAGATTAGTCAGAGGACTAGAAATTTTAGAGAAGTCCTTAATGAACCTCCTATAAAAACCGGCATGACCAAGGAAACTTCTTATACCTTTAATGTCCTTAGGACACAACATATTTTCAATATCATCAACCTTAGCTTTATCAACTTCAATACCTTTTTCAGAAATTTTATGCCCCAATACAATGCCTTCATTAACCATAAGTGGCACTTCTCCCGATTCAAGACAAGACTAGTATCTTCACATCTCTGCAAAACTCGTTCAAGGTTGCTCAAGCAATCATCAAAAGAGGATTCATAAACGGAGAAATCATCCATGAATACCTCACAAATCTTTTCACAAAAGTCAGAGAATATAGCCATCATGCATCTTTGAAAGGTAGCAGGTGCATTACATAAACCAAAAGGCATATGTCTATAAGCAAAAGTACTAAAAGGGCAAGTAAAAGTGGTCTTTTCTTGATCCTCTGCTGACACAGGTATTTGATAGAAACCAGAGTAACCATCTAGAAAGAAAAAATGTGTATGTTTGGATAATCTTTCTAGCATTTGATCAATAAAAGGTAAAGGGTAATGATCCTTTTTAGTAGCTTCAGGGGGAGGATTATATTTAAACCACTTCTCTTTAGGGAGATCAACATGAGTAGCAAACGATTCAGAGAAGGAAGCTACTATCTCAGAGTCAAGTCCATATTTAGTGCTAAAGCCACGGAAAACATCGGTATCCATAAAAGATTTAACACAATCAAACTTAGGTGTCATATCTGACTCCTTACCTTTGTCGGAATCCCAATCTTTAGAGTTGTGTTTAATTATTTCCAATAAATCTCATCTGAATTCTATAGTCTTTATCATAAAGGAACCAGCACAAGAAGTATCGAGCATGGAGTGATTCTTGAGAGAAAGTTGAGCATATTTTTTGAATAATCATTTCTCTTGAGAGCTGATGATTAGGTCATGAATATAACATTGACTTAAGCCTCCCCCAAGCTTGAGCGATGCTTTCTCCTTCCCGAGGCCAAAAGTTATATATATAATTACGATCATGATGGAAAAGATGCATAGGATAAAACTTCTGGTGAAATTCCAATTTCAATCGTTTGTAGTCCCATGATCCTGTATCATCACATAGCCTATACCATGTCAATGCATCTCCCTTCAAAGATAAAGGGAAGACCTTCTTCTTGATAACATCATTGGGCATACCTGCAAGCTTAAATAATCCACAAACTTCATCCACATGGATTAGGTGTAAATCGGGATGCAATGTTCCATCTCCTGTAAAGGGATAGCTAGCAGTTTCTCTACCATACCCGAAGGAATCTCAATTTAAACATTTTTAGTAGGTTCAGTAGGTTGAGGAGCAACTCTTTGCTCTACTGGTCGGGGTGATGATACCCCAAACAAGCCCCTCAAAGGATTATGTTCCATAGTAACAAGTGACAGTAAATTTCAGCACACTATATACATTTTCCCTTACCAAGTTCCACTTACCAAAGGCGCTTCACTCCTCGGCAACGGCGCCAGAAAAGAGTCTTGATGACCCACGAGTGTAGGGTATCTATCATAGTCCTTTTGATAAGTAAGAGTGTCGAACCCAACAAGGATCAGAAGGAAATCACAAGCGGTTTTCAGTAAGGTATTCTCTGCAAGCACTGAAATTATCGGTAACAGATAGTTTTGTGATAAGGTAATTTGTAACGGGTAACAAGCAATGAAAGTAAATAAGGTGCAGCAAGGTGGCCTAATCCTTTTTGTAGCAAAGGACAAGCCTGGACAAGTTCCTATATAGGGAAAAGCGCTCCCGAGGACATATGGGAATTATCGTCAAGCTAGTTTTCATCACGCTCATATGATTCACGTTCGTTACTTTGATAATTTGATATGTGGGCGGACTGGTGCTTGAGTACTGCCCTTTCTTGGACAAGCATCCCACTTATGATTAACCCCTATTGCAAGCATCAGCAACTACAAAAGAAGTATTAAGGTAAACTTAACCATAGCATGAAACATATGGATCCAAATCAGCCCCTTACGAAGCAACTCATAAACTAGGGTTTAAGCTTCTGTCACTCTAGCAACCCATCATCTACTTATTACTTCCCAATTTCTTCCTCTAGGCCCAAATAATGGTGAAGTGTCATGTAGTCGACGTTCACATAACACCACTAGAGGAGAGACAACATACATCTCATCAAAATATCGAACGAATACCAAATTCACATGACTACTTATAGCAAGACTTCACCCATGTCCTCAGGAACAAACGTAACTACTCACAAAGCATATTCATGTTCATGATCAGAGGGGTATTAATATGCATTAAGGATCTGAACAAATGATCTTCCACCGAATAAACCAACTAGCATCAAGTACAAGGAGTAATCAACACTACTAGCAACCCATAGGTACCAATCTGAGGTTTTGGTACAAAGATTGGATACAAGAGATGAACTAGGGTTTGAGAGGAGTCGGTGCTGGTGAAGATGTTGATGGAGATTGACCCCCTCCCGATGAGAGGATCGATGGTGATGACGATGGTGATGATTTCCCCCTCCCGGAGGGAAGTTTCCCTGGCAGAACAGCTCCGCCGGAGCCCTAGATTGGTTCCACCAAGGTTCCGCCTCGTGGCGGTGGAGTTTCATCCCGAAAGCTTGCTTATGATTTTTTCTAGGGTAAAAGACTTCATATAGCAGAAGCTAGTCACCGGAGGGCTGCCAGGGGGCCCACGAGGCAGGGGGCACGCCCAAGGGGGTAGGGCGCGCCCCCACCCTCGTGGACGGTGGGTGGCCCCCCTCTGGTATTTCTTCCGCTCAGTATTTATTATTAATTCCAAAAATGACTTCCGTGGAGTTTCAGGACTTTTGGATCTATGCAGAATAGGTCTCCAATATTTGCTCCTTTTCCAGCCCAGAATCCCAGCTACCGGCATTCTCCCTCTTCATGCAAACCTTGTAAAAACGAGAGAGTAGCCATAAGTATTGTGACATAACGTGTAATAACAGTCCATAATGCAATAAATAACGATATAGAAGCATGATGCAAAATGGATGTGTCAGTGAAGATGCTGTAAAAACGCATCTCCAAAGTAATGGAGACCGGTGCCAAGCTGACCAACGTGGTCCAAATAATGCTGGGTCACCGCCTCCTTCCTTGCCAATGGAGGGCCAATCCAATGTGGTTTCACAAGCCTGAAGACTCGGCCACCATCCAATACCTCTTCGGCACTACCCACGACAAGGTGTGGAGTCTGTTGTTCAAGTCCCATTAGGAGTGAACAGCCGAGAATGAGGACATTGGTATCGACGCCGCAAATCCCCCAAAGAAGGTAATTGATCTTTCGCCTAATTTATATTTGGGTGGTTATACCGCACAAAGTTGGTCTAAGTTTCTTTTTGTTGCCTCCATAGGGCTGGATTGAGAAGGCCAAGAAGATTAGCAGTCCGACTCCACTACTCCAAGAGACCCACTCGACTCAACTGGAGGAGCTGCTAGTCGTGGCGCCTTACAAGGCGCCAGAAAAGAAGGGAAAGAATAAGAAAGATCTCCCGGAGGCCAGGAAAGGCCTCCGTCGAAGAGGTCGTCCATATACCAAGGCTAGAGATGCTACGACCTTGTCTGCCCCAAATGGGGAGGAGGAAGAAGATGAGGAGGAGAGAGCCCCCTCCCACTCCAAGAAGAGGGCAGCATATGAGGACGTCGAGGAGGAGCAACCTCCTCGGGCCCTGAAGAGGCAGTGCAGACCCAAGATGGTCCAGCCCAACAGCTCGGACTCCGATGAGGAGTCCGTGGTGTCCGAAGAGGTCCCGGAGAAGGACCTCAATGTCAAGCCCCCCGCCACAAGGTATGAACCTCAATATTTCTTGCTCACTTCATTTTCCAGTCCTTTATTGATATAAGCTGACCGCGTGATATCACAACCTGTTGCGCGACCACCCTGCCGAGCCAACCTCGGAGGGGACTTCTCCGTCCGTGGAGTTAGTGATTTGCGGATCCACATCGACCTCCGCGCCTCCCTTTGTCCCTGAAGAGGCCAGGGAGGTCTTTTCCCTAAGGGCCCCTCCCCGTTCGAACACAGGGGAGGGTGGCAACACGATCATGGCTGAGGCCGATGCCTTGGTCACCAAAGACCAGGAGGATGCATCCCTCTAGGTGAACACGGGAGGGGATTTTGGACCGTCTGGGCCCTCCCAACCGGCCGCACCGGACCCCCCAAGGCACTTGGAGGTGCCGATCCCGCCTTCCAGCAAAGAGGGAGCCGGGGTCCCGCCGCCTGTGCCGAACACCAACAATCGAGCGGCGGCAGGCTGGCCGGAAGTGATGGAGGATCCGGTGAACACCTCCATCATCGTCGCCAAACATCGTGCTCTTATGGGTGCGGTTCTGCAAAGTGTTCGGTCTGTCAACACTGGACTGAATGATGCCATCCACGGCCTTTTAACACGCTTCGAGGTGAGTCAAGTAATGATTTTTTCCACAGAAAGGATTTAGCTTTTAGCTTAGAGTTTGAGGAGACCTTGTGCATAAATGCCCCCGAAACTCTGTGAGGTTTGCAAAAAAACTTTACAGAGGATCAAGTATCCGTAGGGCAGTAGTTAAGACATGATGATTGATTTTATATTGCAGGCATCGTCTTTGGTGGCGGCTGCTAACGCTGCGGCACTAGAGGAGATGGATCGGAAGCTGAAACGCTCCGATGTAGAGCTTGACCTTGTCAACAAGTGGCTTGATGAGGAGTGATGACCCACAAGTATAGGGGATCCTTCGTAGTCCTTTCGACAAGTAAGAGTGTCGAACCCAATGAGGAGCAGAAAGAAATAACAAGTGATTTTCAGCAAGGTATTCTCTGCAAGCACTGAATTTATAGGTAAGAGATAGTTGTGTGATAAGATAATTCGTAATGGGTAACAAGTAACAAAAGTAACTAAGGTGCAGCAAGATGGCCCAATTCTTTTTGTAGCAAAGTACAAGCCTGGACAAACTCTTATATAAAGCAAAGTGCTCCCGAGGACACATGGGAATTATTGTCAAGCTAGTTTTCATCATTCTCATATGATTCGCGTTCGTTACTTTGATAATTTGTTATGTGGGTGGACCGGTGCTTGGGTGCTGTCCTTCCTTGGTCAAGCCTCCCACTTATGATTAACCCCTCTCGCAAGCATCCGCAACTATGAAAGAAAAATTAGGTAAACCTAGCCATAGCATGAAACATATGGGTCCAAATCAGCCCCTTACGAAGCAACACATAAACTAGGGTTTAAACTTTTGTCACTCTAGCAACCCATCATCTACTTATTACTTACCAATGCCTTCCCCTAGGCCCAAATCATGGTGAAGTATCATGTAGTCGACGTTCACATAACACCACTACAGGAGACAACATACATCTCATCAAAATATCGAACGAATAACAAATTCACATGATTACTTATAAAGAGACTTCTCCCATGTCCAGCGGATAAACTAACTAGCATCAACTACAAGGAGTAATCAACACTACTAGCAACCCACATGTACCAATCTGAGGTTTTGAGACAAAGATCGGCTACAAGAGATGAACTAGGGTTTGAGAGGAGACGGTGCTGGTGAAGATGTTGATGGAGATTGACATCGTCTCGATGAGAGGATCGATGGTGACAACGACGGTGATGATTTCCCCCTCTCGGAGGGATGTTTCCCGAGCAGAACAGCTTCGCCGGAGCCCTAGATTGGTTCTTCCCAGGTTCTGCCTCAAGACGGCGGCGCTTCATCCCGAAAGCTTCTCTCCTATTTTTTCCAGGGCAAAAGACACCATATAGCAGAAGACGAGCATTGGGGGCCTGCCAGGGGCCCCACAAGGTAGGGGGGCGCGCCCAGGGGTAGGGCACGCCCTCCACCCTTGTGGATGGCGGGTGGCCCCCCTCTGTTGCTTTCTTCGCCCAATATTTTTTATTTATTTCAAAACTGATCTCCGTGAAGTTTCAGGACTTTTGGAGTTGTGCAGAATATGTCTGTAATAGTTGCTCCTTTTCCAGTCCAGAATTCGAGCTGCCGGTATTCTCCCTCTTCATGTAAACCTTATAAAATAAGAGAGTATAGGCATAATATTGTGATATAACGTGTAATAACAGCCCATAATGCAATAAATATCGATATAAAAGCATGATGCAAAAGGAAGTATCAACTCCCCCAAGCTTAGACCTCGCCTGTCCTCAAGAGAAAGTCGATATCGAAAAATATGTCCACATATTTAGAGATAGAGGTGTCGATAAAATAAAATAGGGACATGAGGGCATCATGATCATCTTTAGAATAGCAACATATATTATCATATGATTTCTTATGCTAAAGTAACAATTCATTCACAAGGTAAAGTATGAATCGGAAACTACACTAAAAACTAACAAACTATTATCTCAGTCATTGAAGCAATTAATTTATCATAACATCAGAAAGAGTCAATATAAGAGCTTTTCAGCAAGTCCACATACTCAACTATCATTTAGTATTTCACAATTGCTAACACTCGTGCGATACTTATGGGTACAAAGTTTCAATCGGACACAGAGAAAGATAGGGGCTTATAGTTTCGCCTCCCAACCTTTTACCTCAAGGGTAATGTCAACAATAATACTTTATGAAAACCTACATCCGAGTGGGTATATATATCAGGATCTCTCCAACACATAGTGCTTGCCAAAGGATAAAGTGTAAAAAGGAAAGGTGCAAAGATCACCATGACTCTTGTATGAGTGTAGAAGGTAAAAAATAAAATATAGGCCCTTCGCAGAGGGAAGCAGAGGTTGTCATTCACCTTAATGGTTGGATGCACAAAATCTTAATGCAAAAGAACATCACTTTATATTGCCGCTTGTGATAAGGACCTTTATTATGTAGTTCATCGCTTTTATTTCTTCCATATCACAAGTTCGTATAAAGTTTATTTTCTTCACACAAATAGATCATACATATTTAGAGAGCAATTTCTATTGCTTGCACCGATGACAACTTACTTGAAGGATCTTACTCAATCCATAGGTAGCTATGTTGGACTCGCATGGCAAAACTGGGTTTAGAGATGTTTGGAAGCACAAGTAGTATCTCTACTTGGTGCAAATAATTTGGCTAGCATGAGAGGGAAAGGCAAGCTCAACATGTTGGATGATCCATGAAAATATAAGTTCTATTCAGATATAAGAAAAAATAATTCATTATGTTGTCTTCCTTGCCCAACATCAACCTTTTAGCATGTCATATTTTAATGATTGCTCACAATCACAAAATATGTCCAAGATAGTATATTTATATGTGAAACCTCTCTTTCTTTATTTGTTCCTATTAATTGCAGCAATGACCAAAACTATGTTTGTCAACTCTCAACCACTTTTATTCATCATAATCTTTATATGTGAAGTCATTACTCTCCATAAGGTCGACATATGATCTTTTTATTTCTTTTTTTATTTCTTTAATTCCCTCAAGATCATAGCAAGATAGCAAAGCCCTGAACTCAAAACTACTCTTTATTATATATAACTCACGGACTCGATTACATAGATAGATATCAAAACCAAACTCAAAGCTAAATCATACTAAAACTTTATTCTACTAGATCAAGATATAACCAAAAGGATCGAACTAAGAAAAACGGTAAAGATAGAGGTGTGATGGTGATACAATACCGGGGCACCTCCCCCAAGCTTGGAAGTTGCCAAGGGGAGTGCCCATACCCATGTATTTACGTCTCTTTCTTCAGAGGTGGTGATGTGATATTCTTGGTGATGATGCCCCTTAGGATGTGATTCTCTTCCTCGAGCTTATTAACTTGCTACTTAAGATCCATTACTTCCTTACGGAGTTTACTTATGACGGATAAAGCTCCATTCACACATAGATGTTTCATAGCTGCGGGGGAAAAGTAACACTCTTTTTCATATTTTCATAAGAGAGAAATCTAGCAATGGGAGGAATGACCAAATTTTGGATTGCCGAGCTCTGAAGTTCCTCCAGCATGAATCTAGCTTCAAGACAAGAGGTAACTTCTTGATTCTCCTCCATGGCATCCACCCTTTTCAAGTCAGCTTCCATCTCTTCCTCCATTGATAAGCGGTCAGCCCCGCTGTTTGCTCCTGGTCCCGGCATCGGATGAGAGACACGACTCTCCCCGACTGACTCTTGCGAAGACATCTTGCTCTAAATCTATTACAGAAACAACTCAAAACAAAAAACAGGGGATTTTGTCGTGGTATGGTGGTCAAAACCTTCGAGAAATTATATAATGAATTTTTACTGACCAGACGAAGTGTCATGCAAGAAAACAGAGTCTGGTGGGCACACGAAGTGGCCACAAGGCAGGGGGCGCACCCTCCACCCTTGTGGTCGCCTCGTGTCTCTTTCAGACTACTTTTAATTTTCCTAATTTTTTAAATATTCCAAAACTGAGAAAAATTGCTATTAGAACAGTTTTGGAGTCGGTTTAATTACCGTCCCACATACCTATTCCTTTTCGGAGTCTGAAACGTTCTGGAAAATGTCCGTTATGAACTCCTCCGGTGTTACGGTGTTAATTATATTGGTTTCAACATTTATGGGAGTACATGTGATATAATGTTTGATTATTTGACCGTTTACCACCTTCAGATTCGTGCCTTCGGCGTTGTTGATTTTTATGGCACCGGAACGATAGACCTCCTCGATAATATAAGGACCTTCCCATTTAGAGAGAACTTTTCCTGCAAAAAATCTTAAACGAGAGTTGTATAACAAATCATGATCACCTACATTAAAATCATGCTTTTGTATCCTTTTGTCATGCCATCTTTTAACTTTTTCTTTAAACAACTTGGCATTCTCATAGGCTTGGCTTCTCCATTCATCAAGCAAGCTAATGTCAAATAACCTCTTCTCACTGGCAAGTTTGAAATCATAGTTGAGCTCTTTAATAGCCCAATATGCCTTATGTTCTAGTCCGAGAGGTAAGTGACAAGCCTTTCCATAAACCATTTTATACGGACACGTACCCATAGGATTTTTATAAGCAGTTCTGTAAGCCCATAATGCATCATAAAGTTTCTTGGACCAATTCTTTCTAGATCTATTAACAGTCTTTTGCAAAATCAATTTAATCTCTCTATTGCTCAATTCTACTTTACCACTAGAGTGAGGATGATATGGAGATGCAATTCTATTTAAGATCATACTTAGCAAGCATTTTACAAAAAGCACCATGAATAAAATGTGGACCACCATCAGTCATTAAGTCTCTAGGGACTCCAAACCTCGGAAAAATATCTTCTTTAAGCATCTTAATAGAAGTGTTATGATCAGCACTACTAGTTGGAATAGCTTCTACCCACTTAGTAACATAATCAACAACAACTAAAATATGTGTATACCCATTAGAGGAAGGAAAATGTCCCATATAATCGAAGCCTGAAACATCAAATGGTTCAATAACAAGTGAATAATTCATAGGCATTTCTTGACGTCTACTAATATTACCAATTCTTTGGCATTCATCACAAGACAATACAAACTTACGAGCATCTATGAAGAGAGTAGGCCAATAAAAACCAGATTGCAATACATTATGTGCAGTTCTATCTCCAGCGTGGTGTCCTCCGTAAGCCTCGGAGTGACACTTTCGTAGGATCTGTTTCAGTTCATGCTCAGGTACACAACGTCTAATAACACCATCTAATCCTTCTTTATAAAGGTGTGGGTCGTCCCAAAAGTAATGTCTAAAATCATAAAAAAACTTTTTATTTTGCTGGTATGTGAAACTAGGTGGTATAAATTTAGCAACAATGTAATTAGCATAATCAGCATACCATGGAGTATTACGAGAGGCATTTATGACAGCTAATTGTTCATCAAGGAAGATATCATCAATAGGCAGTGGGTCATCAAGAACATTTTCTAACCTAGACAAGTTGTCTGCAACGGGGTTCTCAGCTCCCTTTCTATCAATAATATGCAAATCACATTCTTGTAACAAGAAAACCCATCTAATAAGTCTAGGTTTAGCATCTTTCTTTTCCATAAGATATTTAATAGCAACATGATAAGTGTGAATAGTTACTTTGTAATCAACAATATAAGATCTGAACTTATCACAAGCAAATACAACTGCTAAAAAATATTTTTCAGTAGTAGCATAATTTCTCTAGGCACTGTCTAGAGTTTTACTAGCTTAATGGATAACATTTAATTTCTTGTCAACTCTTTGACCTAGAACAACACCAACAACATGATCACTAGAATCACACATAATTTCAAAGGGTAAATTCCAATTAGGTGGCTGAACAATAGGTGCAAAAATCAAGGTCTTCTTAAGTATTTCAAATGCTTCTACACAATCATCATCAAAAACAAAAGGAACATCTTTTTGCAAGAGATTAGTGAGAGGCCTAGAAATTTTAGAGAAGTCTTTAATAAACCTCCTATAGAAACCAGCATGACCAAGGAAACTTCTTATACCTTTGATATCTTTAGGACACAACATCTTTTCAATAGCATCTACTTTAGCTTTATCAACCTCAATACCTCTTTCAAAAATTTTATGCCCCAAGACAATACCTTCATTAACCATAAAGTGGCACTTCTCCCAATTCAAGACAAGATTAGTTTCTTCGCATCTATGCAAAACTCGATCAAGCTTGCTTAAGAAATCATCAAAAGAAGTTCCATAATTAGAGAAATCATCTATGAAAATCTCAAAAATTGTTTCACAAAAGTCAGAGAATATAGCAGTCATACATCTTTGAAAGGTAGCAGGTGCATTGCATAAACCAAAAGGCATACGTCTATAAGCAAAAGTACCGAAAGGGCAAGTAAAAGTGGTCTTTTTCTGATCATATTTTGACACTGGTATTTGAGAGAAACCAGAATAACCATCTAGGAATTAAAAATGTGTATGTTTGGTAGTATTTCTAGCATTTTATCAATAAAAGGTAGAGGGTAATGATCTTTTCTAGTAGATTCATTTAATTTGCAAAAATCAATTACCATACTATAACCTGTAACAATTCTTTGTGGGATCAATTCATTCTTATCATTAGGAACAACAGTAATACCTCCCTTCTTAGGGACACAATGAACGGGACTTACCCACTGACTATCAGCAATAGGATAAATTATACCTGCCTCCATAAGCTTTAGTATTTCATTTCTTACCACTTCTTTCATCTTAGGATTTAACCGTCGTTGGTGATCAACAACTGGTTTAGCATCTTTTTCCAATTTTATTTTGTGCTACCATAGAGTGGGACTAATGCCCTTAAGATCATCAAGAGTATATCCAATAGCGGCACGATGCTTCTTTAGAGTTTTCAATAATTTCTTTTCTTCATGCTCTGAAAGGTTAGCACTAATAATAATAGGATATATCTTCTTTTCATCGAGATAAGCATATTTAAGAGTATAAGGTAATTGTTTAAGCTCAAACACGGGATCACCCTTGGGCCGAGGGAGATCTCTGAGAATTTCAATAGGAAAATTGTGTTTCAAAATAGGCCCTTGATTAAAGAATACTTCATCTATTTCCCTTCTTTCATTCATAAACATATCATTTTCATGGTCTAGCAAATATTGTTCTAAAGGATCATTAGGAGGCACGACAATAGAAGCAAGACCAATAATTTCATCCTTACTAGGCAATTCTTTATCATGGGGTTGTCTACGAAATTTAGAGAAATTAAAATCATGAGACATATCCCGTAAACCAATAGTAACAATATCTTTTTTGTAGTCTATCTTAGCATTAACAGTATTGATGAAGGGACTACCAAATATATTGGGATAAAAGTCATCTTGTGGGGAACCAAGAACAAGAAAATCAGTAGGGTGTTTTATTTCCCCACACAAGACTTCAACATCTCTAACAATCCCAACTGGTGAAATAGTATCTCTATTGGCAAGCTTAATAGTAACATCAATGTCTTCTATCTCAGCAGGTGCAATATCATTCATAATTTCTTCATACAAGGTATAAGGTATTGCACTCACACTAGCACCCATATCACATAAACCATGATAACAATGATCTCCTATTTTAATAGAAACCACATGCATGCCAACAACAGGTCTATGTTTATCTTTAGTATTAGGTTTAGCAATCCTAGTAGCTTCATCACAGAAATAAATAACATGCCCATCAATATTATCGACCAAGAGATCTTTAACCATAGCAATACTAGGTTCAACTTTAATTTGTTCAGGGGGTGTATATGTTCTAGTATAACTCTTAGAAACCACAGGGGAAGCTTTAGCAAAATCCTTTATTCTAACAGGGAAAGGTGGTTTCTCAATATAAGCAGTAGGAACAATAGGATCAACATTATAAGTAATAGTTTCTTCTTCAACTTTAATAGGTTCTACTACTTTAGCTTCAATGGGAGGATGATATTTAAACTACTTCTCCTTAGGGAGATCAACATGAGTAGCAAATGATTCACAGAAAGAGGCTACTATCTTAGAGTCGAGTCCATATTTTATGCTAAAATCACGAAAAGCATCGGTATCAATAAAAGATTTTAAAAAATCAAACTTAAGGTTTATACCTGACTCCTTACCTTTGTCGAGTTCCCAATCTTGAGAGTTGCATTTAATTCTTTCCAATAAATCCCATTTGAATTCAATAGTTTCATAATAAAAGAACCACTACAAGAAGTATCGAGCATGGATTGATCATTATGAGAAAGCCGAGCATAATTTTTTATATAATGATTTCTCTTGAGAGCTCATGATTGGGGCATGAATATAACATTGACTTAAGCCTCCCCCAAGCTTGGGCGATACTTTCTCCTTCATTAGGCCAAAAATTATATATATAATTTTGATCATGATTAACCAGATGCATAGGATAAAACTTCTCATGAAATTCCAATTTCAATCGGTTGTAGTTCCAAGATCCAATATCATCACATAGCCTATACCATGTCAATACATTTCCCTTCAAAGATAAAGGGAAGAACTTCTTCTTGACCACATCCTCGGTCATACCTGGAAGCTTAAGTAATCCACAAACTTCATCCACATAGATTAGGTGCATATCAGGATGTAATGTTCCATCTCTTGTATAAGGATTAGGTAGAAGTTTCTCTATCATACCCGAAGGAATTTCAAAATAAATATTTTTAGTAGGTGGAGTATGTTGAGGAGAAACTCTTTGCTCTTCCGATCGAGGTGAAGATACCACAAACAAGCCCCTCAAAGGATTATTTTCCATAGTAACAAGTGACAGTAAATTTCAGCACACTATATAAATGTTTCCTTACCAAATTCCACTTACCAAAGGCGATTCACTCCCAGTCAACGACACCAGAAAAGAGTCTTGATGACCCATAAGTATAGGGGATCTATCATAGTCCTTTCGATAAGTAAGAGTGTCGAACCCAACGAGTAGCACTAAAATTATCGGTAACAGATAGTTGTGTGATAAGATAATTTGTAACGGGTAACAAGTAACAAAAGTAACTAAGGTGCAGCAAGGTGGCCCAATCCTTTTGTAGCAAAGGACAAGCCTGAAAAAACTCTTATATAAAGCAAAGCGCTCCCTAGGACACATGGGAATTATTGTCAAGCTAGTTTTCATCATGCTCATCTGATTCACATTCGTTACTTTGATAATTTGATATTGGGGTGGACCGGTGCTTGGGTGCTACCGTTCCTTGGACAAGCCTACCACTTATGATTAACCCCTCTCGCAAGCATCCGCAACTACAAAAGAATAATTAAGGTAAAACCTAACAATAGCATGAAACATATGGATCCAAATCAGCCCCTTACGAAGCAACGCATAAACTAGGGTTTAAGCTTCTATCACTCTAGCAACCCATCATCTACTTATTACTTCCCAATGCCTTCCCCTAGGCCCAAATCATGGTGAAGTGTCATGTAGTTGACATTCACATAACACCACTAGAGGAGAGACAACATACATCTCATCAAAATATCGAATGAATACCAAATTCACATGATTATTTATAACAAGACTTATCCCATGTCCTCCGGAACAAAGTAACTACCCACAAAGCATATTCATGTTCATAATCAGAGGAGTATTAATTATCATTAAGGATCTGAACATATGATCTTCCACTGGTTAAACCAACTATCATCAACTACAAGGAGTAATATACACTACTAGCAACCCACAGGTACCAATCTGAAGTTTTGAGACAAAGATCGGATACAAGAGTTGAACTAGGGTTTGACAGGAGATGGTGCTGGTGAAGATGTTGATGGAGATTGACCCCCTCTCAATGAAAGGATCGATGGTGATGATTACCCCTCTCGGAGGGATGCTTCCCCGACATAGGTTTATCCCGAAAGCTTCTCTCCTATTTTTTCCAAGGCAAAATACACCATATAGCAGAAGATGGGCGTCGGGTTCCTGCTAGAGGGCCCACAAGGTAGGGGGCGTGCCCAAGGGGGTAGGGAGTTCCTCCACCCTTGTGGCTGGCTGGTGGCCCCCCTCTTGTGCTTTCTTCGCCCAATATTTTTTATTTATTCCAAAACTGATCTCCGTGTAGTTTTAGGACTTTTGGAGTTGTGCAGAATAGGTCTATAATATTTGCTCAGGTTCTGCCTTGAGACAGCGGCGCTTCATCCCGAAAGCTTCTCTTATTTTTTCCAGGGCAAAAGACACCATATAGAAGAAGATGGGCGTCGGGGGCCTGCTAGGGGGGCCACAAGGTAGGGGGCGCGCCCAAGGGGGTAGGGTGTGCCCTCCACCCTTGTGGCTAGCTGGTGGCCCCCCTATGGTGCTTTCTTCACCCAATATTTTTTATTTATTCAAAAAATGATCTCCGTGAAGTTTCAAGACTTTTGGAGTTGTGCATATTAGGTCTCTAATATTTGCTCCTTTTCCAGTCCGGAATTCCAGCTACTGGCATTCTACCTCTTCATGTAAACCTTATAAAATAAGAGAGAAAAGGCATAAGTATTGTGATATAACGTGTAATAACAGCCCATAATGCAATAAATATTGATATAAAAGCGCAAAATGGGCATATCAAGGTGCAAGGTAAGCCCCTATTGAAATGCATAGTTAACACGGTCGGACACTTATGTTCTGGATTGTATGCTGAGCACACTGTGTTTGGTGACTGCAGCTGTTGCTGCGGAGGTCGAGGGCCTTAAGGCCACACTGAAGAAGGCCGAGGCCGAGGTAGCCGAAAAGAAGGCAGCTGCCGAAAAGGCAGTGGCCGAACTTCAGACGGCGAAGATCCCCGGTGAGAAGCACGAGGCTCGAGTGACCGAAGTGCAACAAGAGCTCAAGGATGCCATCATGAAATGTGAGGACCTTGAGAAGAAACAGAAAGAGCGGTCCTCCGAGCTATCCAAGGTGGAAAAAGAGCTCCAAGAGACCAGAATAGAAGTGTGGGGTGCCCGAGAGGAGCTCCGCCAAGTGAGGCAGATCACAGATGGTAAGCCATACTTACTGCAGACTATTTTTGGTGGCTACACGTTCACCTGGCTGACGCGGGTCTGGCGCTCCACAGGCATTTTCGCCAAGCTTCCAAGGAATGTGGTGGATGTGACGAAGCACCATGCCACGCAAGACGGGGACACCGAGCGGCGGCTATTCTAGGTGTAGTTCCAAGCGCCCGAACACCCTCCCCTCCCCAGC
Organism: Triticum dicoccoides; assembly: GCF_002162155.2. NCBI lineage: Eukaryota > Viridiplantae > Streptophyta > Magnoliopsida > Poales > Poaceae > Triticum > Triticum dicoccoides. Next base: position 451,633,175 of record NC_041387.1, on the reverse strand, counting down.
AACCAGATGAAGCAGCTAATGGAGCTGCATTGGATGGCTGGACCGGCCATTAAGGACCTTTGTGTCCGGTTGTGGCCCTCAGAGCCGATTCCGAGCAACTATTTTGGCCTAGTGCATAAGCTGCATGACGCGTCGCCCCAGATTGATGCAATGAAGCGTTCTGCGGGCCTTGAGGGAGCTAGGTTGGCCTTTGCGAAGACCATGGTTCATTGGCCTAAGATCAAGCCAATGGACATGGCCACTGGTCCTCTGCCAGTTGGAAAAGAGCATCGCCGCCCCAAACTGTACTTCCCTCAAGTTATGGATGGTGCTCAGGCAATAGAGGGACAGTGTTCCAAGCATGTAATCATTGACTGATTGTGTTAAGTTGTCAACTAGACCTTGTGCTTTATAATGCAGTCCATTTGCATGTTTTATACTATGGTGATTTTATTTTGACTCCTATGCGGCCGTTTGTTTATTCTGAAATTTACCGATCATCGGCTTCAGCCCCCAAGTAAATAGTACCAGGGGTGTTTCATCTCTGCACTATTACTCTTAGCTCTCGGTGCCTGAAGGTGGTAGTGCGTGAGAGAGACTAGGCAATCGGGCGATGCAACTTTATTGCTTTCACTGAGCCATAGGAGCTTGACCGAGGGAGCTAATGACTAGACCTCAATGCTTTGTGATGTACAAGGGAGCCATGGCATGCCCTTTTAATCACGTGGTTTCTGCTAGGATGAACCCTACATATCACACGGATAATTCGCCAATGAATTTTGAGTTTAACACTTGTCATCGGATTGCTGACCAGTTCACGCTTACTATGATAGTCACTTTTCGGCTTTCTCCCCTGAGGTGCTTAGCTAGGCTAGCCAGAAGTACAATCACAGGGGTTCTCCCTTTACCTCCGTAGCCGAACATGTAGAACGTAAGATGGTAAACATAGTAGCCGGGCAACCCAACTATTGACCCAAGACATGGTTCGGAACTGATGCATATAGTCCAATATACGAGGCACCGAACACATAGTGGAATGTGTTGCCGGACTTGGTATGTGGAGCTGATGAAGAGAGCGAGCTCTTGGTTAATTAACCGATTTGTATTTATTACACAATGTGTGCATGCCAAGCTGTTCGAAGAGCGGAAAAAAATAGAAGGGGCAGACAATACGAGTGCCCGAACACCATAAAGGGTGTTTTTCATTTTCCAGAAGCTCGGGACGTCTATCCGTACAATTCAAACTGCCGAGGTGTAGATAAGAAAACAAAATTTTACAGAGGAAAGGTTTACACAGGGCCTTGATACGTGGGTCAAAGCCATAACTGTGCCCTGCTGCACGTCTGCGCCTTTGCTTCTGTGAGGTGAAGGGTGGGGGATTTGGACGTCCGTGTAGAAAAACGCATGCCGGCGAGGGGGCCTTCAATAGGAACCTTGAGAGGTAGCCGTGCCGTCACAACTTGATGTTGGGCGAGTCTAGAGTCATACCCATTGCCGTCCGAGGACGTGATAATACCATGGTTTAGTTAGGCCGGACACATGGTTCTGTTTTTTGATATAGCCCCCACGGCTGCCCATGGTATCTTGAGTGCAAAATTGTGCTGAAGAGGCACGTAGAGCACAACAATGTTGGGCGTGCCACGGGGCGCGTATCCCTATTTGCAACGAACGTAGGTGGGCTCCTATGATGGGGACCGGGCTTCGGCCCGTTTACTTGTATCTCTGGCCTTTACGGCGGGATGATACCTAGGCCCATTTTCAACAGCTTGGTCTTCGGCTGCCAGGGCTGCGATATGTTCCTCGGTCCGGAGTGAGTGCTCTGTGTTGCCGTTAACCGTAATACGCTTGCAGGACCATGCATCTTCAGCTTGGGGTATGCGTAATGCGGGATGGCGTTGAATTTGGCTAATGCAGTTCGGCCGAGGAGGGCATGGTAGCCACTGCAGAACGGGGCAACATCGAAGATCAGGTCTTTGCTATGAAAGTTGTCTAGCGAGCCAAATACCACTTCCAGAGTCACCATGCCTGAGCAGCGGGCCTCCATGTCCGGAATAACCCCCTTGAAGGTGGTGTTACTGGGTTTGATCATTGACGGATCGATCCCCATTTTTATCACTATGTCTGCATAAATCAGATTGAGGCTACTACCTCCGTTCACGAGGACTCTCGTGAGGTGGTACCCCTCGACAATGGGATCGAGTACCAGGGCCGCTGATCCTCCATGACGGATACTGGTCGGATGGTCCCTGCGGTCGAAGGTGATCGGCAAAGCTAACCATGGGTTAAAACTTTGGCGCTACGGGCTCGACGGTGTACACATCTCATAGCGCGCGCTTCCTTTCCTTCCTTGGTATATGGGTGGCGTAGATCATGTTCACCGTCTTGACCTTAGAATGGAAGGGTTTTTGGCCTCCACTGTTCGGCATGCGGGACTCCTCATCGTCCTCTCTTTGGGGGATTTTGCCAGGGTCCTCGGCTGTGAGCTTGCCGACCTTTTTTATCACCCAACAGTTATGGTTGATGTGGTTGGTGGGCTTTCCAGGGGTGCCATGGATTTGGCAGGGCCTGTCTAGGATTGCATCCAACTTGGTTGGGCCGTCCTGGATGCCTTTAGAGGGCTTTTTCCATGACTCGGACTTCGAATTATGGAATCCGGCATTTACTGTCGTCTTGTTAGCTTCGCCGTCGTTGAGGCGATGTTTGTTCTTGTTATGCCATGGCTTCCGATTCCCATCCCAGACTTCCGAAGTGCTGAGGGCTTCTGGGTTGGTGCTTCTATGAGCTAGCCAACTATCCTTTCTAGCACAGAAGCGGGTCATTAGGGAGGTAAGCACTAACATTGTTCTCGGCTTGTTCTGGCCGAGTTGACGTGCTAGCCATTTATCCCGAATACTATGCTTAAAGGCGGCTATAGCCTCGGTGTCCGGACAGTCAATGATCTGGTTTTTCTTGGTCAAAAACCGGTTCCAAACTTGTCAGGCTAACTCACCGGGCTGCTGGATTACGTGGCTTAGGTCATCGGCGTCCGAGGGGCAGACATAAGTGCCCTGAAAGTTAGCTCGGAAGGCATCCTCGAGCTCCTCCCAACATCCTATGGAGTCTTCGGGTAGGCTATTTAACCATTGTCTGGTCGGACTCTTGAGCTTTAACGGTAGGTACTTGATGGTGTGGAGGTCATCTCCTCATGCCATATGAATGCGTAACATGAAATTTCAATCCATATGGCCGGATATGTTGTCCCGTCATATGGCTCGATATTTGCAGGTTTGGATCCTTCCGGGAATTGGTGCTGCATCACTCTATCTGTGAAGCACGGAGGATGAGAAGCACCCTTGACTCGGGTTACATCATGTCAGAGATCATCTGTCATCCGGACTCGTTGCACCTCCCGAGCTCTATCATTTCAGTCGAGCCAGGCTTGGTATTCATCCCCTCTAATGGGAGGATTTCTTTTAGGTCCGTAAATCGACCTCGTTAGACCTACCCAAGCATCCAGGTCACGGAGTAGGTCGTACTCATAAGCTGGCGGTAATGGCTCCTTGTCTTGACGGCGAGGATGAGCGGTGATGTGTACTATGCAACCTTCTTCTTGTAGACATTGTTGGGCCTCCAACTGCAGAGGTTTGTAGGACAGTAGCAAATTTCCCTAAAGTGGATGACCTAAGTTTATCAATCCGTGGGAGGCATAGGATGAAGATGGTCTCTCTCAAACAACCCGGCAACCAAATAACAAAGAGTCTCTTGTGTCCCCAACACACCCAATACAATGGTGAATTGTATAGGTGCACTAGTTCGGCGAAGAGATGGTGATACAAGTGGATGGTAGATATGAGTATTTGTAATCTGAAAATATAAAAACAGCAAGGTAACAAGTGGTAAACGTGAGCGTAAACGGTATTGCAATGCTAGGAAACAAGGCCTAGGGTTCATACTTTCACTAGTGCAAGTTCTCTCAACAATAATAACATAATTGGATCATATAACTATCCCTCAACATGCAACAAAGAGTCACTCCAAAGTCACTAATAGCGGAGAACAAATGAAGAGATTATTGTAGGGTATGAAACCACCTCAAAGTTATCCTTTCTGATCGATCTATTCAAGAGTCCATAGTAAAATAACACGAAGCTATTCTTTCCGTTCGATCTATCATAGAGTTCGTATTAGAATAACACCTTAAGACACAAATCAACCAAAACCCTAATGTCAGCTTGATACTCCAATGTCACCTCAAGTATCCGTGGGCATGATTATACGATGTGCATCAGACAATCTCAGATTCATCTATTCAACCAACACAAAGTACTTCAAAGAGTGCCCCAAAGTTTCTACCGGAGAGCCAAGAAGAAAACGTGTGCCAACCCCTATGCATAAGTTCATTGAACCTGCAAGTTGATCACCAAAACATACATCAAGTAGATCACGTGAATATCCTATTGTGACCATAGATAAGCACGGCAAGACATACATCAAGTGTTCGCAAATCCTTAAAGACTCAATCCGACAAGAAAACTTCAAGGGGAAAACTCAATTCATCACAAGAGAGTAGAGGGGGAGAAACATCATAAGATCCAACTATAATAGCAAAGCTCGCGATACATCAAGATCGTATCACCTCAAGAACACGAGAGAGAGAGAGAGAGAGAGAGAGAGAGATCAAACACATAGCTACTGGTACACACCCTTAGCCTCGAGGCTGAACTACTCCCTTCTCGTCATGGAGAGTGCCGGGATGGTGAAGATGGCCACCGATGATGGATTCCCCCTCCGGCAAGGTGCCAGAATGGGCTTCCGAGATGTTTTTGGTGGCTACAGAGGCTTGCGGCGGTAGAACTCCCAATCTAGGTTAATTTCTGGAGTTTTTGGGTATTTATAGGAATTTTTGGCGTCGGGCTCACGTCAAGGGGGTATCCGAGTTGTCCACGAGGCAGGGAGGCGCGCCCAGGGGGGTAGGGCTCACCCTCCACCCCCATGGAAGGCTCGAGACTCTTCTGGCCCAACTCTTTTACTCCGGGGGCTTCTTTTGGTCCATAAAAAATCGTCAAAAATTGGCACGTCAATTGGACTCCGTTTGGTATTCATTTTCTGTAAAACTCAAAAACAAGGAAAAAACAGAAACTGGCACTGGGCTCTAGGTTAATAGGTTAGTCCCAAAAATCATATAAAATAGCATATAAATGCATAAAACATCCTAGATGGATAATATAATAGCATGGAACAATCAAAAATTATTTATACGTTGGAGACGTATCAAGCATCCCCAAGCTTAATTCCTGCTCGTCCTCGAGTTGGTAAATGATAAAAAAACAAAATTTTTGATGTGGAATGCTACCTAGCATACTTCTCCATGTAATTTTCTTTATTGTGGCACGATTGTTGGGATCCAAATGATTCAAAATAAAAGTTCATATTGACATAAGAATAGTAATAATTGAAGCATACTAAAAAGTAATCATGTCTTATCAAAATAGCATAGCCAAAGAAAGCTTATCCCTACAAAATCATATAGTTAAGCTATGCTTCATTTTCATCACGCAAAATACTCCCATCATGCACAACCCAGTTTCAGCCAAGCAATTGGTTCATACTTTTTAACGCGCTTCAGCTTTTTCAACTCTCACGCAATACATGAGCGCAAGCCATGGATATAACACCATATGTGGAATAGGATGGTGGTTGTGAAGAAGATGAAAAGGGAGAAGATAGTCTCACATCAACTAGGCGTATCAACGGGCTATGGAGATGCTCATTAATAGATATCAATGTGAATGAGTAGGGATTGCCATGCAACGGATGCACTAGAGCTGTAAACGTATGATAGCTCAACAAAAGAAACTAAGTCGGTGTGCATCCAACTTGCTTTCTCACGAAGACCTAGGGGATTTTGAGGAAGCCCATCATTGGAATATACAAGCCAAGTTCTATAATGAAAAATTCCCACTAGTATATGAAAGTGACAACATAGGAGACTCTCTATCATGAAGATCATGGGGCTACTTTGAAGCACAAGTGTGGAAAAAGGATAGTAACATTGTCCCTTCTCTCTTTTCTCTGATCTTTTGTGGGCTTCTTTGGCCTCTTTTTTTATTTTTTATTTTTTTATTTTTCGTCCGAACTCTCATCCCGACTTGTGGGGGAATCATAGTCTCCATTATACTTTCCTCACATGGGAAAATGCTCTAATAATGACGATCCTCACACTTTTATTGATTTACAACTCAATACTTAGAACAAAATATGACTCTATGTGAATGCCTCTGGCGGTGTACCGGGATATGCAATGAATCAAGAGTGACATGTATGAAAGAATTATGAAGGTGGCCTTGCCATAAATACGATGTCAACTACATGATCATGCAAAAGCAATATGACAATGATGGAGCGTGTCATAATAAACGGAACGGTGGAAAGTTGCATGGCAATATATCTCGGAATGGCTATGGAAATGCCATAATAGGTAGGTATGGTGGCTGTTTTGAGGAAGGTAAATGGTGGGTGTATGATACCGGCGAAAGTTGCGCAGCATAAGAGAGGTTAGCAATGGTGGAAGGGTGAGAGTGCGTATAATCCATGGACTCACATTAGTCATAAAGAACTCATATACTTATTGCAAAAGTTTATTAGCCCTCAAAGCAAAGTACTGCTATGCATGCTCCTAGGGGAAGGGGTGGTAGGAGTTAACCATCGCGCGATCCCAACCTCCACTCATAAGGAAGGCAATCAAAAGAGCATCCCATGCTACAAATTTGTTACACAACTTTTACCAACTTTAACATAAGTATTTCTCAATTTCATAATTACCCAACTAGCATGACTCTAACATTACCACCTTTATATCTCAAAACAATTATCAAGCATCAACTTGATCATAGTATTTAATGCACTCTATATGATAGTTTTTATTATACCCAACTTGGATGCCCATCATTCTAGGACCAATTTTATAACCATAGCAAATATAATGCTGTTCTAAAAGACTCTCAAAATAATATAAGTGAAGCATGAGAGATCAATAATTTCTACAAAATAAAGCCACCGCCGTGCTCTAAAAAGATATAAGTGAAGCACTAGAGCAAAACTGTCTAGCTCAAAAGATATAAGGGAAGCACATAGAATATTCTAATAAATTCTGAATCATGTGTGTCTCTCCCAAAAGGTGTGTTCAGAAAGGATGATTGTGGTAAACTAAAAAGCAAAGACTCATATCATGCAAGACGCTCCAAGCAAAACACATATCATGTGGTGAATAAAAATATAGCTCCAAGTAAAGTTACCGATAGACAAAGACGAAAGAGGGGATGCCTTCCGGGGCATCCCCAAGCTTAGGCTTTTGGTTGTCCTTGAATTTTACCTTGGGGTGCCTTGGGCATCCCCAAGCTTAGGTTATTGCCACTCCTTATTCCATAGTCCATCGAATCTTTACCCAAAACTTGAAAACTTCACAACACAAAACTCAATAGAAAACTCGTAAGCTCCGTTAGTATAAGAAAATAATTCACCACTTTAGGTACTATTATGAACTCATTCTAAATTCATATTGGTGTAATATCTACTGTATTCCAACTTTTCTATGGTTCATACCCTCCGATACTACTCATAGATTCATCAAAATAAGCAAACAACACATAGAAAACATAATTTGTCAAAAACAGAACAGTCTATAGTAATCTGTATCAAACATGTACTTATGGAACACCAAACATCCTACCAAATTAGGAAAACCTGAGCAATTTGTATACCAATCCATATCGAGAAGAATCAGATCAAAAGCACGTTTCTATGAATTATCAAAACTAATTTACTTGGTGCAAAAGTTTGTGATTTTCAGCAGGATCAACACAACTATCACCGTAAGCTATCCTAAAGGTCTTAGTTGGCACTTTATTGAAACAAAAGCTATAAAACACGATTACTACAGTAGCTTAATCATGTGAACACACAGAAACAGTAAGGGTAAATATTGGGTTGTCTCCCAACAAGCGCTTTTCTTTAATGCCTTTCTAGCTAGGCATGATGATGACAATGATGCTCACATAAAAGATAAGAATTGAAACATAAAGGGAGCATCAAGAAGCATATGACTAGCACATTTAAGCCTAACCCACTTCCTATGCATAGGGATTTTGTGAGCAAACAACTTATGGGGACAATAATCAACTAGCATAGAAAGGCAAAACAAGCATAACTTCAAAAAATTTCAACACATAGAGAGGAAACTTGATATTATTGCAATATGTAGAAGCATATGATCCTCTCTCATAATAATTTTTAGTAGCATCATGAATTAATTCAACCATATAACCATCACCTAAAGCATTCTTTTCATGATCTACTTGCATAGAAATTTTACTACTCTCCACATAAGCAAATTTATTCTCATCAATAGTAGTGGGAGCAAACTCAACAAAATAACTATCGTGTGAGGCATAATCCAATTGAAGATTAAAATCAAGATGACAAGTTTCATGGTTATCATTGTTCTTTATAGCATACATGTCATCACAATAATCATCATAGATAGCAACTTTGTTCTCATAATCAATTGGAACCTCTTCCGAAATAGTGGATTCATCATTAAATAAAGTCATGACCTCTCCAAATCCACTTTAATCAATATAATCATCATAAATAGGAGGCATGCTTTCATCATAATAAATATTCTCATCAAAACTTGGGGGACTAAAAATATCATCTTCATGAAACATAACATCCCCAAGCTTGTGGCTTTGCGTATCATTAGCATCATGGATATTCAAGGAATTCATACTAACAACATTGCAATCATGCTCATCACTCAAAGATTTAGTGCAAGACATTCTAATGCATTCTTCCTCTAGCAATTGAGCACAATTATCGGAATCCTTATTTTCACGAAAGACATTAAAAAGATGAAGCATATGAGGCACCCTCAATTCCATTTTTTGTAGTTTTCTTTTATAGACTAAACTATTGATAAAACAAGAAACTAAAAGATTCGATTGCAAGATCTAAAGATATACCTTCAAGCACTCACCTCCCCGGCAATGACGCCAGAAAAGATCTTGATGTCTACTACGCAACCTTCTTCTTGTAGACGTTGTTGGGCCTCCAAGTGCAGAGGTTTGAAGGACAGTAGCAAATTTCCCTCAAGTAGATGACCTAAGGTTTATCAATCCGTGGGAGGCGTAGGATAAAGATAATCTCTCTCAAACAACCCTGCAACCAAATAACAAAGAGTCTCTTGTGTCCCCAACACACGCATTACAATGGTGAATTGTATAGGTGCACTAGTTCGGCGAAGAGATGGTGATACAAGTGCAATATGGATGGTAGATATGAGTATTTGTAATCTGAAAATATAAAAACAGCAAGGTAACAAGTGGTAAAAGTGAGCGTAAACGGTATTGCAATGCTAGGAAACAAGGCCTAGGGTTCATACTTTCACTAGTGCAAGTTCTCTCAATAATAATAACATAATTGGATCATATAACTATCCCTCAACATGCAACAAAGAGTCACTCCAAAGTCACTAACAGCGTAGAACAAACGAAGAGATTATTGTAGGGTACGAAATCACCTCAAAGTTATCCTTTCTGATTGATCTATTCAAAAGTCCGTAGTAAAATAACACGAAGCTATTATTTCCGTTCGATCTATCATAGAGTTTGTACTAGAATAACACCTTAAGACACAAATCAACCAAAACCCTAATGTCATCTAGATACTCCAATGTCACCTCAAGTATCCGTGGGCATGATTATACGATATGCATCACACAATCTAGGGTTCATCTATTCAACTAACACAAAGTACTTCAAAGTGTTCCCCAAAGTTTCTACCGGAGTGTCAAGACGATAATGTGTGCCAACCCCTATGCATAAGTTCATTGAACCCGCAAGTTGATCAGCAAAACATACATCAAGTAGATCACGTGAATATCCTATTGTCACCACAGATAAGCAAGGCAAGACATACATCAAGTGTTCTCAAATCCTTAAAGACTCAATCCGATAAGACAACTTCAAGGGGAAAACTCAATTCATCACAAGAGAGTAGAGGGGGAGAAAAATCATAAGATCCAACTATAATAATAAAGCTCGCGATACATCAAGATCGTATCACCTCAAGAACACGAGAGAGAGAGAGAGAGATCAAACACATAGCTACTGGTACATACTCTCAGCCTCGAGGGTGAACTACTCCCTTCTCGTCATGGAGAGCACCGGGATGATGAAGATGGCCACCGGTGATGGATCCCCCCTCCGGCAGGGTGCCGGAACAGGCTCCCGAGAGGTTTTTGGTGGCTACAGAGGCTTGCAGCGGCAGAACTCTTGATCTAGGTTATTTTCTGGAGGTTTGGGTATTTATAGGAATTTTTGGCGTCGGTCTCACGTCAAGGGGTCTCCGAGTCGTCCATGAGGCAGGGGGCGCACCAAGGGGGGTAGGGCTCGCTCTCCACCCTCGTGGACGGCTCGGGACTCTTCTGGCCCAACTCTTTTACTCTGGGGGCTTCTTTTGGTCCATAAAAAATCATCAAAAACTGGCACGTCAATTAGACTAGGTTTGGTATTACTTTTCTGTAGAACTCAAAAACAAGGAAAAAAACAGAAAATGGCACTGGGCTCTAGGTTAATAGGTTAGTCCCAAAAATCATATAAAATAGCATATAAATGCATATAAAACATCCTAGATGGATAATATAATAGCATGGAACAATCAAAAAATATTGATACGTTGGAGACGTATCAAGCGGGAGGCTGTTCGGCTCTATCAGCTGTCCTATCCCGTCCTCGAGGGGGCAGTCCGACTGTTCTGCTTGAGTGTGGCTTGGAGGTGCTTGCTCTATGGCCTCATCATCGAATTGCGGCAGTAGTCTTCGCTGCAGGTAGCTTTTGGTCTGTCGCTTGTGCTCGTACTCCTCTTCAGAAGCGAGGACCTTAGTTCACCTGTCATTAATGGTATCATGTTCGGACTTTAATTTTTGCCACTGTTTCTTCAGGCTTCATGCAGTGGCAATTAGTTGCCGTTTAAACCGCTCTTGATCCAGCGGGTCTTCGGGGACAATGAAATCTTCTTCACCCAAACTAACCTCCTCTTCTGAAGGAAGGAAGGAGGTAGTTGATGTCTTCAGAGTCATCGAGGTATTTGAGATCAAGCGGGTCCTCATGCTCCTCGTGGTCGTCTTGTGGTTGTTCATCGGCACCGAGATTGTCTGCATTGTCTGGGCTGGCGTTTTCTCCGGTGTCTGTGTTGCCCGCATGGCTTCGACGTGCCTTGGAGCGGCGGTATTTTGTTGGCTCATCGCTGGGCCTGCCGTTATCCTTCCCGGGGGTGCCATCATCGTCATTCAGGGTGTCCACCATGTAGACGTTGTAAGTGGACATGGCCATCCAGCGGCCGGCGACGGGGGGAGCGGCGTCGACATTGGCCGTGGCTCCACTATCTTCGTCCATAGACTCGGCGTTTTCAGAGGTGTAATCCAACATGTTGGTTAAGTCTTCAACTATTGCTACTAGGTGGGTGGTGGGTGGTCGTAAAATTCCCTGCAATTCCCCTCGAGGAGCTGCTGAATGCAGGCCGAGGGCGAGTCATCTCGAATAGCCATCATCGGATTCGGTCAAGTGCTTCGTTTAACAAGGCGAGGCTTGCCCAGCTGGCATGCGGTGGCCGCTCGGGATCGGTCTCCGTTGTGGCGGGGCGAGGGGTGATCCAGGCCCGAACTGAAACCTGGTCTTCCAGGGCCGAGTTGACCTCGAGGCCCGGGGTCAGGCTTGTGGCTAGATAGGCATAAGAAACCGAGGATGAATCCTGGTCTTTGGATGTTGTCTCTGTATTGGGGCTCGAAGCCAAGTGGGTGAGGAGGAGTTCGACCAGGGATGATTCCTGCTTTCTGAACATCGACCCGTCACTGGGGCTCAAGGCTAGATGTGTGTCATGAGGAGAGGGTTTGGCCGAGAGTGAATCTTGGCGTCCGAAAACTGCTTCTACGTTGTGGCCTGAAGTTAGGTCTTCGGCGGGCACCGTTAGCGTGGCTGAAGGGGATTCCTGGTCTCCAGACAGGGTGGAGCTGTCCGAGCTCGACGCCGGTAGGGGGGTTGAGGCTGATCCATAGATTGGATCGAGAGAAAGCTCCAGAGCAGGCACTGGGCCCATAGGGGTACTAGGTGAGGCTGCGAATCCGGTCAAGACCAGATCGCCTCGAGCGTCCGTGATTTCTCCAAGTTGCCGAATCTAATCCGATGCTCGGGAGCAAAATTGTTGATTTGGTCCAGATGAACAGTTGGGCTGACGTGCAGCATGATGCTGCCGAACACAAAAAGATGACCAGGGAAAAAGAGGTCCCCGGAGCCGACGCCATCTTCGATGATGAGGCGAGCCATCGATCCTTCGTGACCCAATAGCGGAACTCTCAATGAAAGCACCTATGTCGGTGTCAAAACCGATGGATCTCGGGTAGGGGCTCCGGAGCTATGGGTCTCGGCTCAGTGGGGAACAAGGGACGAAGAACATGGTATTTACCCAGCTTCGGGCTCTCTCTAAGAGGTAAAACCCTACATCCTGCTTGATTGTATTTGATGTGTATGGTATGATTACAGAGTCGATCTACCTCGAGATTAGGTGATCTAAACCCTAGGTTGATGGGATGTTGGATGTTGCTCTCCCCCTAAAGACTAAAACCCTTCGGTTTATATAGACACCAGTAGGGTTAGGGCCGTTTACATACAACCGGTTACAATAAAGGAAAGATCATGCCTAATCTTGACTTGGAGGTCACATCATGGCTCCGAAGATCTTCTATCCAGCCACAGATCCGTGTTCTAGCTTGGCTCCATAGTAGCCCATCAGTCCGGCCCATAAGCGGCGGGTCGACGGCCCGAGGACCCCTTAATCCAGGACTCCCTCACCCAGCCGCATCCGCCCTTGACATAATATTGGATAAGGCATCCACAACGAAATTAAATAGAAGAGGGGAAGCCGGGTGTCCTTGCCTGAGGCCCCTGCCATTATTAAAAAAAATACTAACCCTGCCATTAACCGTGACCGTAGTGTGACGAGCCGTCACCAAATGCATAATCCTGTGCACATATGCCCCATCAAAGCCTTTTGCCAGCAGGACTTGCCGCAAAAACTTCCAACTTACCGAATCATAGGCCTTCTCAAAGTAAAGATTAAGAATCACCACCTTGGTGCCTCTCATACGGATATCATGGACAATTTCATGAAGACAAAGGATCCCATCCAGAATAAATATCCCTTTGACAAAAACTGATTGGAATGGGGAGAGAACCCGATGAGCAATAGGGAAGAGGCGAGTGGCGAAGACTTTGGCAGGTAATTTCGCAAAGTTGTTAATGAGGGCAATAGGTGTAAATTGAGAGATGATATCCGCACTCTTGACTTTATGGATTAGGGTGATGACAACATTGTTCAATCAAGATATGTCAACCGTCCCCAAACAGAAACCTTGGATAACAACACAGATAAGACTGCATAGCTGGGGCCAGAACTTCCTAAAGAAAGGAATGGAGATGCCATCCAGGCCCGACGCTGAGTTACAGTTGGCCGTGTGAATAATCTCAAAGATCTCCTCAACAGAAAGGGGGTAAGTAAGGCTTCATTCTCCTGATATGTAATCTTCTCCTAAGTAGCCCAGAAAGAAGGAGCGATCACAAACCCGGACTTAGGTTTGGCCGAAAGGAGGGAGGAAAAGAAATCCACCACGTGGGACATGATAAGGTTCTGATCCGAGACCCTATAATTATTAATCCTTAGGCTATCGATCACACAACGTCTATGTCTACCAATAGCGATGGTGAAGAAGTAAGCATTGGGAGAATCTCCTTTCAACATCCAATCGATAGAGCCCCTTTAGCGCTAGTAAAACTCAGCCTGACGATGCAACTTCATCAAGGCCTCTTCAAGGGAATATCCCATCTACCACTCCTGATTAGAAAGACCTAGCCCATCGGCCGCAGCGTCAAGAGAGTTAATTTTCTAGATCAAGTCTGACTTATCCCGACACGCGTTCGCCGCTCAGTTGTGGGCCCAGCCACAAAGAAATTTACGAAGAGAGTAGGAGAAGTGGTGCCAAATCCATTGGCCCAAAGGATCATCTATCTATATAGAGGAGAGAGGAGATTTTAGTAGCAAGCATATCACAAAAACCATCGATCCTAAGCCGGGAAGCGCCAAGCTGGAAACGAGAAGGGGAGATTGGAGATTGGAGCCCAGCATCCAAGACGAGCAGAGCATGATCTGATCCCACAATGGGCCTAGCTTTCATCATCGCACGAGGGAACAGAGCATCCCAGCTAGAACACACAAAAACACGGTCAAGAACCGAACGGATAGGTGAGGCCTGGTGATTCACCCAGGTGAAACGAGCTCCCACCCTAGAGATTTCATGAAGAGCGCAGTCACTGATGAAACCATTGAAAGCGTCAGCAAGGGGGCAGGAGAAATTGCTATTATTTTGTCCGTCCGTGAGTGAAGTAGGTTAAAGTCACCACCCACCAAGATGGGAATGGTACACAAGTCAATCTTAATAGTGATTTCATCGAGGAACAATGAAGAGAGGGAGTGATCAGCAGGCCCGTATACTACCATGACCTCCCAAAGAACATTCAATTGGTGATGAAGCACAATAGTACTAGCCCAAAACACACCGTGATCAAAGGCCACAAATTCAAGAACGTCATGTTTTGTCCCGACAAGGATCCCACCAGAATGGCCAGAGGAAGGAAGTTCCAATCAAACCTATCGACACCCGCAACCGCAGATAGCTCATTAGGAGAGAACGAACCTTTAAATATTTCTACTAAACCCACAATATTGTTTCTAATAAACCTACAATATCAATGTTGTCGCCTCTAACCACATCTCTCCATTGGTCTCTGCATCCCCTAGCGCCGAAGCACCTAATGTTCCAGAATAAGGCCCTCATCTGGCAGATAAATTTTTGATACAAAGACCGACCTGCACGGGGCAACGTAGGATTTGGAACATTTGGAAGTTCCCCATTTGACCAAAACTAGAGAATTTTGGCCCCTACCAGCATCGCCCGCGGTCCCTCCGTCCACAACCGAAGGGATACCACACGAAGCCGCTGTCTCTTTGGCTTTAGCAATGGCGGCCTAGACCACCTCATTGGCCTGCACAAGAGAGAGAATTGCAGAGGGAGAACCAAAACCAGAATCAAAAGTGATACCCACATCCGAAAGCACATGGATCAAGTGGTCGTCCAAATACAAAGGAAGAACCAGCTGAACAGGGGAAAAGACAGGAGAGCAAGGGAAGGGTGAGGTGGGTACCTGTACGGGGGATATCCCTTGCTACCGCACGATGCGCCACATGATCAGCCACCCAATCACCGCTGTTCTGGACCATGCCACTCTTGCGAGAAGTGGATGACGGGGACCGGGTGGGCGTGGAGCGGGCACCGGGGAAGGCGACGTCGCCGTAGAGGCCGGGCCAGACGCAACACGCAGTTCATCATCCAGTTGATGGCACATGCCGACCGCCAACTGCTTTTAGCCCGCCGAGTCCCTACTCCATGTGGAGAACTTCTTGACAGACAATTTCTTCTTGCTATCACGAGGGGCCGGGAAGGCGAAGCAAGGAGATCCTCAACGTTGGAGAGCGATGGGGAAGCGAGGCACATTTACCAGTTGGAGCAGATGCCCAAGACTAGGGTGCCAACTAGGATAGAAGGACCTGGGGCCACCGCCGCCTGCCCTGCCAGACCAGCTGCCCCCTTCGGAGCATTGTCCACCTGGGTATTCTCCTTAAACAACTCGCGCTGCTCCAAGCCCAGGCCTTCCCATTTAGAGTGAGTGAAGTGAGGATCTGATCCCCCACTGGGATTGACCGCACTAGAATCATCACCTCCATGGTTGTCAGAGGGGGAAGGCCTAGGAGGAGGAGGAGGAGGTGGAGCATGGAGGTTGTTTGCCCCCTCAACACAGACTCGGAGATGGAAGCTAGCAGAGGAAGGAAATACATCAATGGCACCACGAACACATAGAGAATCAACACACCACACCTTGATACGGGGCAGGCCAAGGATCTTCAAGGATTCGGAGTTAACAGCGGTAGGCTTTCCAATCAGAGCTCCAAAGGCTATCAGAAATTCAGTGGAGCGCAAAGCAGGGGGAGCATCATCAACAAGGACCCAGATGTCTGAGAATGGGGGGATCGATTTGGAATCAGTGGACGCAGCTTTGACAGAAACAATGAGTTGGTTAAGCGGAATTGTGAAACAAGTACAAGAGGAAATCATCTCGAGACTCTCTTTAGAAGGGAAAATAGCAGCAAACTCAAACTCCAGCAACTGACAAATCTGCCAATCCCAGCCATCAACATCCCAAAGCTTGAGCCCATCGAGGAGGGTTTGGGGAGAAATCCTCTGATCCTTGACAGTGATGACAGCAACATTGGACAGGGCAGGGGCGACCACCACCTGAGGAATATCACTATCGAGAGCAAAGAAGGAATATCCCAGAGGCCCAAGACCATAGTGAACGAATGAGGCAGGTTTGCAGCGGTTTTGACAGTCCATGATGAGGTGTCCCTCCTTCCTACAGATGAGGCAGAAGGGAGGGTTGAAATAGTGGGATTGGAAGTGGCCTTGTTGGTAGTAGGTGAGCATGGAGTTGGAAGTTTGGTTGGAAGAAGGTGGACGGGATGGAGGGGAAGGGGAGGAGGAAGGATACCATCTCCGAGGCCAGCAGAAGCCGAGCCAGGGCCATTGGAGGGGAAGCGACCGCCCAAGGACCCCACGGGGACCGGATCCGCCGCCGGG
Organism: Triticum dicoccoides; assembly: GCF_002162155.2. Classification (NCBI taxonomy): domain Eukaryota; kingdom Viridiplantae; phylum Streptophyta; class Magnoliopsida; order Poales; family Poaceae; genus Triticum; species Triticum dicoccoides. The sequence goes on along the minus strand of NC_041387.1, from coordinate 451,616,416 downwards.
CGCCTGCCGACCACATAAGTTCACACCCACCACCAGCGCATGCGGAGAGCCCCATGACGGAGCTGACGACCCGCGAGAAGGAGGACATGAAGCAGAGGAGGAAGCAGCCGCCCCGCCCGCCGCCGCCGCAGCCTCCCAAGGGTCTGAAGGCCGCAACGACGAGCCACCAGACATATCCGCGACACCACCACCTCCAGATCCAGGAGCCGCGGAGCCATCACCCACCGCCATGGCCGCCTCCGAGCGGGCCCGCTCATCACGCTACAGCCATTAAGGTCCGGCCGCCCAGGCGTCGCGTTCCCAATTCACCTGCTCGCGCGCCACCTGCTCAGCCTCGAGTTTGGATCGGAGCGCAGCCTCGTATTCTAGATCCGCACCCGCCTCTGCCGAGCCCTCGTGGCAACGCTTTTGGCCGGAGACGGTCTCGCTCTGGGGAAGGAGTGGATCTGCGAAAGGTGCGAATGGGGAAGCGGCGCCGACGCAAATCTGATTTGGAAGCAGGAAACCCTAGAAAATGGGGTGGCACCCTTGCGAACCCATAAGTACCCAGTGCTAGCGGGGCCGAAGCCGGCCGAGCAGGCCTAGGTGGACTCGACAGGCTGAGGCTAGGCCACCCGCGACCCAAGGCCCAAGACAGGGAGGGGAAAATAAGACACGAGACGAGAGAGGGGGAGGCCCACCAGGCCCAAAGAGGATCGGGCCAGCCCACACCAGAGGCCCACAAGCCAGCTGGCTGGCCGCCAGATCTAGAGTTGACGTCTGCCTCGACGCCGCCGCCACCGACGAGCACGACCCCAACATGGATCCCACCGCAGAAGCTGGAGGAAGGGAGGAGGGACAAGGCTCCCCCTCCAGAGGAGCGCAGTGGCAGGCCCCGGCCCCAAGATATCATGGTCCGGCGAGATCTCAGGCACCTTACCAGAGACCTGATGGCAACGAGAGATGCGGGCCTAGCCAGGGTCAGCTGACGAGGAGAAGAAGGCCGGCCGACCGCTGGCCGACCTCCCCCCTCCTGGCACAAAGTTTCGCACGCGCGACGGCGCCCCCCCCCCAACTACCATCGAAGCCGCTGAACAGAGAGGAATCGGAGGCAAGGGATCCGAATCGAAAGCTGAGTCCTCATCATCGTCGCCCAATGCCCAAAACATGTTGCACGAATGCAAGGCGTGGGAAGAGGACCTAGCGGGGTAGAGAGAATAGGTCGGCGAGGAGTCGGGGCCAGCAGGCGCCAGGGGAAACGGAGCACCGACCGGAGGGGGAAGCCCCTCCAGAACAAGGGGGAAGGGCCGCACCATGGCAGGGGGAGAGGAAGGGGGTGGGGGAAGGGGAGGGGAGGGAGAGAGAGCCATCTTGGGGATGCAAAGATAGCCTACATGCTATTATTGATGTATGTGAGAACGTTTGTGCTAGATGGACGCTCGTAGCGTTGGACACTTAAATAGTTACATTTAAGAGTAACTGTAACAGATTCGCCATATGGATTATGGAGTGTGGATACGGTGGTCGTGGTGGCTGTGCGCAAACATAGTTGCCATATGCGGCCTCCATAACTTTTTTTACCAACCCAATGAGCATACACTCAATTTCAGAAATTTAAATGCTATATTTGAGATAACATTGTTGGGGAACGTAGCATGCAATTTCAAAAAAATTCCTACGATCACGCAAGATCTATCTAGGAGATGCATAGGAATGAGAGGGGGAGAGTGTGTCCATGTACCCTCTTAGACCGAAAGCGGAAGCATTAGGTTAACGTGGTTGATGTAGTCGAACAGCTTCACGATCCAACCGATCTATTACCGAACGTACGATACCTCTGAGTTCAGCACATGTTTAGCTCGATGACGTTGCTCGAACTCTTGATCTAGCAGAGGGTTGAGGGAGAGTTACATCAGCACGACGGCGTGATGACGGTGTTGATGATGTGATCCGTGCAGGGCTTCGCGTAAGTACTACGATGATACTATCGGAGGAGTAAACGGTGGAGGGGGCCACCGCACACGGCTAAGACAATGTTGTGCCCTTGGGGTGCCCCTGCCCCTGTATATAAAGGAGGGGGGAGGAGTCCAGCCACCAGGGGGCGCGCCATGGAGGGGGGAGTCCTACTAGGACTCCAAACCTAGTAGGATCCACCCTCCCACTTTTTCCTTCTTTCCAGAGTAGCAAATGGGGAAAGGGAAAGGGAGTAGGAGAGGGAAAGGGGGGCGCTGATCCCACCCCTTGTCCAATATAGATTGGCAAGTGGGCACGTGCCCCTCCTATGGTTGGCCCTCTCTTCTCCACTAAGGCCCATGTGGCCCATTAACTTTTCGGGGGGGGGGGGGTCAGTAACCTCCCGATACTACGAAACTTATCCTAAACTTCCTGAAACCATTCGGTCTTCGAATGTAACCTTCCAATATATCAATCTTTACCTCTCGACCATTTCAAGACTCCTCATCATGCCCGTGATCTCATTTGGGACTCCGAACAAACTTTGGTCACCAAAACACATAACTCATAATACAAATCGTCACCGAACGTTTAAGCGTGAGGACCCTACGAGTTCGAGAACTATGTAGACATGATCGAGATGCATCTCTGATCGATAACCAATAGCGAAACCTGGATGCTCATATTGGTTCCTACATATTCTATGAAGATCTTTATCGGTCAAACCGCATAACAACATAGGTTGTTCCCTTTGTCATTGGTATGTTACTTGCCCGAGATTCGATCGTCGGTATCTTCATACCTAGTTCAATCTCATTACCCGCAAGTCTGTTTACTCGTTCCATAATGCATCATCCCGTAACTAACTCATTAATCACATTGCTTGCAAGGCTTATAGTGATGAGCATTACCGAGAGGGCCCAGAGATACCTCTCTGATACACGGAGTGACAAATCCTAATCTTGATCTATGTCAACCCAAAAAACACCTTCGGAGACACCTGTAGAGCATATTTATAATCACCCAGTTACGTTGTGACGTTTGATAGCACACAAGGTGTTCCTCCGGTATTCGGGAGTTGCATAATCTCATAGTCAGAGGAACATGTATAAGTCATGAAGAAAGCAATAGCAAATAAAACTTAACGATCATTATGCTAAGCTAACGGATGGGTCTTGTCCATCACATCATTCTCTAATGATGTGAGCCCGTTCATCAAATGACAACACATGTCTATGGTCAGGAAACATAACCATCTTTGATTAACGAGCTAGTCAAGTAGAGGCATACTAGGGACACTTTGTTTTGTCTATGTATTCACACATGTACTAAGTTTTCGGTTAATACAATTCTAGCATGAATAATAAACATTTATCATGATATAAGGAAATACAAATAACAACTTTATTATTGCCTCTAAGGCATATTTCCTTCAAACATTACATTACAAAGTGGTTATATTAGGGGTAGAAAAGTCGCATAGCGACTTATTTACTGAACTAGCAATTTTTACGTCTTGGGAAAAGCATTATTCGCTCCTAACCACGATGACAGTATATGCACACGAGTCCACTTGCTGTGTACGCACAGCGGTTCGACAGTCCAACGATCTCCTCCTCGTCCCATTCCCGTTGACAGTCGTCGATGAGGGAAGACCCAATATGCCACGATATGACTCGGTCCATGACACCATTTCCATGCCGAATTTGCTCCAAGTTAGCGTGCTTCTGGTCGTAATTGAACCTGACGGTGTGGTCCTTTCCTGCCTGTAATTCCTTCCCTCGGTGGTATGCTCGAAGATTTTGCTGGGCGGACAACTAAGGTGAAGGCCTCGTTGCACTCATCCCATTCCTCCTTAACAGTTAGGCGAGAGGGAGCACGTGATGGCATGTATGAGATGCATGGGTGAGGTCTCTCTTGCGGATGTGGGATCAGCTTGCACTCGCTATATGATTCAAACTCGATGGAGTGTGCTTTCGAATTCCATCCTGGCGACTCATTGAGGGTTGGATCCTGCGAGTTCTCCAACGTGTAAAGGCGATCATCCTCCTCCTCCGTCGCCACCTTGTCCAGGTTCCCCTCCTCCTTCTCAGCATCCAGTCTAGCTGCGTGAGAAACAACATGGCTACAAGGAGAGAGAACTGAAGGCTTTTAGCGATGGTGTTCGAGCTAGAGCTGGTGAGATATGCAGCCACAGTAACAACCTTTTCATATCTACGGAAAAACGTGGCGTTATGGACACAGGACTTGCCGCGCGACCAACCACCATTAGTTTGCATGATTTCCGGTTCCATGGCGTCTTTGGCCTACTACGCCATTGACAGGCCAGGTGATGGGACACAGGAGAGGATGAGGAGGGAACTGATACTTCTCTCCAGCGCGAGCAGTTTGTAGATGACACGCTCTGGGCTCTATAAATTAGGGTGATTCGGCTTTAATGGAATGGACTTTTCGGCCAAAACTGCCATATTTGGCGGTTATTATGTCGATCGGGCTGGTTTGGTGACCCTGCTAGAGTTTTGCTAAGAGTTGTTGTAGCAGAGTCGCCATATCAAGTTGATCACCATAATAATCATAATAATAACGATTTTAGCTAAAAAGGTACTTTAGTTGAGTTGCCATATACCTCATGTTCGCCATAATTTATTGTGAGTCCTCCTTATATGGCCCCAGTCGCCACATGTGACATTGCTAGGCTGCCTTTTGGAACACACTTTATATAGCAGTTGCATGTAAAATTCATGTGGTGTGAAGGAAACTTCAGGTAGCCCCCACCTCACGTGGGATGACAAGGGGGTTTAGGGGAAAGGGATGTCTAAATGACAAGCCAGTCCCACGATTATGTAGGCAGGAATATGAAGACTCCGACTTTGTGTGTTGCCTCTCCAGCCTCCATACATCCATATAGAGCATGCTCCATATGGATATGGAGACTCTGCTAGCTCTAAGCCTCCTGCAGAATTGCACACTTACATGAGATTATGGGCTATGTGAGTAATTAGCGATAACTTTTGTGGTCTGTGGTAACATGGTCGAGCTTCATCTTGAACGATTTGTTGTGTGAATCCCACATGATGATACCTACTGTATCATCGAATACTATGGTTGAATAATTTATGTAACAATGATCCCTTTACTGTTTGCATAAATCCTTTACATCCAGTAATGTTTAAGATGACGTTAATTTTTCATATTTGAGCGTATGTAAGACTATACATAAATTTATCCATAAATGAACTTATAGACATTTTTTTGAGAAACATAGTGCAAAGGCAAATGCTCGCATACACGCACATATATGAACATTGCCGGAAAGCCTTAAATAAATGTAAAAAAATGCGAGCATCAATGCTAAGTCTAAGACTTGACCTCTTTTGGGCTGATTTCTCCACAAAGAACCTATGCTAGAGAATGCATCCAGTGAAACTGGCTATTTGTGAGCCTATTGCACCAATTGATTTTGGGGTGTTGGATAGATAATCAAGGGGTAAATTTGCCTGGAGAACGAGTTGGTGGCGGATTTGCAAAAATGACCAACTACTTCACAATAACCCGCGTGCATCCCACTGGTCTAGAATATTTGTCAAAATCACCCACTGCCATGACACCAAGGTCGAAAATGAACTGCCGGTTAATTCTATTGAAGTATAAGGCTCTGTTTGCAAAGTATGTTCACATCATTGTCTCTGTCTTAACACTGTCCACTGACTTTGTATCCAATGGTCTGAAATAAGGGGTGCACTCGGTGCATAAATGGACCAATTTCATATGATACGTTCTCACCTATGCTACCCTTAGTTCCCAAAACAAACACACACATGGACTATAAAATGTTGCTTATTAAGTACCCGCGCATATATATATAATGATACTATTCATCACCCAGGGTGCAGAATAAGTTATTCTTCATCCGAGGTAATCTTAGGATCACTTCATAATTAAATTACGTTTAGAATTCAAATAGTTACATTCCTATTGATTCACTACGTAAAATTTGGCATAAAAAAATAAAAATATAGGTCATAAGACAAGAAAATTTACAGTTTATGTATATTTTACACCATGTTTTTACGTTTGTAATTTTACATAACATAAAATATTTTTACGACGATTATATATTGTGCGTGTGCGTGTGCGTGTGCGTGCGTGCGTGCATGTGCGTGTGTGTGTGTGTGTGTGTGCATCTACTTCACAGTAGGGAGGGCCTTCCCTACAGTTATGGTTGCCAAAAAAGTGGTGCTGTATTTGTTTTTGCGGATGAAAAATGATTTCACGCGCAACAAATTATATAACAGCGTAGAAAATTAAGTTGCATAAAGTGAAAAAAAATTCAAGTGCCACAAAGAAGTCAATCCCGAGCCTAAAGATTACGGTACCCTAAATTAAATTAACTTTTCATTCGCAAAAAGAAATTAAATTAACCTTTTGATATTCTCTCGGTCCCGAAATAAGTGTTGTAAATTTAATACAACTTCACAAACTGTACTCCGTTCCAGTGGATCAGTGACACATTTTTTTTAAGACGGAGGAAATACCTAACTCCGCAATGGTCGATGTATCCAGCTGCTTGTCTGATGATTGCCCTCACACCACAACGACCAAAAATACAAAGGCGCTACAGCCCTAACGGGTCCACCAATCGTGTCCATCCACACACATGAGTTTATATATATGACCAAATCACAGTGTGGTACTGTATTATCTTGTCGGTCCACGTGCAATTATTTTTACCAATCATCCATAGATATTCTCGTCAATGCATCATATGTGTACAAAATCGCAGTTAAGCGCATTTGAGCAGGGCGGTGCGCCAAATTAATTTATGGACCGCGCCGGCAGCGTGATTCGCTTTCTCAGATCTGGGTACGTCCGGATTGGCCTTATTATTGATTGAGCCTGGCTTATATTCGAGGTACAGTGCCAAAGATAGAAAGAAAATGCCATCACCTCATGGGGACATCATGCAACATGGAGAGCGCGACACTCTAGGGCATGAAATTATTCGACGCACAGTTGCAAAGATGGAAAGATACCTCACACGGCGTGGCAACCCATTCTCGTTTAGCCTTTGCATATTTTCATGCACTAGCCAGTACGTTATGGATCTTGTTGTTGGCTCTTTTGGCGGACGTTATCTTTTTGGCACGACCGCACGTATACTTTCTTTTTTTACTTCACATCACAGGCCCCCAAGCCAATGATAGAACTACTGTACTTGGTATTCTAATCATAAAATTAGATGATGGTCAATTGTATTAGAAGTAAACAAGCAATTATACATTTTTGGAAGTTGTATGTGACATCCATTAGGTCTGTAAGAGTAGACAAATATTACCCTCCACACCATTCTTGTTGATCAAAGATATTGCCGTCTGATCAATAATACGCATATACCCATTAATTCACTACAAATTCGCAGCTATAACCTACATGCTATTTTCGATGTTTGTGAGCTGGACCCGCAGGAAGTCGCACTTCATGGGATACAGCTGCAGTGTAGCAACACTTCTCTATGAGCTTTTGTATCTACACCAATATAAACAGACCCAAAGGGGCAGATCCAACTGATCTCGGCCATCAAACTAAGTCAATCCAACGACCTCGACTGCTCCAATGGTGAGCGTTCAATGCAATTAACGTGCAATTAATATCATACCAAATATTGCACTAATCATTGAATTAACACACAAATAATAGCATACCTAATATCCACGTGCAATTAATATATTGCTTAAATATTAACGTGTGTTGCACGTGCACATTTACTAGTAACTAGTAATAGTGCAATGCACATTAATATTAGATAATTATTATTGATTGCATTGTAAATTAAAAATTGGCAAGATATTAATTACACATTGATATTACATAGGATATAATTATCTGGTTAGTGCTGATATTAGGTATGCTATCAATTAGGGGAGGGTGACAAACACGTGTAGCACTAAACATCGAAGCGACATAGACCGTTGGATAAATGCGGTTGAACGAGTAAGATGTATTGGATCTCTGCAACTCGCTTTTTCATATTAGTAAGTATTTAGTATATACTATACTATAATATAATAATAGAAGTAGTAGATAAAATAGATACATCTAAGCCACCTGTGAAATTGCACACTTCAAGATTTTGTTGGTTCTAGTTGGTGGAATAATCATCTAAAGCTTATTCTTCTCTTCAAGCAACACCGAAAGGATCGATATGGTCGATTAGAGGGGAGGTGAATAGGCAACTATCATTTTTTTTTTGCTCTTTTAATCAAATTAGGGTTAACAATAAAATAGGTTGTCTAGATATGTAACTAGGTAAACAACCTATATGATGAGCTCAGCAACAACAACAGAAGTAAGCAAAGGATACAACACAATAAGTTTGCACAAAGGTAAAAAGTAAACACAAGTGGAGTCGGTGAAGACGAGGATGTGTTACCAAGGTACGCTCCCTTTAGGGGGAGGTACGTCTCCGTCGGAGCGGTGTGGAGGCATAATGCTCCCCAAGAAGCTACTAGGGCCACCGTAGTGTCCTCATGCCCTCGCACAATGCAAAACGGCGTGATTCCACTAGTGGTTCCCTTGAAGGCGGTGACCGAACCTTTAAAAACATGGTTGAGGCTCTTCACAACTTAATTGGAGGCTCCCAACACCACCACGAAGCTTCACCATAATGGATTATGGCTTCGAGGTGACCTCTTATGTCTAGGTGCCCAAACACCCAAGAGTAACAAGATCCACAAGGTATTAGTGGGGGGAATCAAATATCTCTTGGTGGAAGTGTAGATTTTGGCCTTCTCCTACAAGTCATAGAGCAACAACATGTTTTATTGGCTAGGGAGAGAGATCGGGTGAAAATGGAGCTTAGGGAAACAATGGAACTTGGGGGATAAGAGGGTTTTCTTCTTGGGGAAGAAGACCCCCTTTATATAGGTGCGACAAATATAAATGTTATCTTCTCACAAATCGCACACAAGCGGTACTGCTGCTCTAGAGAGCGCTACCGCTTGGTGCAGCAGTTCCAGGTGTAGCACCAAGAGTACTCAAGTATAGGAGCGGAACTACTGTCCTCACCAGTGGTACTACCGCTAAGTGTCTGAGGACACAGAGAACCGACAGTAGTAGAGGGTGGGTAGGACGGAAGTACGGCATCAAGCGGTACTACCGCGCCCTATTACCGTTCTATTGTCGTGGAGTGGAAATGGCTTACAGAACCTCCTAAATAAGCGGTAGTTCATGCGGTAGTAGAGAATAGAAGTACCGCTCAAGCGGTACTACCGCCCTACTACCGCTAATACCTCTGGGCCATAGAGAAGACAACGGTGGTGGGGTAGTACTAGCATCGTAGTACCACTGGAGCGATACTACCACTCTACTGATGCCCAACTACAGCTGAAGCAAATATGATCAAAGAAGCCCAAAGATGAGTGGTAGTTGTCGGTGTTAAAACTGGCGGATCTCGGGTAGGGGGTCCCAAGCTGTAGATCTTGGATCAATGGGGAACAAGGGACAGAGGACACAGTGTTTACCTAGTTCAGGCCCTCTCGAAGAGGTAAAACGCTACGTCCTGCTTGAATATATTGAAGTGTATAGGATGATTACATAGTCGATCTACCACAAGATCATATGAACTAAACCCTACGCTAGTAGGATGGTGATTGCTGTTCTTCTAGCCTCTACGGTCTAAATCCTTTGGTTTATATAGACACCAGGTGAGGGAGTCCCGGACTAGGGGGTGTCCGGATAGCCGAACTATCATCATCGGCCAGACTCCAAGACTATGAAGACACAAGATTGAAGACTTCGTCCCGTGTCCGGATGGGACTTTCCTTGGCGTGGAAGACAAGCTTGGCGATACGGATATGTAGATCTCCTACCTTTGTAACCGACTCTGTGTAACCCTAGCCCTCTCCGGTGTCTATATAAACCGGATGGCCTTAGTCCATAGGACGAACAACAATCATACCATAGGCTAGCTTCTAGGGTTTAGCCTCCTTGATCTCGTGGTAGATCTACTCTTGTAACCCACATCATCAATATTAATCAAGCAGGACGTAGGGTTTTACCTCCATCAAGAGGGCCCGAACATGGGTAAAAACATCGTGTCCCTCGGCTCCTGTTACCATCCGCCAAGACGCACAGTTCAGGACCCCCTACCCGAGATCCGCCGGTTTTGACACCGACATTGGTGCTTTCATTGAGAGTTCCTCTGTGCCGTCACCATCAAGAAGGATGCCTTTCCCCGTCTTTAAAGACGGCGCCATCGTCAAGGGAGCTTTGGCCGCCGGCCAGACTATTCGGCTAGGCGGTTTTCTCATGACCGCCTGTTCGGCCACCACCCCGACAATGACCTCTCAAGTCATTAAAAGTGATCTTCACGTCAGCTCGGAATTCGCCAAGCAGCTAGATCCGATTGAGCTCTCCTCCGTAAACGAGCTCTTGGATCGCATCGCCGCCCTGGGAGTCGCCACCGACTACGATCAGAATGGGCTTAAAACCGATCTGAGAGAAATTAACTCTCCCCAGGCTACCCACCACGTTGTCGTGGTAGAGGAACAATGCGGCAACTCTTCTTCTATGTTAAAATCCAACTATGTCCAGATTTCGGATCCCTCCATGACGGATTCCCGCGGAAGGACGGACGCTAATCAAATACTGAACCTAAAGTCAGGCATCAGACCAGATCTGTTGGAAAGCGCTCAGCAAACCAAGCTTCCGAATCCGGAAGCTTCTTGGCCTTTGAGCCTCGGATCGGGCGGGGTTCCGAACTTAATTCCACCCGCCCACCCAAACATAAGTGATCTATCTCAAATACGGCAAGAGCCCGCTGAAACAGTACATCATTACCGGGCCAGATTCCTCCTAGTTATGAACAGGATAAAGGACTGCCGTGAAGAAAGCGCGATCTCAATCTTCTGCAACAATTGCACGGAAAAGGGAATCATAAACGCCATCAGCCGTCGCGAAGTTTCACGCTTCGCCGACCTAGCGACCATTGTACAAAAATACTGCGTGATGGAGAGTGCCTAGAAAACCGAAACCATGTTTTGGGACAATCCGGCCCTGAATAAAACCCCAGTCCGAACTAAAAGGGTGCATCATACTCTAGCACCTGGGTTAAAAACCAAAAAGCAAAAACCCCCTAAAGGGTACGGAACCGTACTAGAGGGATGGCTCAACGGACCTTGCAAAATCCACAGTATGGAGGGCGCCACTCCAACACACAGCCTTCGAGCATGTTGGATACTACGGCAGGTGGCCAAAAGTGGCGTGGGCTTTTTAGCCCCGGGCAACCAACCCAGCAGTACCAGTACGGTATTAACAGTCTTCGAGACTTTCGCATCAAATAACATGCGAAAACGAACAATCCGCGACCTCGCCAAAGTCTACCAAGTAGCAACAGCAAATCCATGGAGTGACACGGCTATCACCTTCAACGCCAGCGACGAACCTAAATTCCGAACAGCTAGAGCACCAGCCGCATTGGTCCTCAGTCCGATAGTGGACGACTTTCGCCTTACCAAGGTACTCATGGATGGCGGCAGCGGATTAAACCTCATCTACGAGGAAACCCTTCAAAAAATGGATATTGACTGGAGCCGCATCGAGCGAAGCAGCACAACCTTCAGAGGGATAATCCCTAGTCGAGAAGTACGCTGCACAGGAAAAATCACACTAGATGTAGTGTTCGGCTCACCGGACAATTACACGTCCGAGGAGGTCACGTTCCAAGTGGCCCCATTCGGCAGCGGATATCACGCTTTGTTAGGGCAAGAGGCATTCACAATCTTCCAAGCTATACCCCACTACAGGTACATGAAGCTCAAAATGCCCGGACCCAATGGGATAATCACTCTTGCCAGTGATCCAGATACAGCACTCCGTACTGAAAATAAGACAGCCGCACTGGCCCTAGAGGCATTGTCCGAAGCCCTAGCGGCAGAGGAACTAACTACGCTGCGCTCCACGGTGGATAGGGACGATGTGATACTCGATAAGAGGTCCAAGTCCACCTCTTTTAAACCAACAGACGAAATAGTCAAATTTCAGGTCCATCCAACGGACCCCACAAAGACGGCCTCCATTGGGGCACAATTAAGTCCTGATGTCGAAGCCGCACTACAAGAATTCCTTCGGGAAAATTGGGACATTTTTGCCTGGCACCCTTCAGACATGCCAGAAATCCCACGCAGGCTGGCAGAGCACAGCCTAAACATCCTAAAAGGATTCAAGCCGGTCAAACAAGCTCTTCGGTGGTTTTCCGAACCCAAAAGATAGGCAATGGGAGAGGAGCTAGCCAAACTCTTAGAAGCCGGATTCATCAGAGATATAAAACATCCGGACTGGCTAGCCAATCTAGTAATGGTACCAAAAAAGGACAAATCCTGGCGCCTCTGCGTCAATTTTAAAGACCTTAACAAGGCCTGTCCAAAGGACCCTTTCCCCCTCCCTCGCATCGACCAAATTATCGATGCTACCGCAGGGCACGATTCATTGTGCTTCCTCGACGCATACTCCGGATACCATCAAATCAAGATGGCGGAGAAAGACCAGGCCGCAACGGCATTCATTACTCCATATGGGCCATTTTGCTTCAACACAATGCCCTTCGGACTCAAAAACACCGGCGCAACATATCAGCGCATGATTCAAACATGTCTGGCTACCCAGATAGGCAAAACAGTAGAGGCATACGTAGACGATGTGGTCGTCAAAACCAAACACGTCGAAACTTGTTGGGGAACGTTGCAGAAAATTAAAAAAATTTCTACGGTTTCACCAAGATCCATCTATGAGTTCATCTAAGCAATGAGTCAAGGGAGTGAGTTTGCATCTACATACCACTTGTAGATCGAGTGCGGAAGCATTCAAGGGGTTGGTGATTGTGGAGTCGTACTCGACGTGATTCGGATCACCGATGACCAAGTGCTGAACGGACAACACCTCCGCGTTCAACACACGTAAGGTACGGGCGACGCCTCCTCCGTCTTGATCCAGCAAGGAGGAAGGAGAGGTTGAGGAAGACAGCTCCAACGGCAGCACGATGGCGTGGTGTTGTTGGTGCAGCAGTACTCGGACAGAGCTTCGCCAAGCACGTACAGAGGAGGAGAGGTGTTGGGGAGGGGAGGGGATGCGCCTTGGCTTGTGTTTTGCAGCCCTCCCCTCACCCCTCTATATATAGGAGGAGAGGGGCAAGGGGGCCGGCCCTCTAGGGGAAACCCTAGAGGGGGGCGGCGGCCAAAGGGAGAGGGAAAAGGGGTGGCTTGCCCCCCAAGCTAAGGGGCGCCCCCTTTAGGGTTACCCCTCCCCTTGCCCTAGCCGCATGGTCCTAGGTGGGGAGGCACGCCCAGCCCACTAGGGGCTGGCTCCCTCTCCCAGACAGCCCATGTCGCCCCCCGGGAGGGGTGGCCCCACCCGGTGGACCCCCGGAACCCTTCCGGTGGCCCCGGTACAATACCGGTATGCCACCGAAACTTTCCGGTGTCCGTTTAACCACTTTCCTTATATAAATCTTTACCTCCGGACTATTCCGGAACTCCTCTTGACGTCCGGGATCTCATCCGGGACTCCGAACAACATTCGGTAATCACATACTTGTCTTCCTGATAACCCTAGCGTCACCGAACCTTAAGTGTGTAGACCCTACGGGTTCGGGAGACATGCAGACATGACCGAGACGACCTCAGGTCAATAACCAACAGCGGGATCTGGATACCCATGTTGGCTCCCACATGCTCCTCGATGTTGTCATCGGATGAACCACGATGTCGAGGATTCGATCAAACCCCGTATGCAATTCCCTTTGTCAATCGGTACGTTACATGCCCGAGACTCGATCGTCGGTATCCCAATACCTCGTTCAGTCTCGTTACCGGCAAGTCACTTTACTCGTACCGCAATGCATGATCCCGTGATCAAACACTTGGTCACTTTGAGCTCATTGTGATGATGCATTACCGAGTGGGCCCAGAGATACCTCTCCGTCATACGGAGTGACAAATCCCAGTCTCGATCCGTGTCAACCCAACAGACACTTTCGGAGATACCTGTAATGCACCTTTATAGTCACCCAGTTACATTGTGACGTTTGGTACACCCAAAGCACTCCTACGGTATCCGGAAGTTACACGATCTCATGGTCTAAGGAAGAGATACTTGACATTGGAAAAGCTCTAGCAAACGAACTAACCGACCTTTGTGCTATGCTTAGGATTGGGTCTTGTCCATCACATCATTCTCCTAATGATGTGATCCCGTTATCAACGACATCCAATGTCCATAGCCAGGAAACCATGACTATCTGTTGATCACAACGAGCTAGTCAACTAGAGGCTCACTAGGGACATATTGTGGTCTATGTATTCACACGTGTATTACGATTTCCGGATAATACAGTTATAGCATGAATAAAAGACTATTATCATGAACAAAGAAATATAATAATAACACTTTTATTATTGCCTCTAGGGCATATTTCCAACAGTCTCCCACTTGCACTAGAGTCAATAATCTAGTTACATTGTGATGAATCGAACACCCATAGAGTTCTGGTGTTGATCATGTTTCGCTCGCGAGAGATGTTTAGTCAACGGATTTGCGACATTCAGATCCGTATGCACTTTGCAAATTTCTATGTCTCCATCTTGAACATTCTCACGGATGGAGTTGAAATGACGCTTGATGTGCCTGGTCTTCTTGTGAAATCTGGGCTCCTTCGCAAGGGCAATAGCTCCAGTATTGTCACAGAAAAGTTTGATCGGCCCCGACGCATTGGGTATGACTCCTAGGTCGGTGATGAACTCCTTCACCCAAATAGCTTCATGCGCTGCCTCTGAGGCTGCCATGTACTCCGCTTCACATGTAGATCCCGCCACGACGCTCTGCTTGCAGCTGCACCAGTGTACTGCTCCACCATTCAACATATACACGTATCCGGTTTGTGACTTAGAGTCATCCAGATCTGTGTCAAAGCTAGCGTCGACGTAACCCTTTACGACGAGCTCTTCGTCACCTCCATAAACGAGAAACATGTCCTTTGTCCTTTTCAGGTACTTCAGGATATTCTTGACCGCTGTCCAGTGTTCCTTGCCGGGATTACTTTGGTACCTTCCTACCAAACTTACGGCAAGGTTTACATCAGGTCTGGTACACAGCATGGCATACATAATAGATCCTATGGCTGAAGCATAGGGGATGACACTCATCTCTTCTATATCTTTTGCCGTGGTTGGGCATTGAGCTGAGCTCAATCTCACACCTTGCAATACAGGCAAGAACCCCTTCTTAGACTGATCCATTTTGAACTTCTTCAAAATTTTATCAAGGTATGTGCTTTGTGAAAGACCTATGAGGCGTCTCGATCTATTTCTATAGATCTTGATGCCTAATATGTAAGCAGCTTCTCCAAGGTCCTTCATTGAAAAACACTTATTCAAGTAGGCCTTAATGCTGTCCAAAAGTTCCATATCATTTCCCATCAAGAGTATGTCATCTACATATAATATGAGAAATGCTACAGAGCTCCCACTCACTTTCTTGTAAACGCAGGCTTCTCCATAAGTCTGCATAAACCCAAACGCTTTGATCATCTCATCAAAGCAAATATTCCAACTCCGAGATGCTTGCACCATCCCATAAATGGATCGCTGGAGCTTGCATACTTTGTTAGCGTTCTTAGGATCGACAAAACCTTCTGGCTGCATCATATACAGTTCTTCCTTAAGATAACCGTTAAGGAATGCCGTTTTGACGTCCATCTGCCATATCTCATAATCATAGTATGCGGCAATTGCTAACATGATTCGGACGGACTTAAGCTTCGCTACGGGAGAGAAAGTCTCATCGTAGTCAATCCCTTGAACTTGCCGATAACCCTTAGCGACAAGTCGAGCTTTATAGATGGTGACATTACCATCCGCGTCCGTCTTCTTCTTAAAGATCCATTTGTTTTCTATCGCTCGCCGATCATCGGGCAAGTCAGTCAAAGTCCATACTTTGTTTTCATACATGGATTCTATCTCGGATTTCATGGCTTCTAGCCATTTGTTGGAATCTGGGCCCGCCATCGCTTCTTCATAGTTCGAAGGTTCACCGTTGTCTAACAACATGATTTCCAGGACAGGGTTGCCGTACCACTCTGGTGCGGAACGTGTCCTCGTGGACCTACGAAGTTCAGTAGCAACTTGATCCGAAGTACCTTGATCATCATCATTATTTTCCTCTTCAATTGGTGTAGGCATCACAGGAACATTTTCTTGAGCTGCACTACTTTCCCGTTCAAGAGGTAGTACTTCATCGAGTTCTACTTTCCTCCCACTTACTTCTTTCGAGAGAAACTCTTTTTCCAGAAAGGATCCGTTCTTGGCAACAAAGATCTTGCCCTCGGATCTTAAGTAGAAGGTATACCCAATGGTTTCTTTAGGGTATCCTATGAAGATGCATTTTTCCGACTTGGGTTCGAGCTTTTCAGGTTGAAGTTTCTTGACATAAGCATCGCATCCCCAAACTTTTAGAAACGATAGCTTAGGTTTCTTCCCAAACCACAATTCATACGGTGTCGTCTCAACGGATTTAGACGGTGCCCTATTTAAAGTGAATGTAGCTGTCTCTAGAGCGTATCCCCAAAATGATAGTGGTAAATTGGTAAGAGACATCATAGATCGCACCATATCTAATAGAGTGCGATTACGATGTTCGGACACACCGTTACGCTGAGGTGTTCCAGGCGGCGTTAGTTGTGAAACGATTCCACATTTCCTTAAGTGTGTACCAAATTCGTGACTTAAGTATTCTCCTCCACGATCTGATCGTACGAATTTTATCTTTCGGTCACGTTGATTCTCTACCTCATTCTGAAATTCCTTGAACTTTTCAAAGGTCTTAGACTTGTGTTTCATTAAGTAGACATACCCATATCTACTCAAGTAATCAGTGAGAGTGAGGACATAACGATATCCTCCGCGAGCCTCAATGCTCATTGGACCGCACACATCGGTATGTATGAGTTCCAACAAGTTGGTTGCTCGCTCCATTGTTCCGGAGAACGGAGTCTTGGTCATCTTGCCCATGAGGCATGGTTCGCATGTGTCAAACGATTCATAATCGAGAGCCTCCAAAAGTCCATCAGCATGGAGTTTCTTCATGCGCTTGACACCAATGTGACCAAGGCGGCAGTGCCACAAGTATGTGGGACTATCGTTATCAACTTTACATCTTTTGGTATTCACACTATGAATATGTGTAACATTACGCTCGAGATTCATTATGAATAAACCATTGACCATAGGGGCATGACCATAAAACATATCTCTCATATAAATAGAACAACCATTATTCTCGGATTTAAATGAGTAGCCATCTCGTATCAAACGAGATCCACATACAATGTTCATGCTCAAACTTGGTAAAAAATAACAATTATTAAGGTTTATAACTAATCCCGTAGGTAAATGTAGAGGTAGCGTGCCGACTGCGATCACATCGACCTTGGAACCGTTCCCGACGCGCATCGTCATCTCGTCCTTCGCTAGTCTCTGCTTATTCCGCAGCTCCTGCTGTGAGTTACAAATATGAGCAACGACATCGGTATCAAATACCCAGGAGTTACTACGAGTACTGGTAAGGTACACATCAATTACATGTATATCGAATATACCTTTAGTGTTGCCGGCCTTCTTATCCGCTAAGTATTTGGGGCAGTTCCGCTTCCAGTGACCCTTCCCCTTGCAATAAAAGCACTCAGTCTCAGGCTTGGGTCCATTCTTTGACTTCTTCCCGGCAACTGGCTTACCGGGCGCGGCAACCTCCTTGCCGTCCTTCTTGAAGTTCTTCTTACCCTTGCCCTTCTTGAACTTAGTGGTCTTATTGACCATCAACACTTGATGTTCTTTCTTGATTTCAACCTCTGCTGACTTCAACATAGAAAATACTTCAGGAATGGTCTTTACCATCCCCTGTATATTGTAGTTCATCACAAAGCTCTTGTAGCTTGGTGGGAGCGACTGAAGGATTCTGTCAATGACTGCCTCATCAGGGAGGTTAATATTCAGCTGGGTCATACGGTTGTGCAACCCAGACATCTTGAGTATGTGCTCACTGACAGAACTATTTTCCTCCATCTTACAACTATAGAACTTGTCGGAGATGTCATATCTCTCGACCCGGGCGTGAGCTTGGAAAACTAGTTTCAGCTCTTCGAACATCTCATATGCTCCGTGATGCTCAAAACGCTTTTGGAGCCCCGGTTCTAAGCTGTAAAGCATGCCGCACTGAACGAGGGAGTAATCATCAGCACGAGACTGCCAAGCATTCATAATGTCTTGGTCCTCTGGGACGGGAGTGTCACCTAGCGGTCCTTCTAGGACATATTATTTCCTGGCAGCTATGAGGATGATCCTCAGGTTCCGGACCCAGTCCGTATAGTTGCTGCCATCATCTTTCAGCTTGGTTTTCTCTAGGAACGCGTTGAAGTTCAAGTTGACATGAGCGTTGGCCATTTGATCTACAAGACATATTTGCAAAAGGTTTTAGACTAAGTTCATGATAATTAAGTTCATCTAATCAAATTATTGAATGAACTCCCACTTAGATTTGACATCCCTCTAGTCATCTAAGTGTTACACGATCCGAGTCGACTAGGCCGTGTCCGATCATCACGTGAGACGGACTAGTCATCGTCGGTGAACATTCTCATGTTGATCGTATCTTCCATACGACTCGTGTTCGACCTTTCGGTCTCCGTGTTCCGAGGCCATGTCTGTACATGCTAGGCTCGTCAAGTTAACCCTAAGTGTTTTGCATGTGTAAAACTGTCTTACACCCGTTGTATGTGAACGTAAGGATCTATCACACCCGATCATCACGTGGTGCTTCGAAACGACGAACTTTAGCAACGGTGCACAGTTAGGGGAGAACACTTCTTGAAATTTTTGTAAGGGATCATCTTATTTACTACCGTCTTTCTAAGTAAACAAGATGCATAAAACATAATAAACATCACATGCAATTATATAAAGTAGTGACATGATATAGCCAATATCATATAGCTCCTTTGATCTTCATCTTCGGGGCTCCATGATCATCTTGTCACCGGCATGACACCATGATCTCCATCATCATGATCTCCATCATCGTGTCTTCATGAAGTTGTCACGCCAATGACTACTTCTACTTCTATGACTAACGCGTTTAGCAATAAAGTAATGTAGTTTACATGGCGTTCTTCAATGACACGCAGGTCATACAAAAAATAAAGACAACTCCTATGGCTCCTGCCGGTTGTCATACTCATCGACATGCAAGTCGTGATTCCTATTACAAGAACATGATCTCATACATCACAATATATCATTCATCATCATCACAACTTCTGGCCATATCACATCACATGACAATTGCTGCAAAAACAAGTTAGACGTCCTCTAATTGTTGTTGCATCTTTTACATGGCTGCAATTGGGTTCTAGCAAGAACGTTTTCTTACCTACGAATAACCACAACGTGATCTTGTCAACTTCTATTTACCCTTCATAAGGACCCTTTTCATCGAATCCACTTCAACTAAAGTGGGAGAGACAGACACCCGCTAGCCACCTTATGCAACTAGTGCATGTTAGTCGGTGGAACCGGTCTCACGTAAGCGTACGTGTAAGGTTGGTCCGGGCCGCTTCATCCCACAATACCGCTGAAGCAAGATAAGACTAGTAGCGGCAAGCAAGTTGACAAGATCTATGCCCACAACAAAATTGTGTTCTACTCGTGCAAAGAGAACTACGCATAGACCTAGCTCATGATGCCACTGTTGGGGAACGTTGCAGAAAATTAAAATTTTTTCTACGGTTTCACCAAGATCCATCTATGAGTTCATCTAAGCAACGAGTCAAGGGAGTGAGTTTGCATCTACATACCACTTGTAGATCGAGTGCGGAAGCGTTCAAGGGGTTGGTGATGATGGAGTCGTACTCGACGTGATTCGGATCACCGATGACCAAGTGCTGAACGGACAGCACCTCCGCGTTCAACACACGTACGGTATGGGCAACGTCTCCTCCGTCTTGATCCAGCAAGGAGGAAGGAGAGGTTGAGGAAGACAGCTCCAACGGCAGCACGACGGCGTGGTGTTGTTGGTGCAGCAGTACTCGGACAGAGCTTCGCCAAGCACGTACGGAGGAGGAGAGGTGTTGGGGAGGGGAGGGGCTGCGCCTTGGCTTGTGTTTTGCAGCCCTCCCCTCACCCCTCTATATATAGGAGGAGAGGGGCAAGCGGGCCGGCCCTCTAGGGAAACCCTAGAGGGGGGCGGCGGCCAAAGGGAGAGGGAAAAGGGGTGGCTTGCCCCCCAAGCTAGGGGGCGCCCCCTTTAGGGTTTCCCCTCCCCTTGCCCTAGCCGCATGGGCCTAGGTGGGGAGGCGCGCCCAGCCCACTAGGGGCTGGCTCCCTCTCCCACATAGCCCATGTGCCCCCCCCGGGAGGGGTGGCCCCACCCGGTGGACCCCTGGAACCCTTCCGGTGGCCCCGGTACAATACCGGTATGCCACCGAAACTTTCCGGTGTCCGTTTAACCACTTTCCTTATATAAATCTTTACCTCCGGACTATTCCGGAACTCCTCGTGACGTCCGGGATCTCATCCGGGACTCCGAACAACATTCGGTAATCACATACTTGTCTTCCTGATAACCCTAGCGTCACCGAACCTTAAGTGTGTAGACCCTACGGGTTCGGGAGACATGCAGACATGACCGAGACGACCTCAGGTCAATAACCAACAGCGGGATCTGGATACCCATGTTGGCTCCCACATGCTCCTCGATGTTGTCATCGGATGAACCACGATGTCGAGGATTCGATCAAACCCCGTATGCAATTCCCTTTGTCAATCGGTACGTTACATGCCCGAGACTCGATCGTCGGTATCCCAATACCTCGTTCAGTCTCATTACCGGCAAGTCACTTTACTCGTACCGCAATGCATGATCCCGTGATCAAACACTTGGTCACTTTGAGCTCATTGTGATGATGCATTACCGAGTGGGCCCAGAGATACCTCTCCGTCATACGGAGTGACAAATCCCAGTCTCGATCCGTGTCAACCCAACAGACACTTTCGGAGATACCTGTAATGCACCTTTATAGTCACCCAGTTACGTTGTGACGTTTGGTACACCCAAAGCACTCCTACGGTATCCAGGAGTTACACGATCTCATGGTCTAAGGAAGAGATACTTGACATTGGAAAAGCTCTAGCAAACGAACTAACCGACCTTTGTGCTATGCTTAGGATTGGGTCTTGTCCATCACATCATTCTCCTAATGATGTGATCCCGTTATCAACGACATCCAATGTCCATAGCCAGGAAACCATGACTATCTGTTGATCACAACGAGCTAGTCAACTAGAGGCTCACTAGGGACATATTGTGGTCTATGTATTCACACGTGTATTACGATTTCCGGATAATACAGTTATAGCATGAATAAAAGACTATTATCATGAACAAAGAAATATAATAATAACACTTTTATTATTGCCTCTAGGGCATATTTCCAACAAAACTCTACTAGAAGACTTGAGGGTGACATTCGACAACCTCCGAGCATATGACATTAAGCTCAATCCGGAAAATGCGTCTTCGGCGTAGCAGCCGGAAAGCTCTTGGGCTTCATCGTATCCGGTAGAGGAATTGAAGCAAACCCGGCCAAAATCCGAGCTCTGTCACAATTGGATATTCCAAAAGACCTCAAGCAAATACAAAAACTAACCGGATGCGTAGCGGCCTTAAGTCGCTTCATCTCCCGTTTGGGAGAAAAGGCTCTGCCCCTTTACCGCCTCCTCCGGCGCACCGAACATTTCGAATGGACGGATGCTGCCACAGCCGGACTCGAAGAAATAAAGGCCATACTGGCAACAAATCCGGTCCTGGCCGCGCCCAATTTGGGCGAACCAATGTTATTATATATCGCAGCAACACATCAAGTTGTCAGCGCGGTACTCGTTGTCGAGCGAGAGACAGAAGGGCACAGATTCCCTCTTCAAAAACTGGTGTACTACGTATCCACTGTTCTAACTCCATGCAAGTCCCGGTACCCACATTATCAAAAGATAGCGTATGCGGTGTTCATGGCATCCCGGAAGCTGCGACACTACTTTCAAGAGTGTTCCATAACGGTGGCCTCCGAAGTACCTCTCAACGATATTATAAACAATCGCGACGCAACGGGCAGGATTGCAAAATGGGCTATTGAGCTCTTACCATTTGACATAACCTATAAACCATGGCGAGCTATAAAGTCGCAGGTTCTGGCTGACTTCGTCGCCGAATGGACCGAAGCTGGACTCCCTAAAGAGTACGGCGCATACTCCAATTGGATCATGCATTTCGACGGATCCAAAATGTTGGCTGGCTTGGGGGCTGGCGTCGTCCTGACGTCCCCAACTGGAGACACAATCCAATACGTACTTCAAATAATGTACATGGACTCTAACAACGCAGCCGAATACGAGGCCCTTCTACATGGCCTCCGGATGGCAATCTCCATGGGCATTCAACGCCTAGAGGTGCGCGGGGATTCAAACCTCGCAATATCCCAAGTAAATGGAGACCTTGACGCCAAAGATCCAAAAATGGCAGCTTACCGCAATGCCGTCCTAAAAATGTCAGCTCGGTTCGAAGGACTCGAGTTCCACCATGTAGCCCGGGATAATAACCAGGCAGCAGACGTGTTAGCACGCATCGGCGCGAAACGAGACGTCGTCCCTCCAAACATCTTCCTGGAACGACTCTTTAAGCCATCCGTGTTATGGGAAGAGGAGTCCGGAAATAACAATCCGGAGCCAGCTGCATCACCTAACTCAGACCATTCTGACACAATCGGCGGCTCAGCCAATGAAATAACACCTTCAGCTCACAAAATAATGGCAGTAATTGCCCCGTGGACAGAACCGTTCCTAGCCTACTTAATTCGGCAGGAACTTCCCGAAGACCAAAATGAGGCTCGCTGCATAGTTCGGCGATCTAAAGCCTACAAGGTCCATGAGGGAGAACTTTATAAGAAAAGCACAACTGGAGTCCTTCAAAGGTGTATCTCCGAAGAGGAGGGGCGGAATCTTCTGGCTGAAATTCACGCCGGACTCGGCGGGCACCACACTGCAGCCCGGGCCCTTGTAGGCAAGGAGTTCCGTACATTATTTTATTGGCCGATAGCCCGGGCAGATGCTCAGGACTTAGTCCAACGATGCGTCGGTTGCCAGCTCTTTGCTAATCAGAGCCACATGCCACCCACCGCCCTCAAAACTATACCCATTACCTGGCCGTTCGGGGTCTGGGGGCTTGACATGGTTGGACCCCTTAAAGGGGGAACCCACAAGCACAAATACTTATTGGTCATGGTGGACAAATTCACCAAATGGATTGAGGCCAAGCCGGTTAAAACGGCAGAATCCGGACCGGTGATAGTCTTCATATCCGGGGTAGTACACCGTTTTGGCGTCCCCCACAACATCATCACTAATAACGACACGAACTTCACGGCCGACGAGGTTAAACTCTGGTGCAAAAACATGGGCATCAAGCTCGATTACGCTTCAGTCTATCACCCCCAAACTAACGGTCAAGTCGAGCGAGCAAATGGACTAATCATGAGCGGCATCAAACCCAGATTAGTGCGGTCCCTCAAGGAATCTAACACGCACTGGGTAGAGGAGCTCGACTTCGTACTCTGGGGACTGCGGACCACGCCAAACCGAACTACTGGATTCACACCATTTTTCATGGTATACGGCGCAGAGGTAGTTCTGCCCTGCGATATAATTCATGACTCACCTCGCGTGCGCATGTACGAAGAAAGAGAAGCCGAGTTGGATCGGCAGGATAGTTTGGACGCCTTAGAGGAGGAGCGAGACGTGGCAAAGGCTCGTTCCGCGTTTTATTAGCAGCAGGCTCGAAGATATCAAAGCAGAGAAGTACGGGCCAAAACTTACAATGTCGGCGAACTCATTCTACGCCTGCCGGACAAGAAAAAGGACAAACTTAAGCCCAAGCGGGAAGGTCCCTTCATCATCGACCAAGTCCTGACCGGCGGAGCATACCGTGTACGTAAAGCATCTGACAACCGACTCGAGCCGAACCCATGGAACGCAGCCCGTCTCCGAAGATTCTACGCCTAAACACCGGACTCAGAGTTCGTCTCACTCCCCCGTCCACCTTTTTATATTTTTTACTGTCTCTTGTCCCCCTCCTTCTTCCCACCTTTTTTTCAATACCTTTTATAGGCTGATTTGCTCTTTGTTCGCACACACTTGATGTGCTCCTAGCACTCGTTATACCTGGGGGCTTCTTTACCAGAAGCTTATTCATATGGGCTTTACGCCCAATACATGTGTCATACTTCCGCATGTACCTTTTATTCACCATTATATGCATCGATATGACTTAAGTTTTGGCCAAGCTGGGTTGCCTGGCTCCTGTGCTTACCCCTATGTTCCCGATTGTTCGACTAGGAGGTAAAGGGAGCACCTCTGCGATTGTTACTGCTGGGTCAGCCGGATGTGTACCTCAGACTGGGTGAAGCCGAAAGCTAGCGTTCTTAAGAGAATATTCGGTCGGTGACTTGAAAGATGATTTATTACTTACTTATTTATCTGCCCCCAGATGCTTTTTCTGCTATTTTCGCAGTCCGGCATTGCACCTTAGGGCATGCCTCCCAGGGAAAGGAACCCTTAACGGAACTATTCTCCCTGGAAGATGTTTCTTACTAACCATGTAATATAACATAACTAGTTGGGCACTTGTCTAATAATGCAATTATGACCCCGACGCCTTGTCTCCATGCATGCCCCGGTTCTTTTATAACCGTAAGGGTATTCGGACACACTCCGGACTGTTGGGTCCCGAGGTTGAAGCGAAACGGTCCGCAAAGACAAACGATCTACAATCCGGCTAGAAGGCATCTTACATGTCATTTCAAATTACATCGTCAAACCGACTGATTGTACTCCTCAATCCCATCTAACAGGCTGTCTAATTTACAGTCCTGTTGGGAATATTTCGCAGCCAGTTCTACCTGGCCGTACATCAAGCTCACAGGGATCTCCTTCCCATCAGGCCCCGCAGGTCCGACCTCGGCCATGTGGTTTGGGTCAGCCTTCGGGTATTGTGTCTTCACCATGGCCCAGGCCTCCCTGGCGCCCTGACGGCATGCCGATATCTTCCACAAACGGAGGCGTCGCCGTGCTCCCTGAAGCTTCTCAGCAAGCTCACCAAGGCCCTCGGGTAGGGATACGGATGGCCATAAAGCCTGAATGACGCCACTCATCGCCTGCCGAACACGTTTGAACAATTGCACCAGCTCGGGAAGTTGGTCACCCGTTGACCCAGGCATTTCCTCCGTAGGGCGACCTGTGAGCACACCTAAAGACATATTTCTGTCAATCGACTTCCTCGATTCTTCTTTTCAAAGGAATTTGCTCAAGCAATTACTATAAATGCCGCGACGAAGCCGTTGATTCTCCTTCACGGAGCCAGACAGCTGGGCCCGAACACCCTTCAGCTCTTCTTCTGGTTGGGTGTGGGCATCTTGGAGCTTGTTTCTCTCCTGCTGCACCTTCAGAAGCACCCTCTCGCCAGCCTTTAGCTGACGCAGTAGCTGTTGCTTGTCCGGATCTAGTCCGGCGCCCTCTACACTATTATTGTCAGATTCACGCCGCACTTCATTAATTAATTATCTTTTCAAAAGTATGTCTTACCAGCGGGGGTCTCTGTGGCTCCCCCTGTGGTGGCCAGTGCGGCCTCAAGTTGGGCCTTGCACTCTTGGAGCTCCTGGGACAGATGGGTATTCTTCTCCGTCAGATCCTGCATAAAAATTGATCCTTAAATCAATTATTTTAACTATTTTAAGTCTCGGGGGCTACTGGCATATATAACTATTAAAATTACTTACACATATGTCTTTCACATACTGCTCCGTGGCTCTGGTTAACCCATCTTGAGTGGCACGGAGGTGCGTGTTTCCCGCATCAAAGGCATTTAACGCCTCCGGGGAGAAACACGCGTCACGAAGAACTGTCCGGCGACGCCTGTGATTCATGGCGCTCTCCACCTCAGACCGGGTGGCAGACAGCCTGTCGGCATCCTCCGTCAGAGGAGCGTCCGACCCATGCCTTGTATTCGCCTCCCCTCCCGGGCCATGCGTTGGAGCATGGCTGGCGGAGGCTTGATTGGCAACCTCTCCGGACACTGTCCGGCGAGCGCTCTTTCTGGAAAAGTTATGAGCATTAATATACCTCATGGGAATCCTTCCCTTAAAAATAGCAGTGCTCCGTACCGTTGCGGCGATGTTTTAGTTCGCGTCGCACTCCTCTTCCGCCTGCTGGGCCGGACTGACCCTTGTTGGCCGGCCACCGCGGGTTTGGCTTCCCACCTTAAAGGCACCTCCTGCGATGCACCATCAGTATGGGATGGTCAGAATTGAGCACGGATTAAATGATGGTGTCAAGACCTCGGTCGTAGTCACCTGGGAGGCCGGAAACAAACCAGGGTAGTCAGCCATAATGGCGACTAAAGCATTGTCTATGCTGAGCTGGTGGAACACCCCGTCGATCAGTTCCACCGCTAAGTCCGGATCCTCTTCGGAGGCCGGATCAAGGGACCTTTCTGGATCCTCGGGTTGTGGAGCTTGGCTTTTTATGCCCTCCACATCCCGACGCAATTCCTGTGTCAAAATCATACAATAAGACGATTGCCTTTAAAGGCACAGATCAGATATGCATACGACCGCTTACCCAGCTCCGAGGGTTGTTCATGGAAAACCCGTTCAGAGGATTCGTGCGGAGGAAGTCCTCCTTCTCCTCCTTGTACAAGCCGGACAGGATCTTCACCAGGTCATCGGCTGAGCCAGGTCCCTTGCGGCCGTGACGGGTGGCGTCATCTTCTCAATTGAAGTCCCACATGGGGCAGCCCCTATATTGGAGCGGCTGCACCCCACGCATAATGCATGTGGCCATGACTCCGATCATGGTTAATCCGGAATGGGCTAGCAGCCGTATCCGGCCCATGAAGTAATGGACGCTCCTATCATCTTCTCGTTGAGGGCTCCATGGGCGCCAACTCAGGCGTTTCTTCAGTCGAGCGTTGCTGAACTCTGGAAGGCCGATTCGGACTGGATCCGGCAGCGGAGCGTCCTCCATATAAAACCACTCCGAAGGCCAGTCTTCGGACGCCTTCTTCGGGGTCCCGGACAGGTATCCGGTCCCCGCGATGCGCCATATTTCGGCTCCGCCCACTTGATATATCGACCCCTCGTGAGAGCGGGGTACGAGGCAAAACAACCTCTTCCACAGCGCAAAATGGGGCTCAATGCCCAAGAACAGCTCACACAGAGCTACGAAGCCCGCGATGTGCAAAATGGAGGCAGGTGTAAGATGATGAAGCTGGAGTCCGTAGAACTCTAGGAGCCCCCGGAGAAACGGATGTATAGGAAATCCGAGTCCCCTTATTAAATAGGGGACGAAGAACACCCGCTCTCCTTTGGAGGGGTTGGGGGCGCTCTCCGCCTGCTTCCCACCCTTGTAGGTGGCCAGTCCGGCTCGAACCGGAACCATGAAGGCCGGGGGAAGATATCCCTCTGCTTGGAGCGTCACTAACTCGCTGTGCGGGACTGAGCATCTCCTCCAATCTCCTGGCTTAGGGCTGGGAGCGCGAGAAGAGGAGCCGCGTCGACTGTCCATGTTGGAATGGGTTTGGTGTTAGATGCGCCTCGATGAGTACTTGCGGAAGGAGGATGGTGTGATTTGGATCTGGATCCTCGCCTCTCTTATAGGCATCTTATTTGCGCAGCTAGGGGGTAAAACATAAAAATACCCAGGCTTTTCGCATTCGTACGATGCATGGAAGAAGGCCATTATTGGACGCGGAAGCCAAGGAGCGCAGCATTTATGAAGCAACCGGACTCTATCTGGCAAACACATGGAGCATGGAGAAGAACCCGCCTTGCAAACGCTGAAGACAACATACGCGCCGGATTCGTCATTATTGAAGCCTGGTTCGGGGGCTACTGAGGGAGTCCCGGACTAGGGGGTGTCCGGATAGCCGAACTATCATCATCGGCCAGACTCCAAGACTATGAAGACACAAGATTGAAGACTTCGTCCCATGTCCGGATGGGACTTTCCTTGGCGTGGAAGACAAGCTTGGCGATACGGATATGTAGATCTCCTACCTTTGTAACCGACTCTGTGTAACCCTAGCCCTCTCCGGTGTCTATATAAACCGGATGGCCTTAGTCCATAGGACGAACAACAATCATACCATAGGCTAGCTTCTAGGGTTTAGCCTCCTTGATCTCGTGGTAGATCTACTCTTGTAACCCACATCATCAGTATTAATCAAGCAGGACGTAGGGTTTTACCTCCATCAAGAGGGCCCGAACCTGGGTAAAAACATCGTGTCCCTCGTCTCCTGTTACCATCCGCCTAGACGAACAGTTCGGGACCCCCTACCCGAGATCCGCTGGTTTTGACACCGACACCAGGGGTACTAGGTGATAACCCACAAGTATAGGGATCGCAACAGTTTTCGAGGGTAGAGTATTCAACCCAAATTTATAGATTCAACACAAGGGGAGCCAAAGAATAGTTGCAAGTATTAGCAAGTGAGTTGTCAATTCAGCCACACCCAAAGATTGATTATCTGCAACAAAGTAAATAGTAGCATAGTAATATGATAGTTTTGATAGTAGTGGTAACAGCAGTAGTAACAGTAACAATGATAGCTATGAGTTTGTAGCAGTTGTAACAGTAACGGCATCAGTAGTAACTTAGCAAAATCAAGATGTAGGAAATTCGTAGGCATTGGGTCGAATGATTCGTTGGGTGATATTCATCATATAAGAGTCATAACCTAGGGTGGTACAAAACTAGCTCCAGTTCATAAATATAATGTAGGCATGTATTTTGTAAATAGTCATACGTGCTTATGGAAACAACTTGTACGACATCTTTTGTCCTACCCTCCCGTGGCAGCGGGGTCCATAAGGAAACTAACGGATATCAAGGCCTCCTTTTAATAGAGTACCAGAACAAAGCATTAACACATAGTGAATACATGAACTCCTCTAACTACGGTCATCACCGAAAAGTATCCTGAATACTGTCACTCCAGGTTTACGGATCACAACACATAGTAGGTAAATATGACTTGCAAGATCGGATCTAGAACATAGATATAATGGTGAAAACATAATCGGTTCAGATCTGAGTTCATGGCACCCAGGCCCAAAGTGTCAAGCATTAAGCATGGCAAAGTCATAACAACATCAATCTCAGAACATAATGGATACTAGGGATCAAGCCCTAACAAAAATAACTCGATTACATGATGAATCTTATCCAACTATTCACCGACCAGCGAGCCTACGAAGGAATTACTCACTCCCGGTGGGGAGCATCATGGAATTGGTGATGAAGGAGGGTTGGTGACGAGTAGATCGAAGATCCCCCTCTCCGGAGCCCCAAACGGACTCCAGATCTGGCCTCCCAATGAAGAACAGAGGTGGCGGCGGCTCCGTATCGTGAAACGAGATAATTCTTCCTCCCTGATTGTTTTCTGCAAAAATAGGTATTTATGGAGTTGGACTCAGGGTCTGCGGGGCCACTAGGTGGGCACAACCCACCCGGGCCCGCCTGGAGGGGGGGCCCGCCATGGTGGGTAGTGCTCAGCTAGGTGGTTCTTGGCTCCAATAATTCTCTTTATTATGAAATAAATTTCCAAAAAGTTTCGTTCCATTCCGAGAATTTTTATTTCTGCACAAAAACAACACCATGGTAGTTCTGCTGAAAACAGCGTCAGTCCAGGTTAGTTTCATTCAAATCTTGAAAATTAGAGTCCAACACAAGAGGAAAGGCGTTCGGAAAAGTAGATATGACAGAGGCGTATCAACTCCCCCAAGCTTAAACCTTTGCTTGTCTTCAAGCAATTCAGTTGATAAACTGAATGTGAAAAAGAAAAACTTTTACGAACTATTTTGCTCTTGTTTACATAAATAAGCTTAAGCACCACCCAGGTTTTCAGCAAAGATCATGACTAACCATGTCAACAATAACTCTTAGAAATTATATTAACTCATATCAATAGCATAAATAACTAGAGAGCAATAATAAAATATCTCAAATGGCAACACTTTGTCAAAACAACCATGATGTAATATGACAACAGTGGCATCTTGCTAGCCCTTTTTGAGACCGCAAAACATAAATGCAGAGCACCTCCAAAGTTCAAGCAGCAACTAAGCATTGTAATTCATGGTAGAAAAGATCTAGTCATGATGCATCCAACATTAACTATACATAATGCATGAGGATGGCAATAGTGCTATCAAATCTGGCGCTTATTTGAGAAGGTGATGACTCAACATAAAAGTAAATAGATAGTCCCTTCGCAGAGGGAAGCAGTGATTTGCAGTGGTACCAGAGCTCAAAATTTGTAAACAGAGATAAATGTAATTTTGAGAAATGCACCCTTCCTATTTATCTCATGACCGAAAGTTATCAATATCTTCCATGTTAAACACAGGCGGTTCCCAAGCGATAAAGTAAAGGTTTTACTCCGCAGGAGTTTTGTTTGATTATTTGTAAATCTTTTTCTTTTTGATTTCGAGACTTGGAATCCCTATTACTGCCCCTCTCGTGCAAGGATGAGTGAACAAACACTCATCATGAGAATAACCCGCTTAGCATGGAAGATACCGACCACCCCCTGTCACTCTATGAACCATCCAGGCACAAAAAACAGATGTTTATTTGAAGTTTTAGAGGTGGCACATGCAAATTTACTTAGCATGGCAGGGTAATACCGCATATAGGTAGATATGGTGGACTCATCTGGAATAACTTTGGTTTTAGGATTTTGATGCACAAGCAGTGTTCCCGCTTAGTACAGGCGAAGGCTAGCAAATTGGTTGAGAAGCGGCCAGCTAGAGAGCGAATACGGTCATGAACATGCACTACGAATAATGAACATTGGACACTAGCATGAGTAGGATATGAACACCAAGAACATAAATATCATAGAGCCTATGTTGGTTTTGATTCAACTACATGCATGAACATGTGCCAAGTCAAGCCACTTGAAACATTCAGAGGAGGATACCATATCATCATACCATATCACAATCATTTAAATGCAATGTTGACATCCAAGATAAATCATTATCCACTCCTAGCTACTTAATCATGGCATGAGAAACTATAATCTCTAATTGTCATTGCAAACATGTTTGATCATATGCTGAATCATGGAAACTAGGTTAAACATATTTACAAAAACAGAACAAGTTGAGTTCATACACATTTCTCTCTGCCTTAGCCAGTTCATCAAATATCGTCATTATTGCCTTCCACTTGCACGACCGAATAATATAAGAATAAAAATAGTGCAAGAGTGTCATGGACTAAGCTAGAATCTGCAAACATTTTATTCAAAAAGGAGGAGACAAGGCAATTTGGGCTCTTTGTTAGATAAACGATAATGCATATGAGATCCACTCAACATTTTCATGTGGTCTTCTCCTTGGTATGACTCAAAAACCCAGAAAAGAAATTCATAGAAACACACTGAAATATTTTTGGAGTTTTTAGTTTTTCTTGAAGAAGGCAAAATAAAGAAAGAAAACAAAAACGAGAAAAACTATTTACACGGGAGAGCTCCCAACAAACAAAGAGAAGAAACGAGAAATCTTTTTGTTTTTTTAATACTACAACTAAATAAACCAGAAAGAAAAACCGAAATGAAATAGGAAATATTTTTGGGTTTTCTCAAAGTTTTCCAAACACACAAAAAGAAAGAGAGAAAAATAAATCTAGCATGGATAATACAATGAAAAAGTGGGAACACCGTCAACTTGAATGAAATGTGTGAGCATGAATGTAATGTCGGTGGAAACACATACACCCCCAAGGTTAGGCTTTTGCCTCCTTGGTAATCACCGTGAGTAGCCTGCATAGTAGTCAGAGTCACTACAAAAAAATACACTTCCGTGATGATACGTGTTTGTCCACAGTAGGTCGCATTTTTTGTCATGCATGTACATCCATGATGATTTTATGACAGAATCAAGATAGTTATACCTGTGCTGTCGTAGAAGTGTTCCATGACATTACCAAAATTATCATCATGGAAGTGTCCACTTCCAAGACGATAAATCGCGCGTCACAGAAGTGCTTTCTTCAAGGGTGACCGACACGTGGCATCCACCGTAACGGAACACCGTTAAGCTATTGGGTCAGGTTTTGGATCTGATAACCCGTTAACAGCCCTGACCAATGGGGATTTTCCACGTGTAAAATCATCATTGGCTGGAGGAAACACATGTCGGCTCATCGTTGGGACAGATGTCATCCACTCATTGGACAGAAGGCTCCTATGATACGTCGACACGTGGCACGACCCAACAGAGGCCCATTCCTATGAAAAGGCCGGCCCGTTTGACTTGGTCAAAAGGTGGCGGGCCGGCCCATGGAAAGCCTGTTAATGGCCTGTTCGCAATAGCCCATTTACAGCCCGCTAACTCAAGGCCCGTTATGCCCTATTCGAATTAGCCCAGTAGCGTCATCTGGGCCATCCAATATGATTCCAGCCCATTTTCACTTCTGGCCCATGTATGGCCCATGACGTATTTCGGCCCATATGAGGCCCTTTGTAACTCTTGGCCCATTAACGGCCCATCGTGGAACTGGCCCATAATGAACAGTGTATCACTTTACACCGATTAATGGCCCGTGCTGAAACTGGCCCGTAATGAACAGTGTATCACTTTATACCCATTAATGGCCCGTTAATCCGTTGGGCCGTTTCCAGCCCATGTTATCTTTCGGCCTTCTCAGAGCCCATTTATTCTTGGGCTCATTTCCAGCATTCGTTTACTTATGGCCCGTTACTGTCATTTTCTGCTTGTGGGCCAAATTCAGCCCATGGTTACAGTCGGCCCATTTGTGGTCCATTAATATGTTGGGCTGTTTTCATAGCGTCATCAAATACGGCCTATTAACGATGGCCCGTTATGATCGGCCCATGAACGGATGATTCCAACTCTAGCCCGTTTACGGCCATAATGCGGTCTGTTTGGCCCACGTTTGGCCAATCGATCATACGGCCCGTATGAGGCCCATTGATGATACGACCTGTAGAAGGCCCATTGTTTCTACGACCCGTAGAAGGACCACTGTTTCTACGGCCCGTAGGAGGCCCAGTGTCACTACAATAAATATCAGCCATGGTTATTGTGGCCTAGTTTTAAAAAATAGGTTATTGGAATCACTAGCAAACCGCAGAAAAAGAACTACAATGACTACAAGCAAACAAATAAACAAGACAACAAGGAAATAAATAAGCAAGCAACTAACGCTAGGCTATCACAGCTATTACACATATTACATCCACTGGGCATCAAAGTTAGCCACCAGTGCAAATATAGGGAACAAAGCAGCATATCATATACACTGGTTGTCAAAGTTGGCGACCAGCGCAAATAAACGCCGTAGCAAAACAAATCCAGAACTGAAACAACTTCAGAAGATCTCAAGAAACAATATCCTGGGTACCCATAATGCTGGCAAGATGCTTAGCAAGCTTATTAACTTTCTCTTGTTTGGCGCTTAAATCCTCCAGCGCTTGCTGTTGCACCAGGACATATGCATCTGAATTCTGCAGGGACTTCCTCAGTCCTTCAGCTTCCCGTCGCAGCACATTTGATCGATTTCTTTCAACTTGAAGTTGAGACTCAAGAAGACGAACTGATTCAGGCAGCGAGTTCGAAGAGCTTGTGCTAGAAGTAGTGGCCAGTAACTCAAACACTACATCAAGACAGGACTTTTGGGTTCTCTCACTGTCGTCAAGATAGTTTTTATCAGCTTTCTTGGAGACCAATAGGGATGTCTCACTATCTTGAACCTTATCTGCATTACTTCCTTTACCATTGCATAACGCGGTACTGTTCTCCAATATTTTGTCCGTATTCTTAAAGAGAAACAAGCAGACACATCACATATTTACCTTGTTCTATATGAAACTCATTTTGGTAAATGAGTTCAGTAGTAAAGTGGACGGGATAACAACATGAAACAAACATATATCTATGTACCATGGTCAGTTTATGGTCTATATCATTCTAGTTTTTGTTGCCAAATCGAGATAGAGACACAGTTCAAATAATATTTGTTCAAGACAAAGCAGAATAGACAGAATATAAGTGTGGGAAACTATAGAGCAATAACAACACTTTTAATGTGCATGACATGAGAACATAACTATTTATTCAATTGAAACTGAAATCAACATAGAGCAGGTTACAATAGCAAACCAGTTAAAGAAACAGGTTTGAAACATACCTGTTGCGCCATTGGAGTTTCAATTCCATCCTTCAAATTTGAAAATAGTTGGTATGAGTAAATACAGTAATGCAAGAGCAAAGGAGTATGAACCATAGCTACAGAAGCTGACCTGAGAACAAATCTTCTTCTCCTTTAAGCATTGAGTTGGGATTCGGAGTGGTGGTCCTCGTGCTTTGGGAATTGCACTTCCCTTACTAACTACTCATGTTTGGGTGCTCTGTGGTGGAGACAGTGTTGTGTCAACTGGAACTGGGTTACTATCTGCCAGGGTTGGGTTTAGAAGGGGTGTAGCTAGTTCTCTGTCCAACTAGGTAGGGGTACAATCCGCGAGAGTCTGGGTTATGTGTGGTGGATCTGGTCCTTGGGCAAGTACAACTGTGGTTCTATCTGCATCAACTGGTAGCACTATCTTTTCTGAAGACCATGTTGTTACTCCCTTAGATACTGCCATCACCCTCTCCAATTCAAATGGCTGATAAACAAGAAAAGTAATTGAAAGTATAGACATTGTATGATAGATAGGTGCAATGGATAGTGGGGAATAAAAGAGGGCATGAAATAATTCATACTTATGTTGTCTAATGAAACATGATAGCATGACACAATTTCACATATATGATGGCTAACTAACCAGGATAGCATGACACATTTCACATTATGATGGCTAACTAAAAAAGATGGAAAGACATAGTTCAAAATATGATGACTATGTAAATAGGATGACATGATATAACTATATAATGTGTTTATTAAATAGGTTGGCATGCCATAATTCACATACATTCACGGATAAAATGCCATAATTCAAAATATGTTAACTGTAAACACTAAACAGGATGAGATGATATAACTATATGATGTCTTTATTAAATGGGTTGCCATGCCATAATTCATATAGATGATGTGTATGTACTATGTAAACATGATGGCATGATATAATTCAAATATATGATTTATATAGTAAGCAAGTAAGCAGATGGCAATCCATATATGATGTAAAAACTAAGCAATGAAAGACAACATGCATGACATGGGTAATATAACCCTGCCAAGTTTGAGCATAGACCTCAGGGGGGAAATAGGACTGGTCATCAGTCTCTGAATCCTCCTCTGAGGAGCTCTCTGTAACCAGCAAGATGTCTGCTTCAGCAGGTAGCATTGTCTGCTCTGAATACCTTGTTTTCACTCCAGATACTTCCATCACCGCTTCAAATGGCTAATGCACAGGAAGAGTAGTTGAATATACAAATGTTGTCGACAAATGGAAAACATAATACAAAAAAATGATAACATTATATAATTCACATACATGATGATTGGCTAAACATCATGGCATTGCATAATTCACATATATAATGCCTTTGCAACATGATAGCATTGTATAATTCACATATATAATGTCTTGCAACAAGATGAAAATGCATAATTCACATATATGGTAATTAGACACTGAACAGGTGGCATTCACACAAAGCATGTCTAAACTAATCAAATGACATAGCAACGCGAGACACCATACGCACGATATGAGCAACATAACCCTGCCAAGTTAGAGCATACACCTTGGGGGGGGGGAATAGGACTGGTCATCTGTCTCTGAATCCTCCTCAGAGGAGCTATCCGTAACCAGCGAGATATGCGCTTCGTCAGATATCATAGTCTGCTCTGAAGACCTTGTTTTCACTCCAGAATTTGCCATCATCGTGTCAAATGGCTGATGCACACGAAGAGCAGTTGAACATACTAACATTGTTGACAAATGTAATATGTAACGAAAAAAGGATTACATATAAGATGACTGGCTAAGCAGGATGGCATTACAAAATTCACATATATGATGCCTGGCTAAGCAAGATGGCGTTGCATAATTCACATAAATGATGAATAAACTAAACAGATGGCATTCGCACAAAGGATGTCTAAACTAACCAGATGACATATTTGATGTATAAAGTAAGCAATGCAAGGCACCATATGCATGATATAACCAACATCAGCATGCCAAGTTAGAGCGAAGACCTCAGGGGGTAAATAGGAGTTGTCTTCTCCTTCTGAATCCCCCTCAACAGATATCTTCCTCTCGAATACAATCCAAAATGTGTGGAGGGGGGCCGCCTTTACGCCTACCATGGAGCGACATCTGCATGAAATTTTATTGCCATGCAAGGCTCGTCTCTTTTGCTCTACATGTTCAGTTCCATTGTTTACAATAACTGTCATGCATTGGAATAAAACATAGTGAGATTATGTAAGGAGTGCATGCAGAAATCCAGAGTGATCGTAGCAACCTGTGGATAGACCCAAAACCAATAATAGCAGGCAGATAATGGCTTCAGTTAAAAAATACAGATAATGGCTTCTTTACTGTTTGTTTCCCACCCAACATGAAACTCATAGTAGACACTGGAGATTAACCAGATAGTAGATATATACTATTGATTGCGGCCCCGATATGTACCCCACAACCATTTAAAAACTCAAGTTTGACTATTAGTTTGGAGCTGACTCAGAATCTAATCGGTGAACATGACGATAAAGTAGCATGTAATATTAAGTGATGCATAACGTAAGCAGACACGAAAGAGTGCGACCTCTCTTGCGGACCCATGTAGTCCTCGAGGTCATCTGCTTGGTTGATGATGGTAATGCAGTTTTCATGGCTACCGGCGGCGGGGAAGAAGATCTGAGGTGGTGAAAGACAGTCTGGAGGCCGGATTCCTGCTGTGCTGGACCCTTCTGTCGTTGGAGTAGCTGAGCTAGGGTGGACGACGGAGCAACAGGAGTGGGACAAACCACACAAGGTTTTCTTTGACAACTATCTGTAAGAGAAGTAATTCTGTAAGGGCTCATTTGAATTGGAGGATTTCAACAATGCAGGGATAGGAAATAGATAGGAATAGGATAGGAATGCACGTGCAAAACAGAGAATTTAAAAACACTTGATTGCTGCCAATCTGGGTGTTTGATTCACAACAATTGGAAGATCACAGGATGCAAAGAAGCATGGTGAGATTATGTCAAACCACTAGAAAATGTACGGTTATAATGCTATTATGCTACTATCTCTTAGTCTTATGCTTCATGAATAGGAATTTGAAAAGGAGGACAAGTGAAAATTAAAATTCCTAAGTTTTTTCTTTCAAGGAGACACTAAAGGAACAAATCCTACAGTTTTCTTTTGCTCCATTCCTTTGAACCAAATTCATGAATAGTAATACCATAGGAAACTTCCCAATTCCTATGTTTTTCATTCACTTTTCCTTTCAAGCACTGGCGATTCTAGTAGGCAGGCTTGAGCAAGGAAAATCCTACACTAAAAAAATGTTTTTGTGCTACTTCTATTACTTTGGACCCAGGCCACTGCCCTACTAGCTCAACTCCTAGGGACATCAACAAATGCACAGCTCAAACGCGTAGAGATAAATAATGATGGCATTCAAGAGAGTCCATCATGGAAAGCTAAGTTGCCTGGTACCTCACTGCTTGTCATATAGTAGGATAAACTAATCGTATTTCCCGTTACTATGTGTGCTCAGTGGACAATATATATAACATGTAGAGAAGAAAAGAGATGCAACAAGTGTACAACCTCTTTGGCGAAGCCATGTCGATCTCAGCGTGATTGGGTTGGCCGGTGAGGATGCTCCGGCTGACTTGGCTGTCGGAGGAGGGGAAGAATATCTTAGGCGTCTGGAGATGGAGCCCGAGGTACTGCTCCTCTGTGATGGAGGGTTTCATCGTTGGAGCAGCTCCGGTAGTTGTACGACACCGAGGCTGAAGCAGGACAAGAGAGACAAGGTTAACCTGAGTGGAATTCTAATAACATCTCCAATACATGATGTAAAATACATAACCACAAAGTGCTAGATGTAAAATACATCAGCCGCTCATCTCTGAACTTAACTATCGAAACTGAATTTAACTGTCGAAACTGAACTTAACTATCAAAACTGAATTTTGCTGTCGAAACTAAATTTTGCTGTCGAAACTGAACGCACTAGCAAGGTGAGGCTACACGTCGGTCGACTGACTTTTTCATCTCTGGTCAGTCGATTTTGCAGCTGTTGGATACAAAATCAAGGGCCTGCAGTTCATCTTCAACCACAACCACCCTGAGCCGCCAGCCACCACCGGCCAAACAGCAGCCCCCCGCCACCCGCGGCCGGTGGTGCGCCGCCCCACCCGCCCCGAAAACACTCCCCACCACCGGTCCGCCGCCGCTGAGGGAGTCCTGGATTAGGGGGTATCCGGACAGCCGGACTGTATACTTTGTCCGGACTGTTGGACCGTGAAGATACAAGACTGAAGACTTCGTCCCGTGTCCGGATGGGACTCTCCTTTGCGTGGAAGACAAGCTTGGCGATCTGGATATTAGATTTCCTTCTTTGTAACCGACTCTGTGTAAACCCTAGCCCCCTCCGGTGTCTATATAAATCGGAGGGTTTGATCCATATAGGGACAATCATAATCATCATCGGCTAGCTTGGAGGGTTTAGCCTCTACGATCTCGTGGTAGATCAACTCTTGTAATACTCATATCATCAAGATCAATCAAGCAGGAAGTAGGGTTTTACCTCCATCAAGAGGGCCTGAACCTGGGTAAAACATCGTGTCCCTTGCCTCCTATTACCATTAGCCTTAAACGCACAGATCGGTACCCCCTACCCGAGATCCGACGGTTTTGACACCGACATTGGTGGTTTCATTGAGAGTCCCTCTGTGTCGTCGCTTCAAGGCTCGATGGCTCCGTCAATCATCAACAACAACGCGTTCTAGGGTGAGACTTTTCTCCCTGGACAGATCTTCGTGTTCGGCGGCTTCGCACTGCAGGCCAATTCGCTTGGCCATCTGGAGCAGATCGACAGCTACGCCCCTGGCCATCAGGTCAGGTTTGGAAACTTGAACTACATGGCCGATATCCGCGGAGACTTGATCTTCGATGGATTCGGGCCTACGCCAGGAGCGCCGAACAGCCACGACGAGCACGGCTTAGACCTACCGTCGGGCAATACTCGGGATATCGCACCTACAGCAGCTCCGGACCTAAATCCGGGGCAGATCGCGTCATCCGAGGATGGGTGGATGGACCCCGCCCCAGAGGCTGCACACTCATCGGCGGTAGAGCCGAGCACCGGCTTCACCCACAAGGAAGCCTGTGACACCGGACCCCCGGACTCATGTCCGGCTGTAGGTTCCAGTCTGCGCACCCCCGAGCCCGCCGAATCTAGTTGGGCTCCGGTAATGGAGTTCACCACTGTGGATATCTTCCAGCACTCGCCCTTTGGCGACATGCTGAACTCATTAAAGTCTCTCTCTTTGTCAGGAGACTCTTGGCCGAACTATGTCCGGCTCGAGTGGGAAGCAGGCGATGAAGGAATTCGTTGCCCACCCACCACCCACTTCATTGCCACGATCGATGATTTGACCGACGTGCTTGACTTCGAATCTGAAGACATCGACGGTATGGACGACGATGTAGGAGAAAACAGGAACCACCGCCCATGGGGCGCTGGACAGCCACCTCCTCATATGATATATATATATATGGTGGACACTCCAAAAGAAACCAATGGCGATAAGGCAATGGAGGATAACCCCTCAAGGAGGAAAGCAAAGCATGCGCGTCATCGGCGCCGCTCCAAGCCCCGCCACAGCAATACCGGCACAGGAGACGAAAACAATCCGGATGGTGCTGAAGATAAATACAACCCCGATCACCCTGCCTTCGAGCAGGCCGAACAGGAAGACGGGCAGGTCAGCCCAGACGAACAGCCGATGGACGGATACTTGGAGGAGGACAACTACATGCCCATCTCCGAAGACGAGATTAGCCTCGGTGACGACGAATTCGGTGTACCTGAGGACCCCATAGACCAGGAGCGCTTTAAGCGTCGGCTTATGGCCACTATGAGGAGCCTGAAAAAGAAGCAGCAGCAGCTCCAAGCTGATCAAGACCTGCTCACAGACAGATGGACTGAAGTTCTGGCAGCCGAGGAATATGGACTCAAGCGCCCACTACAATAGGAACCCCCCTTCAGCAACGCATCAATGCGTTGTCGTATGTCCATATATGTGTTGCTAAGGTCTACACCAACGGATTAGTATGCGTTGCCGTTGGTGGCGTTGCAAGGAGCTACAACAACGTATATGCTTGCGTTGGTAAATGACATGTAGAAACGTTGTTAGGTAGCAACGTATAGACCTAGAGACCAACAACACTTCATATGCATTGCTGGTACCCTACAAAGGAACCTCAAATCGACATAACCTCAAATCGACATAACAGATAACATAGCACAAACAATTAACAAAGATATATTGCAATCCATAATCATTAGGTCAATACCAATAGTGCACAATAATATAATAAACAGAAATATCTTATATATTGAGTCAACAATCTGCATTACAAAGATATCCAAATATTACAAGAGGTGAAACTATGTAGTAGTAGCCCAATTCTTGACCTTGCATTGAACTATAATATCTTAATCATTGAAACTAAAAATTACAATTCTAGTTGTCTTGTTGTAGCTCCATTCTTAACCTTGCAATCAACATCCTAGCCATGCATCATCAATTTATCTTGGTGAAACTATCTAGTAGTAGCCCAATTCTTGACCTTGCAGTCAACTATATATAATGTCTGAATCATCGATCCTAAAAATGACAATTCTAATTGTCTTGTGGTAGCTCCATTCTTAACCCTGCAATCAACATCTGAGCCATGCATCATCAATTTATCTTGGTGATCTATAACAACAATATGGGATGAGTAACTTACAGTAGAGAAAATCAGGTTAATAGAGCAGTAAAATTTAAATGAGCACCGTTCAAATGTGATTTGCCAAGACGTAAATTTATACATAGATGTGGGGCTAATTAATAATCTGAATACAAATACTTCTTCAACATGAATTTATTAAATAACATTGCAGATTATGCAACCTATATTCATGTCCTTTTTTTGCATCTAAATAACAACAATACACACATGTCATCACCATGCTTGGAATCTAGGTCCTTTTTTTTGCATCTAGGTAACCAACAGTACCGACTATACAGAACTGAGTATTTCCATATTCGAGAGGTCTCCGCACTAATTAGTTTTGCATCACCTTACTCTCGTACCACTCATGCTT
This sequence comes from Triticum dicoccoides, assembly GCF_002162155.2. Classification (NCBI taxonomy): domain Eukaryota; kingdom Viridiplantae; phylum Streptophyta; class Magnoliopsida; order Poales; family Poaceae; genus Triticum; species Triticum dicoccoides. The sequence continues at coordinate 451,574,976 of NC_041387.1, read as the reverse complement.
GGGATGATTCATTAGTCATGCCTCCTATGGTGTATTAGGAGAAATCTCGGTGCCAACAACTTGAAAATCTTCTAAATAATCTACATCACGCAAAACTTCATAGTTACCTTATAATTACAAAGTCACACATTATAATTTCCTGATCCATGAACAAAATTCTCAGAACCTGCAGAATAGACAACGCAAATAAATCATCATCAGATTTGGGACAGTTGGGAGTAATTAACTCATGCATAGAGAGAAGACATGCTTAATGAACTAAGAAACAGAAAGGGGAAAGAGTAAGACTAATATGAACTATCGAATCCACTTCTGCTCGTCATCACGCCTACCCTTATCTTGTACTCAACAGAAGTTCTACTAAATCAAAGACTTATTTTGGGACAGAGAGAGTAGTATTTTTTAGTTCAGAAGCTAGACTGCTACTAGGCGCATGGGATTATACATTTATACTTGAGCACTAAGTCTTGTTTGAACTTGTTTGGCCAGACTGACTCAACCAATCATGCAAAATAACATATTCCAATTCTGTACTTGTGAGGAAAGATTTATTGTGATTATTTTTGCTAGGACGTACTGGCAGCTGCACTCGTTGTAGAATACGACTACTTTCTGCTGTTGGTCTGAACTGAATTAGAGATGTTGGTGAAATTTTGTATGGGAGCATATAGTGTGGTAGAAGGTTTATTGTTGAATCCATATTTCTACCGATCGCAAGCAAGAAGCTTAATCAACATCAGAAAATGGTTCTTACAAAACAAATTCATATGTACCCAGCCACTAACTACTGATGAAATTAGTAGCTATCTTTGTCGGGGAACAAAACATATATGTTACTTGGCATGTTTAGGACAAGAAAAAAATTAAGGGCCATAGAGAGATGTGCATGCATCACTTGGAACATCAATCGTTATGCTTAGGCCTTAGTATAGTTACAAACCATACGTACATGCATTGGCCCATGTAGAAATCCTAGTTCAGCTGGTGACACCATGACACACGTTCTTAACTAAACTGGAACCCCAAACAGATCAAGGTTGAATATAAGTGTAGAACCATCATGTTGTACCAAGTCAGAATTGATTACCCCTGCTTTGGATAGGAGATCCAGGGCTGAAGGATCAACGCCCTTTTGGTTGATCACCATGAAATTATTGTCACTTCCTGAGCAAACCTGCAGGCCATAGAAACACATGAGCACAATATTTTTGAAGAGAGAAAGCACGGGGACACGCTAAGCAAAGTACCGCACATCAACTTGTTCGTCAACTTCACACGTTCATCAACTTGAATTCCCAGAAGGGTTTAAACCCATAAACATCGAATCATATGATGGCACAACAGACTCCGCAGTACGGATCGAAGATTTCCTTCTCCACATTCACATGGCCCGCAGTAACGATCTGCATGCCATCAAGTACCTTCCCCTTAAACTCAAATGACCGGCTCGACACTGGCTAAATAGTCTACCGGCAAATTCCATCGGCAGTTGGGAAAACCTGGAGGACGCATTCCTCGACAACTTCCAGGGCACATGCGTGCGGCCGTCGGATGTTGATGACTTGAGTCACATTACCCAACAACCCGGAGAGTCAGCCAGGAAATTCTGGACTCGGTTCCTAACTAGAAAGAACCAAATTGTTGACTGTCCGGACGCCGAAGCCCTGGCGGCCTTTAAGCATAATATTCGCGACGAGTGGCTCGCCCGACACCTCGGCCAGGAAAAACCGAAGTCCATGGCGACCCTCACGACACTCATGACCCGCTTTTGCGCGGGCGAGGATAGCTGGTTGGCTCGCAGTAGCACCACGCCAATAAATTTCGGCACTTCAGATGTCCACGACAATAAGGGCAAGCCACGGCGCCACAGACATAAGCGACGGGACAATGGCGACAACACTGAAGACACGATAGTCAACGCCGGATTCAGTGGCTCAAAATCCGGTCAGCGAAAAAAGCCGTTCAAAAGAAACAATCAGGGACCGTCCAGTCTGGACCGCATACTTGATTTCTCGTGCCAAATTCACGACACCGCGGAGAAGCCAGTAAACCACACTAACAGAGACTGCTGGGTGTTCAAACAGGCCGGTAAAATAAATGCCGAGAACAAGGACAAGGGGCTGCACAATGACGATGACGAGGAGCCCCGGCGTCCTAACATGGGGCGACAGAAGAAATTCCCTCCCCAGGTGAAAACGGTCAATATGATCTATGCCACCCACATTCCCTAATGGGAACGAAAGAGAGCACTAAGGGACGTCTATGCGATGGAGCCAGTCGCCCCAAAGTTCAACCCATGGTCAGCCTCTCCGATCACTTTTGATCGTAGGGATCACCCTACCAGCATCCGTCACGGCGGTTCAGCCGCATTGGTACTAGACCCAATTATCGACGGATTCCACCTCACGCGAGTCCTTATGGATGGCGGCAACATCCTGAACCTACTTTATCAGGACACAGTGCGCAAAATGGGCATCGACCCTTCAAGGATCAAGCCCACCAAAACCACCTTCAAAGGTGTAATTCGAGGAGTAGAGGCCCGTTGCACGGGCTCCATAACACTGGAAGTGGTCTTCGGATCTCCGGATAACTTCCGAAGCAAGGAGTTAATGTTATATATCGTCCCTTTCCGTAGTGGTTATCATGCACTGCTTGGACGAACCGCATTCGGTCGATTCAATGCGGTACCACATTATGCATACCTGAAGCTCAAGATGCGAGGACCTCGCGGGGTCATAACAGTCAACAGAAACATGTCTTGGGTCAATAGTTGGGTTAGCCCGGCTCCCTTGTTTTGGTACCTTATGTTCCGTTATATCGGCTAAGGTAGCGCAGGGAGAACTACTGCAATTGTGTCCCGGTTCTTCCGGACGAGCACCTCAGTAGAGAAACCCGAAAACTGACTGTCATGATGCGGCGAGAGCTGGTCGCTGTTCGAGATGTCTTAAAATCCTTAAATATTTTCTCCGCTTTAGGCGAGGAATCGGCCTCGTCTGATTTAGGCGTATATAGCGCCTCAATTCAGCCTTCCGAATTCTAGGGGCTTCGCTGAAATTTAAAATTGTAGACTTCTATGGCTAAGTGAGAGTTATAAAGCCGCATAGTCCGATTGCCTTGTTCGCTGCACCAAACATCTCCTTCAGGGACTAAAAATTTGGATAAAGAGTGTTTGGGTTTTCCACGAACACCCCAGTACTAGTTATGTGGGGGCGGAAGCCGACGACTGGCCTACTTTCAGTATTTTATAAACAGTCGCACATAAGGTAATATTTTAAATCAACAAAACGCTATATAGCGCAAACAAATTCGTTTTCATATTACAAAAGCGATAGAAGTACATTCACTCAAAGATTGTGTCCTTGGTACATTCATCGGCCACGAGGCGAGCGTCTTTCATAACGCCATCATCATATCTTTCGGGATACCGATGCACCTTGCCCTCCGGCGGTCCATCCTTCACCAGCTTCTCTGCATCCAGCTTGCCCCAATGCACCTTCGCATTGGCAAAGGCTCGGCAGGCACCCTCAATGCAAATGGATCGCTTGATCACTTCAAGCCGCGGACAGGCATTTACCATCCGCTTTATCAGGCCAAAGTAGCTAGCGGGCAGGGGCTCACCAGGCCACATCCGGACTATGAAATCTTTCATAGCCACTCCGGCCGCCCTGTGGAGTTCAACCAATTGCTTCAATTGGTCACTCAGAGGCATCGGGTGTTCGGCTCCAGCATACTGGGACCAAAACAGCTTCTCCATTGAGCTCCCCTCTTCGGCACGGTAGAACTCCGCGGCATCCGATAAGCTACGTGGCAAATCTGCGAATGCCCCTAGAGTGCTCCGAATTTGGGTAAGTAAAAGAAATGTCTCCTCCACATGCTTGCTTTGCACAAAGAATGTCTTACCTACCGCTATCTTCTTGGCCGCCTGGATTTCCTGCTGGGCCTTTTGGGCTTCGGCCTTGGTGTCTTTCATGCTCACAAGGGCCTTCGCAAGCTCAGACTCTTTCGTCTTGAAGTCACGCTCCAAGGACTCAAACTTCTTGCCGAGCTCCTGGAGCTCTTGCTGTACCTCGTCCACCCTAGCATCTTGCTTTTCACGCTCAATGCGCTCCATGGACGTCTTGTTTTCGGCCTCGGATAGAGATTTCTTCAGGGCCACCACTTCGGTCATGGCCCCTATTACAAAATCATGACGCTTTTTTGTTAGCATCACCAATTTTTCTTACTCTATATGATATGTGAACGGGGTATCACTCACCTTTGTTCTCTTCGAGCTGCTTCTTTGTGAGGCTGAGCTCCTCTTCGGCCTGCTCAAGGTCCCGTTTGAGTCCGGTGACCTCAGTTGTGCGGCTTGCCACTGCCTGCTTATTCACATAGACACCTATTGTTAGACTCCTACAGATTAGAATTGACCCTCCGTTTGGATTTTCTTTCCGAACACCAAATAGAGTATCAGGGGCTACTGTCAATTGGGAGATAATTTCACACACTTTCGATTACTTACCTCAAAGCCTGTCAGGAGGCTGGTGCAGGCTTCGGTCAATCTGCTCTTGGCGGACCGAACCTTCTGAATCACCGCACTCATACGAGTACTGTGCTCTTCATCCATGGAAGCGCTGCGGAGCACTTCCAGCAGACTATCCGGTGCCTCTGGCGCAACGGAAATCATCGGCACGGTCGGCTTGCCCTCCTTATCGAGGGGCTGCCTGCCCGAATCCGGAACCCTTGGAGGTTCCGGTACAGTGTCCGGCTGAGAGCCCAACTTGCTGCGGCTCTTGTCGATCCGAGGGGATCTTATGCCCCGTATGCCCGGCGTTTGGAATTTCGCCTTGGGGCGTCTCTAGAGTCGCCTCCCCCTGCTCTGGGACCCTTTGGGACAACACCTCCGTGTTATCCACAGGCCGAGGGGAAGTGGGCGTCGGGAGCGAATTCATCGCCGAATCGCTTAAAGACCCATCCGAACAGGATACCTCGGGACAGGCCCTGGCCGGATTTCATATACGTGTTCGGCGTTACAACAAACTATGAAGCTAAGTCGCACTAAAGTATAACAGAGTGCGGATACTTACGATCTTACTAGGGGCTTGCCCCTGGGCAGCCACTCCTCCTCGCTGTAGGCAGCCGCGGTGGAGTGATCCGGAAGGAACGCCTTTCCCTTCTTGTGCATCCTAGCCTCCCCCTGCAGGGCGACTTTCCTTTTCTTCTCCTCCCCAGTGCGGGGAGGCAGAATTTCCTCGTGTTTCCCCCCGCCTCCGCGGGAGGAATCTGCCTCGTCGTCCTCGGATGACGAACCTATGACAGCCTTGCGCCGGGGACCCTTCCTGGTCCCCTGGGCCGCCCTCTTAGGCCCTTCGGCCTCCTCGGATGGGTCGGCCCTTTCCTTTTCCTCCCCCCCTTTGTGGGAGGAGTGTTCCTCATCGTCTTCGGATGAGGCGTCCGGTATGACCTTACGCCGGAGACCCTTCCTGGTCCCTGGGGCCTTCTTTTCAGCCTTCTTTTCTGGCACCTTGTAAGGCACCGGGACTAGCATCTCCATCAGGAGAGAGGTCGCTGGACCTTCTGGCAGTGGAGCCGGACAGTCGATCCGTTCCGACGTCACCACGTACTCCTAATTAAATACACATGATGACTTAAAATCCTCCCGTGAGTATGCTAGGAAACAACATCTGGTGATGGTCAGAAAACTCACCGGATGGGGGAGCCGCGTGGCATGAAGTCCGCGGTCCTCGGATGTGGGAGGAGGTATTTAGGAGGCCTTGAACAACACCTTACATGCGTCCTTGTGTGTTGATGTCTACTACACAACCTTCTTCTTGTAGACGTTGTTGGGCCTGCAAGTGCACATGTTTGTAGGACAGTAGCATATTTCCCTCAAGTGGATGACCTAAGGTTTATCAATCCGTAGAAGGCGTTGGATGAAGATGGTCTCTCTCAAACAACCTTGCAACCAAATAACAAAGAGTCTCTTGTGTCCCCACCAGTCCCAATACAATGCTAGATTGTATAGGTGCACTAGTTAGGCGAAGAGATGATGATACAAGTGCAATATGGATGGTAGATATGGATATTTGTAATCTGAAAATATAAAAACAGCAAGGTAACTAATGATAAAAGTGAGAGTAAATGGTATTGCAAAGATAGGAAACAAGTCCTAGGTTTCATACTTTCACTAGTGCAAGTTCTCTCAACAATAATAACATAGATAGATCATATAACAATCCTTCAACATGCAACAAAGAGTCACTCCAAAGCCACTAATAGCGGAGAACAAACGTAGAGATTATGGTAGGGTACAAAACCACCTCAAAGTTATTCTTTCAGATCGATCTATTCAAGAGTTCGTACTAGAATAACACCTTAAGACACAAATCAACCAAAACCCTAATGTCACCTAGATACTCCATTGTCACCTCAAGTATCCGTGGGCATGATTATACGATATGCATCACACAATCTCAGATTCATCCAACCAACACAAAGTACTTCAAAGAGTGCCCCAAAGTTTCTACCGGAGAGTCAAGAACGTGTGCCAACCCCTATGCAAAGGTTCATGGGCGGAACCCGCAAGTTGGTTACCAAAACATACATCAAGAGGCACGTGATATCCCATTATCACCACAGATAAACACGGCAAGACATACATCAAGTGTTCTCAAATAAAGACTCAATCCAATAAGATAACTTCAAGAGGGAAACTCAATTTATCACAAGAGAGTAGAGGGGGGGGGGGAGAAACATCATAAGATCCAACTATAATAGCAAAGCTCGTGATACATCAAGATCGTGTGAAGTCGAGATCACGAGAGAGAGAGAGAGAGAGAGAGATCAAACACATAGCTACTGCTACATACCCTCAGCCCCGAGGGTGAACTACTCCCTCCTCGTCATGGAGAGCGCCGGGATGATGAAGATGGCCACCGGTGATGGATTCCCCCTTCGGCAGGGTGTCAGAACGGGCTCCCGAGAGGTTTTTGGTGGCTACAGAGGCTTGCGGCGGCGGAAATCCCGATCTATCTTGATTTTTGATGGTTTTAGGGTATGTAGGTATATATAGGCGAAATAAGTCGGTCGGAAGGTGCTCGAGGGGTCCATGAGACAGGGGGGCACCACCCTGTAAGGGGGGCGCGGCCTCCTATCTCGTGTCCTCCTTGAGGATCTTCTGACGTGGACTCCAAGTCTCCAGGATCATATTCTTCCAAAAAAAATCATGCTGCCGAAGGTTTCATTATGTTTGGACTCCGTTTCATATTCCTTTTCTACGAAATACTGAAACAGGCAATAAAATAGCAATATGGGCTGGGCCTCCGGTTAGTAGGTTAGTCCCAAAAATGATATAAATGTGTAAAATAAAGCCCATAAACATCCAAAAGGGGTAATATAATAGCATGGAACAATCAAAAATTATAGATACGTTGGAGACGTATCAAGCATCCCCAAGCTTAATTCCTTCTCGTCCTCTAGTAGGTAAATGATAAAAAAGAAATTTTTGATGCGGAATGCTACCTAGCATAATTCATAATGTAATTTTCTTTATTGTGGCATGAATGTTCAGATCCAAATGAATACAAAATAAAAGTTCATATTGACATAAGAAACAGTAATACTTCAAGCATACTAATCAAAGTAATCATGTCTTCTCAAAATAACATGGCTAAAGAAAGTTATCCCTACAAAATCATATAGTCTGGCTACGCTCTATCTTCATCACACAAAGTATTTAATCATGCACAACCCCGATGACAAGCCAAGCAATTGTTTCATACTTTAATAATCTCAAACTTTTTCAACTTTCACGCAATACATGAGCGTGAGCCATGGACATAGCACTATATGTGGAATAGAATGGTGGTTGTGGAGAAGACAAAAAAGGAGAAGATAGTCTCACATCAACTAGGTGTATCAACGGGCTATGGAGATGCCCATTAATAGATATCAATGTGAGTGAGTAGGGATTGCCATGCAATGGATGCACTAGAGCTATAAATATATGAAAGCTCAACAAAAGAAACTAAGTTAGTGTGCATCCAACTTGCTTGCTCACGAAGACCTAGGGCACTTTGAGGAAGCCCATCATTGGAATATACAAGCCAAGTTCTATAATGAAAAATTCCCACTAGTATATGAAAGTGACAACATATGAGACTCTCTATCATGAAGATCATGGTGCTACTTTGAAGCACAAGTGTGGAAAAAGAGATAGTAGCATTGTCCCTTCTCTCTTTTTCTCTCATTTTATATTTTTTTCTTTTTTTTCTCTCATTTTTTTCTTTGGCCTTTTTTTATTTTTGGCCTTTATCTTTTTTTTCTTTCTTTTTGTAAAGTCCGAAGTCTCATCCTGACTTGTGGGGGAATCATAGTCTTCATCATCCTTTCCTCACTAGGACAATGCTCTAATAATGAAGATCATCACACTTTTATGGATTTACAACTCAAAGCTAGAACAAGATATGACTCTATATGAATGCCTCCGACGGTGTACCGGGATATGCAATGAATCAAGAGCGACATGTATGAAAATTATGAAGGTGGCCTTGCCACAAATACGATGTCAACTACATGATCATGCAAAGAGCAATATGACAAAAGTAATGCGTGTCATATGAACAGAATGGTGGAAAGTTGCATGGCAATATATCTCGGAATGGCTATGGAAATACCATAGTAGGTAGGTATGGTGGCTGTTTTGAGGAATGTATATGTTGGGTGTAAGGTACTGGCGAAAGTTGCGCGATACAAGAGAGGCTAGAAATGGTGGAAGGGTGAAAGGGTGCGTATAATCCATGGACTCAACATTAGTCAAAAAAACTCATGTACTTGTTGCAAAAATTTAGAATTCATCAAAAACCAAAGCACTACGTGCATGATCCTAGGGGGATAGACTGGTAGGAAAAGACCATCGCTCGTCCCCGACCGCCACTCATAAGGAAGAAAATCAATAAATAAAATTGTGCTCCAACTTCATCACAAAGCAGTTCACCATACGTGCATGCTACGGGAATCACAAGCTTCAACACATGCATTCTTTAAATTCATAATCACCCAACTAGCATGAATTTAATATCACTACCTCCATATCTCAAAACAATTATCAAGCATCAAGTTGATCATAGCATCCAATTCACTTTCTATGATAGTTTTTATTATACCCAACTTGGATGCCTACCATTCTAGGACCAATTTTGTAACCATAGAAAATACCATGCTGTTCTAAAAGACTCTCAAAATAATATAAGTGAAGCATGAGAGACTAGCAATTTCTACAAAATATAACCACAGCCGTGCTCTAAAAGATATAAGTGATGCACTAGAGCAAATGACAAACTACTCCGAAAGATATAAGTAAAGAACAATGAGTAGTCGAATAATTGTGCAACTATGTGAAGACTCTCTAACATTAAGGAATTTCAGATCTTGGTATTGTATTCAAACAGAAAGCAAAACAAAATAAAATAACAATGCAAGGATAGCACAACTCATGTGAAGAAGCAAAAACTTAGGCTCAACCGATACTAACCGATAGTTGTTGAAGAAGAAAGGTGGGATGCCTACCGGGGCATCCCCAAGCTTAGATGCTTGAGACTTCTTGAAAAATTATCTTGGGGTGCCTTGGGCATACCCAAGCTTGAGATTTTATGTCTCCTTAATTCCTCTCATATCATGGTTTCTCTTCTTTTTATCAAAAGCTTCATTCACAACAAACTCAACAAGAACTCGTAAGATAGGTTAGTATAAACCAATGCAAAACCTTATCATTTTCTACTGTAACAAATCACTAAAATTATTATTCAACATTTCATACTAAATGCCTCTGCATATTTAATACTCCTATCCTCAAATAGAATCATTAAACAAGCAAACATATGCAAACAATGCAACCATAACAGCAATCTGTGAAAACAGTATAGTCTGTAAAGAATGCAAGATTCATCATACTTTCCTAACTCCAAAAATTATTATATAAAATTCCCACTGTAGTATATTTATCAGAGCTCAATATGCAAAAAGTTTCAACATTATACCATTCTCTTACTTTTCTAGGGAAGTTTTGCAACAGAGGTAAACTTTCTGTTATCAAACAGCAACATGTATACTAGCAAAATAAGCACGGCAAAGGCTATCCTTGACTTCTTTATTGAAACTAAAGATGCAAACCATTACTCTAAATAACAGCAAGCAAATACTAACAAAATAAAATGATGCTCGAAGCAAAACACATATCATGTGGTGAATAAAAATATAGCTCCTAGTAAAGTTACCGATGAACAAAGACGAAGGAGGGGATGCCTTCCGGGGCATCCCCAAGCTTAGGCTCTTGGTTGTCCTTGAATGTTACCTTGGGGTGCCTTGGGAATCCCCAAGCTTAGGCTATTTCCACTCCTTATTCCATAGCCCATCGAATCTTTACCCAAAACTTGAAAACTTCACAACACAAAACTCAACAGAAAACTCGTAAGCTCCGTTAGTATAAGAAAATAAAACCACCACTTAGGTACTGTAATGAACTCATTCTAAATTCATATTGGTGTAATATCTACTATACTTCAACTTATCTATGGTTCATACCCTCCGATGCTACTCATAGATTCATCAAAATAAGCAAACAACATATAGAAAACAGAATCTGTCAAAAACAGAACAGTCTGTAGTAATCTGTATCAAACGTATCTTCTGGAACTCCAAACATTCTACCAAATTAGGAAGTCCTAAGAAATTTGCGTAACAATCTAGAGCAAAAAGAATCAGATCAAGATCCCGTTCCTGTGAATTAACAAAACTAATTTACTGGGTGCAAAAGTTTCTGATTTTCAGCAGGATCAACACAACTATCACCGTGAGCTATCCTAAAGGTCTTACTTGGCACTTTATTGAAAAAAAGATATAAAACATGATTACTACAGTAGCATAATCATGTTAACACACAAAAACAGTAAGGATAAATATTGGGTTGTCTCCCAACAAGCGCTTTTCTTTAGTGCCTTTCTAGCTAGGCATGATGATGACAACGATGCTCACATAAAAGATAAGAATTGAAACGTAACGGGAGCATCATGAAGCATATGACTAGCACATTTAAGTCTAACCCACTTCCTATGCATAGGGATTTTGTGAGCAAACAACTTATGGGAACAATAATCAACTAGCATAGGAAGGTAAAACAAGCATAGCTTCAAAATTTTAAGCACATAGAGAGGAAACTTGACATTATTGCAATTTCTACAAACATAAATTCCTACCTCATAATAATTTTCAGTAGCATCATGAATGAATTCAACAATATAACCAGCACCTAAAGCATTCTTTTCATGATCTACAAGCATATAAAGTTTACTACTCTCCACATAAGAAAATTTCTTCTCATTCGGAATAGTGGGAGTATCATAAGAGACTTGAAAACTATAAATTGTTTCCACATTAAAAGAGTAATGTTCAGAAAAAGGGTAATCATAATCATGACAAGATTTGTAAATATAATCATCACTACTTTTTATAGCATAAGTTTCATCACAATAATCATCATAAGTAGCAACTTTGTTCTCATAATCAATTGGAACCTCTCCCGAAATAGTGGAATCATCACTAAATGAAGTTGACACTCTTCCAAATCCACTTTCATGTTCATAACAATAAGATTCAACATCCTCCAAAATAGTGGGATCACTACTTTCTAAAGTTGACACTCTTCCAAACCCACTTTCATCAATATAATCATCATATGTAGGAGGCATGCTATCATCATAACAACTTTCCATATCAAAACTTGGGGGACAAAAAATATCATCTTCATCAAACATAGCTTCCCCAAGCTTGTGGCTTTGCATATCATTAACATCATGGATATTCAAGGAATTCATACTAACAACATTGCAATCATGCTCAACATTCAAAGATTTAGTACCATGCAATTTAATGCATTCTTCTTCTAGCACTTGAGCACAATTTTCATTTCCATCATACTCACAAAAGATATTGAAAAGATGAAGCGTAAGAGACAAACTTAACTCCATTTTTTTGTAGTTTTCTTTTATAAACTAAACTAGTGATAAAACAAGAAACAAAAAGATTCGATTGCAAGATCTAAAGATATACCTTCAAGCACTCACTTCCGAAAAGAGCTTAGTTGATGGGGTGTGAGTGAGTGCCCTTTACCTAGCCTCCCCGGCAACGGCGCCAGAAAAGAGCTTGATGTCTACTACACAACCTTCTTCTTGTAGACGTTGTTGGGCCTGCAAGTGCACAGTTTTGTAGGACAGTAGCAAATTTCCCTCAAGTGGATGACCTAAGGTTTATCAATCCGTAGGAGGCGCAGGATGAAGATGGTCTCTCTCAAACAACCCTGCAACCAAATAACTAAGAGTCTCTTGTGCCCCAACACACCCAATACAATGGTAGATTGTATAGGTGCACTAGTTCGGTGAAGAGAGGGTGATACAAGTGCAATATGGATGGTAGGTATGGATATTTGTAATCTGAAAATATAAAAACAGCAAGGTAACTAATGATAAAAGTGAGCGTAAACAATATTGCAAAGATAGGAAACAAGGCCTAGGGTTCATACTTTCACTAGTGCAAGTTCTCTCAACAATAATAACATAGATAGATCATATAACAATCCCTCAACATGCAACAAAGAGTCACTCCAAAGCCACTAATAGCGGAGAACAAACGTAGAGATTATGGTAGGGTACGAAACCACCTCAAAGTTATTCTTTCGGATCGATCTATTCAAGAGTTCGTACTAGAATAACACCTTAAGACACAAATCAACCAAAACTCTAATGTCACCTAGATACTCCATTGTCACCTCAAGTACCCGTGGGCATGATTATACGATATGCATCACACAATCTCAGATTCATCCAACCAACACAAAGTACTTCAAAGAGTGCCCCAAAGTTTCTACCAGAGAGTCAAGAACGTGTGCCAACCCCTATGCATAGGTTCATGGGCGAAACCCGCAAGTTGGTTACCAAAACATACATCAAGAGGCACGTGATATCCCATTGTCACCACAGATAAACACGGCAAGACATACATCAAGTGTTCTCAAATAAAGACTCAATCCAATAAAATAACTTCAAGAGGGAAAGTCAATTCATCACAAGAGAGTAGGGGGGGAGAAACATCATAAGATCCAACCATAATAGCAAAGCTCGCGATACATCAAGATCGTGTGAAGTCGAGAACACGAGAGAGAGAGAGATCAAACACATAGCTACTACTACATACCCTCAGCCCCGAGGGTGAACTACTCCCTCCTCGTCATGGAGAGCGTCGGGATGATGAAGATGGCCACCAGTGATGGATTCCCCCTCTGGCAGGGTGCCGGAACGGGCTCCCAAGAGGTTTTTGGTGGCTACAGAGGCTTGCAGCGGCGGAACTCCCGATCTATCTTGATTTTTGATGGTTTTAGGGTACGTAAGTATATATAGGCGAAAGAAGTTGGTCGGAAGGTGCTCGAGGGGTCCATGAGACAGGGGGGCACCATCCTGTAAGGGGGGCACGGCCTCCTATCTCGTGGCCTCCTCGAGAATCTTCTAACGTGGACTCCAAGTCTCCAGGATCATATTCTTCCAAAAAATCACGCTGCCGAAGGTTTCATTCCGTTTGGACTCCATTTGATATTTCTTTTCTTTGAAATACTGAAACAGGCAATAAAACAACAATATGGGCTGGGTCTCCAGTTAGTAGGTTAGTCCCAAAAATGATATAAATGTGTAAAATAAAGCCCATAAACGTCCAAAAGGGGTAATATAATAGCATGGAACAATCAAAAATTATAGATACGTTGGAGACGTATCATGTGTCGTGCCGTAGAGCTCTTGAAGCGTCTGGTGTTCGGCCGGAATGAACTCCCACAGAGTAAATGCCCGTCTTTGGCACAGAAGAATTCGGCGGACGAGCATGACCTGGACCACGTTGACAAGCTTGATTTTCTTGTTCATCATATTGTTGATGCAGTTCTGAAGTCCTATTAGCTCCGTAGGTTCACCGCAGGCCAGGCCGTTCTTTTCCCAGGAGGTGAGCCACATGGGAATTCCGGATCGGAATTCGGGGCCGCTGCCCAGTTGGCGCCGTGTGGCTCAGTGATGTAGAACCACCCCGATTGCCACCCTTTCACGGTCTCCACGAAGGAGCCGTCAAGCCAGGTAACATTGGGCATCCTGCCCACCATGGCGCCTCTGCACTCCGCTTGCTGGTCGCTCACGATCTTCGGCTTCACACTGAAGATTCGTAGCCACAAGCTGAAGTGAGGCTTGATGCGGAGGAAGGCCTCGCACACGACGATAAACGCCGAGATGTTGAGGACAAAATTTGGGGCTAGGTCATGGAAGTCCAGCCCATAGTAAAACATGAGCCCGCGGACAAAGGGATGAAGTGGAAATCCCAGTACATGGATGAAGTGGGCGAGGAACACGACCCTCTCATGGGGTCCCAGAGTCAGAATGATCTGCCTTGCATCCGGCAGTCGGTGCGCGATATCTGCGGCCAAGTATCCGGCCTCTTGGAGCTTCGTAATATGCTCCTCCTTGACGGTGGAGTCCACCCACTTGCCTCCTGCTCCGGACATGTTTGGCTGTGCAGAGAAGGTGTGAACTAGGGCGCTGGAGCTCGAGGGGGCAAGAATGGATAGCGAAGAGGGAAGAAGGCGTGGGTAAAAATGGGGAATCCTTATCCCTTTATAGAGGTGACGAAAACGGTGCGCCTCCCCACTTGCCCGTTGAAAATTGCTTATTTCCCAAGCGCCACGCTTGATGTCACGGTTGGGTTACCCGTACCCATATTGATGAGAATCCCGTGATAAGGGGACATGATCTCTGCTTCGACAGGACGTGCCGAGGAAACCGCCTCGATATGTGCGGTAGCTGGCTGTGGGAAGACGATTCAATAATGACTCGACCATTTTGTCGTGTCACTTCATCTGAAGTTGTCAGCAGATTATATTTGTGAAATATTGTTCTCTCTATGGTGCCATGTGAAGATCGTCTTGCAGATCCGGACACGATTTAAGTGTTCAGTAATTACTTTGGAGTATTCGGAGATGGAACCCGCCTTGCAATGCCGAAGATAATCTACGCGCCGGACTCATCGTCATTGAAGCCTGGTTCTGGGGCTAATGAGGGAGTCCTGGATTAGGGGGTATCCGGACAGCCGGACTGTATGCTTTGGCCGGACTATTGGACCGTGAAGATACAAGACTCAAGACTTCGTCCCATGTCCGGATGAGACTCTCCTTTGCGTGGAAGACAAGCTTGGCGATCCGGATATTAGATTTCCTTCTTTGTAACCGACTCTATGTAAACCCTAGCCCCCTCTGGTGTCTATATGAACCGGAGGGTTTGATCCATATAGGGACAATCATAATCATCATAGGCTAGCTTCTACGGTTTAGCCTCTACGATCTCGTGGTAGATCAACTCTTCTAATACTCATATCATCAAGATCAATCAAGCAGGAAGTAGAGTTTTACCTCCATCGAGAGGGCCTGAACCTGGGTAAAACATCGTGTCCCTTGCCTCATGTTAGCATTAGCCTTAGACGCACAGATCGGGACCCCCTACCCGAGATCCGCCGGTATTGACACCGACAACCGCCCCGGCCATCCCTCTAGGCCCACCATGCCGAGATTTTTCTCCGGCGATCCCCATGCCACCGCACCACTACTGTCGGCGACCACTGCCCCCACCCTGAACCCTAAGATAGATAGTGGGGTACATTTCCGGCAAGCCCCCCTCCCTGCTGCGGTTGGTTCTTCCTTCACCCAGGCGAGCCCCCCCACCCCCTGAAAATCGACTGACCCAAAAGTCAATTCAGTCGACTGAAGTAGCTAAATCGGAGCAGCATCGCAAGCAAGAGCAAGAACGAGAGCAGCAGCATGAGCAAGAGCAATAGCAAGAGCACACCAGGCAGGGGACCGAGAGCAAGAGCAGAGCAGCAGCGCGAGCGAGAGCTAAAGCAGCAGCATCTCCTACTGATGTGGACATCGCCGCCGAGGGAGCGACGCCGTGGAGGAAGTGGTCGGCAACACCGCCGTGGATGGAGCCGCGCCGTGTCGGCTCGGGACCGAGCGCCGGCAGCACCGTGAGATCGAATCAAGAAGACAATGTGGCGATTAGTGTACAACCTCTTTGGTGGCGTCGATTAGGCCGCAACTTCATCCGAGGAAATGGTGATGATGATGCTCTTCCGGTGGTGCAGGTGAAGACGGCGGTGTGGGAATGGAGGTGGCGCGAAAGACAAGGGGAACGTCGGGGAAACTCCTTGGAGGTGGAGGACGGGGTGGCTGAACCAGCGGGACGACAAGATCGACGACGGATCCTCATCCGGTATGATGGATGAGGGACGTTGAGGTGTTGTTGTGGATGACGTCATCGAGGAAGAGGCTCCGGCTGGGTGGCGGACGGAGCAGGGTGTGGGGCTTCGTCACAGGTTTTCACGGCCTCGGTGTACGAGTGGGTGGGTGGATGGGATGGCAGTGGGAACCATGGCTTAGGGACGTGCTTGTCCAAAATGTGGGGTAAGTTACGAAAGTACCCCCACCAATTTGAGGCGGTTCTTTCGGTTCAGGGCTACCACAAGCATTTCGCGTGTCGGGATTTCACAGGAGGTGGGAGTTTTCACGCGCGTTGTAATTTCGGAATAGCAAGGCACGGGTTGAGATGGAGGGAGTTGTCGGAGCACGACGAGACAAAGATATATCTTAAATATTTCAGGCTAACAAGGTGCGGGTTGAAATTTTCGGACAAGCCTAACATGTACTGTACCAAATCAATGCCCTCTACAAATGTCATTCAAAACTTTGACTTCATGTTATGTTCATTTAAAATATTTCACTACATGTATAATGCATGCAACTTACTACTCAAATGAACATTTTAGTGCATTCCAAACGTATATACTACCGCTTCAATATGAACTAAATTTGAATTCATTTCTCTATTTGAATAAGATCTACAGTAATGATTGTTGTGAAGTCAAAGCATTTGAATTCGTCTCTTTGTTTTAATAAGATCTACAATCATCATTATTGTCAAGTGAAACCATCGTTTGTGTATTATCTTCATAGCACACCACATGATTAGTCTCGAGTTACATATGAACTATGTGTACTATATGAACTTGAACTCGAATTTTTGAATCCACTTTATGTTGATTTCAAATCACATTACATTTCTAGCTCTAGCTAGATCTTCATAATCTAAACCATGTCTCAGATGTATAATGTGTTTATCACATTATGTATGGTGCCCCGCCCCCTACGCTTACAAGTATTTAGATGTGAGTTGCAAACACCACACATTACGACAAATTCAAATAAAATGTGAGAATGTTCGATATATAGTATTGTTTAGATTGTTCGATATTTAGTTGTAAGCTGCAAACGCCACACATTATCACAAATTCAAATAAAATGTGCGATTGTTTGATGTATAGTATGGTTTAGATTGTTCGACATTTAGCTGTGAGTTGCAAACACCATGCATTATCACATTATGGTATAACATGTGCACAACACGTGTATCACCGCTATATTCATGCATGCATATGTTTAAAACACTATGATCTCCCATTCAAATATATGAATCCGCTTTCATATCAAATTATGATCTTTGTTAGTCTCTTACACCCACACAATCCCCTAACCTTTGTAGCTACCACTAACTTTCTCTCGTGCATGCACACGCCCTCCTCGCCCTCCCCCTCCCTCGGCATTCTATCCACCTGGCACATTCATTTTTTCTTCTTTAGGTCGTTCTCCCAGAGTCTCCACAACTCCTTTCCGACACACACCGATCGATAAACCTCTCCAGTGATGCCTGCCTACAACATACACACGCACCTTCAATCTCCTCCTTTATGTGTCCTTGCCTCGTGTCTCTCATACGGTCACACACACGTGTAAACTCTCGCCCCTCTTTTCATCGATCTCACAACCGCACACTCCTCCCCTTATCTAGCTAGTAGCTGGGCCTCTCACACCACTCCTAGCTCCATTCTCTCTGTCTATCCGTCTCGCTGGGCCTTATTTGCCTCTAACAAGTGGACGTACACCGACCGATCTCTCGCTATACATATAGCTAGCTAGGTCCTTATAACTTGTTTTTACCCACGCGTTGATCGATCTAGCTCATTAGTTATGTCTCTCCCTTCCTCCGACAAACAACAATTGATCTACCGATCTAGTTAGATTTGCTTACCAAACACATGGTTCCCCTTCATCATCCATGGATGTGTCCCGATAGATCTATCACACGCAGGCACAGACAGAAACACATCCCCACTCTTATTGATAACATTGCAGTTCCACCCTCAGTTTGTCTAGTAGGCCTCTCCCACCATCTTCGAGAAGCAACTCCATCACCCATCCAGCACTGTACCCCTCTCCCTCCCTCCCTCTCTCCTCTCTCTCTCTCTCTCTCTATCTCTCTCTCTCTATCCCATCATATTTCCCGTCCTTCAGTTATGTATGGATGTCGACCGATCTCCCTCAAGACATAGCTGGGTCTCTCCTTCTCAACACATATATGAGTCGTTCTACCTCTATAGTTAGGCCTCTGCCTCCCCCTCCCCCCACACACACCGATACATCGAGCACTCTAGTCATGTCTCCCTGCCACATACAAACTTTACATGTGCCCTCTGACGTTCCAGTAGGTCCGTCGCCCTATATCTTTGACTTGCACACACACACAATTTCGATGGCTCTCTTCATCGATCTCGCACCCACCCACTTGATACTCTCTTCGACTCTATCGATATCTATGACCCCTCCCTCTCTTTCATGGATTGCCCAACCCTCTATATATGATATGGATAGGCCCCCATTTCACACACATTGCCTGCAAAATTTTGTTTGAGATGTCATCGACACATATTCCCACAAGTACATTCACGAAATCAACCCCCACCACCCCCACCCCACCCCAAAACAAAAAACACTCACGAACACGGTTTGTATCTCTCACACACACCCACGTAGGTGGGGGACGTGCACGAAGAGAAGAGGTGCATGCACGGTGCACGTACTCCCGTCTCTTTCGCAACCACACCCGCGCGAGTACACGGTGGAGCTCATTTCTGTACGAAAAAGGCAGCCCACATGGTAATTTGGCACGTGTACTAGTTGTCCACTTGGTGGAGGGAGGATCGTCTACCACGGGTGAACAAACAAATTGCGACTTGACGCGTTATGTGAAAAAAAAGAGGCAAACCATGTGGGGCCTACCTTAGAGGCAAGGCTCTATGCACTGGAGTACTTTTGATGTGTCCCATCAACTTGCAGAACGAGGAGAAGCTTGCTTAGTACGCTGTCTCCCCCACCCATGGGGCGCGGTGGCTCGCAGGATGAGGTGAAGCTTGCTTAGTACTATCCGCCTTACACCCGCTCCCTCGCCCATGCGCGCAGTGGCTCGCAGGACGAGGAGAAAAATTTACTACTCCCGCCGTTTACTCCTCGTCCCTACAAACTTCGTTATAGAGATTATATCATATTGTTTGGAATATATATGTCCTTTAGTAGATTTCAATATGAACTACTAGTACATACTCCAAACACTGATGTATACAGACGTATTTTAGAGTGTAGATTCACTCATTTTGCTCCGTATGTAGCACTCTCCCTCGCCCCTCGACCCTCGCCCACGTGGTGGACGTGCAGCAATTCATTCGGTCTCATATAGCCAGAACGATATACACTGCACTACCATTATTGATCGACTTCCCGAAGAGGCGAACAACCAATCGCAAGGTTAATATTTTGGAGATGCCAAGCGTAAGGTTATAGGAGAACGAGTAGTAGGTGCCGCGTCATTTATACATAAAGTTTTTTCTTCAGTGGCACGTACGCAATATGATAGGTTCATATGGAGAGAAAAGGAAACCGGTCCACTATATACATAGTTAGGACGGGCCAGCCTACACGGTTGCTTGCTGGGGTTGCTCTCTTCACACTCTCTCGCACAAAACGACTGCGGCCACATCTCTAACATCCCGGCAGATCATGTCCGCCGGGGGAAGGAGTGGATGCTTAGAGTAGATGCGGTCACCGTCGCCGACGGCGAAAACCCACTGTCGGCACATCCCGATCAGGGGTCCCCGCCGTTCTCTCTCACAAAGCCAGTGAGGTTGCCTTCGTCCCTTACTCACTGCCGCGACATCGGCAGTTACCGCCTCCCGCCGCCCTCCTCAAGGTTGAGCTACGTCCCTTAGGTACAACTCCCTTTACAGTCGGCTTGCACCACGGCTCCAGCTGCCCACATCACTCCATGTGGATATTTCTCTACTTCTTTGCCCCGCACATACCTATACTGGCTTCTACGTACTGTATTTGTGATGAGTTTATGTCTCATCAACTAGTCCATGTAATCTTATTCTAATCACGCTTCTTCAATTTCTTTGCCACAGGGATGCTCATCTCGATTTTGGTGAAACTACACAAAATGATCCAATGGTCAAAAGGTTGCAAACTTCATTTCTTAGGAAGATTGAACGTTGCCAGCAAATTGAAGCCTGGTTAGGGTTCACGGTTCAAGGGCTAGGGACTGCATGGATCTTTTTTTCTTTAGCTGCCTCTGTTCCAAAATAAGTGTGAACTTTAGTAGTAGTACAACTTTGTACTAAAGTTTGCATAAAGTTGAGACACTTATTTCGGAACAGAGGGAGTACATATTTGCTATGATCTGTTAGTCATTGAGATGCAATAGCATGCATGTTAGTCTCCTTTGTATTTGATGAAATGTTGCAACGGGCAACCTTGGATGCAAGATACATGTAACAGAAGCTGGAAGCTTCATAGCATTGTACAAATTTATCTCGCTGATAAATTATAGTACGTACTATACTAGTACTTCCTCCGTTCCTAAATATAAGTCTTTGTAGAGATTTCACCATGAACCACATGCGGATGTATATAGATGCATTTTAAGTGTAGCTTCATTCATTTTGTTTTGTATGTAGTTCACCTAGTGGAATCTCTACAAAGACTTATCTACTAGTAATAGCTAGCCCCCACTACTAGGTATTCACTATCCTCTCCTTGAGCCACATCATCAAAATTAATGTAGCCGTTAGATGAACTAAATCAGTCCATAATAGCCATCTGATCTAGACGTTGAGAGGCTCCGCACTAAGCCACATGCAAGCATGCAGAAATACTGTGGCATGCATGTGAGTGGGTTTTAAATCACATAAACATGTCTGCATGCAAGCATGCACCGGTAGCATGCATGTAAGTGAGCTTTTAAGTCCCATTAACATGTCAAAAAGAAAAATATAATCCCGTTATGCAGTAGGAGTTGGCTGATCTTTTTTCCTTACGTGGGATGATCTACATGATGATGGGAGTTTTTTTAGTTTGGCTACCACATTTGTCATGCAGTTATAGAGTTTTTTTAGTTCTATGAAATCGGTAATTTTACGCAGAGAGATATACGGCTGTTTCCCAGCAATGCGCGAGGACTCATCTAGTAGTATTTAGGAACTAAGGGAGTACTATGTAAAGAGTTAGGTGTCGCACGGTGTCCAGAAAATATGGTGATAGTGTGAGGTGGGCCATGTAATCACTGAGCCTGCGTGTTTTCACTAGTCTTGCACTCCTCCGCTGTAACAATGGAGAAAATTGTAATCTAGTAGTACCTCCTTTCGCCGAAAGCATGGGACATCCAGCAGTCCTACCACCTCAGTAATAAAGAGCAATGAGCCATCAAATCACATAGACCCAGTAGTAAGTTGGACGGACGAAGCAACCATCACTCTTGCGCCAGTGTGAGGTCGCGTCCACTCTGCCTGGGCATGAATGCGGCACCGATTCTTTGGAGCGGTGCGGACCGTTTCGGGCAGGAAGTGCGCGCGGGCGATGGAGGGGCTTTGGGTGGGCCAGGCTGGTCAGGAGCGGGCGTGGCAACTGTTCGCCTGTCCCTACCGGACACGCCCGGAAACGATAGGATGCACCAACTCTCGCGGCTAAAATCATACACTACACACCATCTCTCTGTAGGAGTAGGTCGATCTGTCGCTCTCTCTAACACACACATGCTGCTAAACACACACACACACACACACACACACACACACACACACACACACACACACACGCACGCACCTTGGTCCCGCTGCACCTTCTAATGTGACTTATTACACCTAGACGGAGGGAGTAGTAAGTACGAGATACAGTGGCACACTGACTTAGGTCGAATACAAGTGCCCAAAATTGTGTGCATGTTATAATAAGGATTCACTTAAAATAGTACGTGAGCGAACAGACAGATCAATTGGATAGTGTTCCCGAGCAGTAGCGAGATGTGTGAGGTAAGATACACCATTGGCGCTTTTATTTTTCTTATTAATTTGTTTGTTTCACCCTCTGACTGGTGGGACCCAACGTACTACATGGAGAGAGGTAAGGTGACTAAGGCTGCATTATTTCTGCACCACTGTGGATAGTCTTACCACCAAAGCCACATGACACGATTATGATTTAAATCCCAATGACTCCCACACACACACACACACACAAAACACGACATGCTTTTCACACGAATGCATGAATGTATAAAAGGTTATTTTCCTCTCGTTGAACATAACGGGAGGGTTGTGTAGCTGGTTAGCTTGTTCGCTCATCAAACTTGAGGTCTCGGGTTCCACTCAAAAAAAACTTGAGGTCTTGGGTTCGATAACTACACTTGAGCATAATTTGTGCCAGGAGGATTCTTTGACTGGTCAAAATGGATGGATATGGAGCTATATGATCTTGTAGTGACCGTATAATCACCTCATCATGTACTCTATAAGCTGCAACGTCGGCGCTTCTTTTCTAGGGTTTGCACGCTTCACACTCTCTCTCAAGTATATATATATACACATGTTAGAGCCTTAGCGCTTGTAGTTGCTCTCTTCACACTCTCTCACCCTCTCCAGATCTAAACAAGACTTTGTTGGCCTCTCTCTCCCCTCACTGCTGCTCAAAGAGCCGGCATGATCCATCCGCCGGGAAGGAAAGGAGGCTTAACGCTGTCGCCGTCGGCGAGGGAGGGAATCCACTACTGGCGCAGCTGTTCACTTTCACCTAGCGGCGGCACGGGAGGGCCTTCGACCCCTTCTTCTTCGCCGGAGTCCCGTCTCCCACCGAACCACGCCCCAAGAACCTTAAGGTATAATTTACTTATTCCACATGCATTGCTCTAGATGCATGTATACCATGAATCTAGGATGTGGTTCAAAGAGGAAAGGAGTAGGGGAAAGTAGTGGGGAAAGTTGTATCACATAAATCTAGGACTTGGTTCAAAGAGGAAAGGAAGGGGCGAAAGTACTAGTACAGACTGGCTATCCAGCACCTAGTTGGTCAAAAAGGGAAAACAATGTGAAACGCAGTACGCACATCTGTAATGAATTGATCTTTTGTTTTGGGGGACAAGGCTGTAGAGTTTGAGCAGGACTAGATTTGCTACGCTCACATAGGGAAAGGTGTCTAAAGATAACGAAACTGGGACCAACACAAATATGCTACTTGGTTTTTTGTTCTTTGTTGCAACAGACTGTGCATGACCACAGTACACCATAGATGCACATGGTGCTGGTGCGTCCACTGTCCCGTGCAACTCTTTAGATGTAGTTAATCTAAGGCCCTGTTTGGTTAAAAACTCCCTAGTCCCTACCTGCTTGGTTCCAGGGACTAAACATGGACTAGAGGTTATTAAATGACATGCTAAAAGACCATGTTACCCCTAGTAATGAACTAATAGAGACAAGGTGCGATGCATGGCAGGGGCAACTGTTGGAAAAATTCCCAAAAAGACTCCCTCGGGGTCTTCTTTCTTTAGTCCCAAAAATGCCCACTTTTAGTCCCTAAAAGTCCCTCCTGTTTGGTTTAGATGGGACTGACATGGAGTTTTTTTAGCCCCTACACCAAAATGTCCTTGTAAACAAACACCCTCTAATAATGCCGCTGGAAAATTGATGCAATGCCACAGTTAAAAGAAAATTACATGTTTAACGAATTTTATTGTTAATATAATCTCTACGTTAATATTCATCAATGCCACCGTTTGAAAAATGCTACTGTCTTGCTTTATTTCCCATCTAGATAAGGTAGATGCTTCTTTTTGTTGGCTTCTGTGTCATCTACCGTTATTCCACTAGTTGTTTCCTTTGCACCTCCGTGTAAATAGGGTTATCTACTTAACCTTGTTGCCATT
Organism: Triticum dicoccoides; assembly: GCF_002162155.2. NCBI lineage: Eukaryota > Viridiplantae > Streptophyta > Magnoliopsida > Poales > Poaceae > Triticum > Triticum dicoccoides. The sequence continues at coordinate 451,550,788 of NC_041387.1, read as the reverse complement.
GTGACCTTTTGTTGCACTGCACAAAACACTTTTGTTTTAAGAGTGTTTTGTGCAGTTCAACCAAAATGTCACACAGACAATGTTGCTTGATTGCTTGATCTTAGTGGAACTGCACAAGAGGAGATCTTACTTCCTACCCGTGTTGGCAAATTTGGTTCAGATCTTCTTCTTGTGAGTTGTTTGAATTCCGCATCATGAGAGGTCAGTACTAGCCTTCTTTCACATGATTCTGCAGTGTGCTTTCATATGTTGTGCTACTTGTATGGTAATGTTGCTTGATTTTAGTGAACTGCACAAATGGAGACAAGACTTCCAATCTGTATGTGCACCATAATATCCCATTGAGGTAAGATAAGGATATTTCACAACAGTTGGCCTGTATGTTGCCACTTTCATCAGAAAATTAATGTCATTGTTTAGTGCTATACTTGTGCTCCCTAATTGACAAGCCAAATATTACATTGAAGGCGAAGCTTGTCTATTATTGAACCAAGTGATGAAGGGGAAGAACAAGCGGAAAAACAAAAATCAACTCCCGGTGCTGTAATGAAGCACTGGAACTATGATGACACAAGTAATGATATAGTTTTGCATCTTAATTTATTGCTATGGCTGGAACGAGCAATTGTTTTGCCATTGATTTGATGACACTCTTAATGTAATAGGTAATTATCTCTACTTGTGCAAACAGGGATATTCTTTGAAGATACCATATATTTTAGTGGAACTGCACAAGAAGATGTTGGAAACATTAAACTAATTGAGGAGTATACAGTAAGCATGGCCACCATAATAGATAGCAACAGATGGTTCCGGAGAAGTGCTTCATCTGTATGCTCTACACAATAAGCCTCCTGACAAAGGTTGGTACTCGACCACTAATTTCATCCATATGATTGAGCTTTGTCATCTCTATTGGTGTTGTGCTACTGTTTAGATATTGTCATGAAAAAGTGGTATTGTCCTTGAGAAGTGCTTCATCTGTGCTGTTTTAAATATTTCCTTTCCTTTTTTTCCGAGCAAACAGGGATGCTAGCATTTAGTAGTCCTCTTGTCTTTGCACAACAGGATCATATTCCTCTGAAGAAGAATATGGAGTACGTGAAGTGACTAGTTCCGATTATGCCAGGATGAAGAAGCCTTGTTTATCTTCTCATCAGAAGGAGCAGTTGAAGGATGGTTACATTACTCCCCACAAGACCAAACTAACTTCAGCTCGGAAGGACTGAAAAATCTCCATTTTTTTGCTGTGATGCACAGGTACAATGTTGTTCTAGGATTTTTTTCTGGTGAGTTCCATTTTTCTAAAAGTATGCTCTACATGGACCATGTAGGTGCCTGTTTAAACTGTCAATTCATAGTACAATTTCGTTTATAGTAATCACCTTTTTTGTATTTGTGCAAATAGGGGTGCTCAGCTTGATTTCAATGGGAACTACACAAAATGTTCATGAATACATTGAATCATTCATTTCCACCACAAGAAAGAAGGTGTCGATAAGTTCAAGGCGTTGCAACGTATAAGGGCGAAATGATACAAGCTACGCGCGAATTTGGTTGATTTTGGTGGAACTGCACAAAAAGAACAGCAGGTTTATTTAGCACGAGGTGCCATGTCAATGTCCGAACTGATTGCAAACCCTGCCCATTCCACATTCATAGGCATTTGATATTTTGGAATGGGACAACCTTGTCAAATTTTGCTCATTGATTTTAGCAAGACATGCGTTTGATATTTTCGAATGGGACGCCCTTTGCTGTCAGCAGTGTCGATCAATTTTTTTCTTTATTCTTTAGTTGTGAAGCAAATATTGCCTCTGACATGTGAGTCGCTAAGATGCATAATCATCGATTGTTTTGAATGTTCTCTATGAATTTCCAGCACTATGTGTTTGATTGTAATGTACAGAAACGCTAAAAAGCTCCTCAAACTCTTTGTACTCCTTATGTTCCTTTTTACTCCGCACATTGTGAAAGTGCATACTTTTTTATATAAGATTGGTCAAAGTAGAGATACTTTGACTACATACAAAACTTGTATGCAGACTAGAAAGGACCGGAGGGAGTACATGTGAAACTGCTGCAAACGAGGTGATCACCATGGGCGTAATGCTAGTACGTATTACTTTGCATGTTCATCCAATGCTAGTGATACAGGAATTCAAACTAATCGAAATAAATTCATTCATACATGGTCGGATTTCATATAAACATGCTGGATTTCATTACATTTCATACATTCTTCAACTAAAAAGGGGTGCGATGGAGGTATAATTAATTAACCGAAGCTACCCACCTGTGTCCCGCTGAGCCGAACAAAAGCTTCAGTGACTTAACTGCAGGTGCAGTTGCGTAACTAACATGTGGCCTGTTGGGCCCACGTGTCAGTCAGCCAACTGCACGAGCGGTTAAGTCACTAAAGCTTCTATTCGGCTCAGTGGGACACAGGTGGGTAGCTTCGGTTAATTAATTAAACCTCCAGGGCCCACGTGTCAGTCAGCCAACTGCACCAGCAGTTAAGTAGAAGTAGCATTCTTCTCCAGCATAGTCTCCGACTCCACATTGCTGCCAAGAAGCTAACCGGCCGTCAATGGTCAATCCGCCTAGCTTGGCTTCAACCAGAGGGTAGCAGCGGTGGCCTTACTTGGACCCGAGCGGCAGCGACCTACCGTGTTCTACTCTTCCTCGTTTTCTATGTGGCGCGGCCTCGTTGGTAGCGGGGCGGGGCCTCGGCGGAGCCGGTGATGTCCTCTGTCTCGTTGCTGGCTGGCGGTGCCTCGATGGAGCGGTGGAAATCCTCCCCCTCGTTATCGGCAGGGTGGGGCCTCGGCTGAGCCGGCGATGTCCTCTGCCTCGTTGTTGGCGGGGCGGCGCCTCGGCGGAGCTGGCGCTGTCCTCTGCCTCGTTGTTGGTGCCGTGGGGCCTCGGCGGAGCAGTGCCTCGTCAACGCTAGTGGAGCGGGAACTCGTCGGAGCTGGCATTGTCCTCTGCCTCATCCTCGGTCTTGCCAAACAGCGCCTCACCCGCTTCATCGCCCTCTTTGTAGGAGGCCGCAGCCTCCGCCACCCGCATGCAGTACCGCCAGCGCTCGAGGCGGCTCTCACGGGCGAAGTGGTACGAGTCGAGCAGCGCCTCGTGCTCCGCCCGCTCCGTGGCGATCAGCTCGTCCGCCTGCAGGTGCTCCTGGCGGATATGGTGGTTGTAGGCGGTGTCGGCCCGCACCTCCCGGAACTGCTCCTCTCGCATCTGCCTCACCGTGTCCATATATTAGGCACGGTCCTAGCCGATGGTCATGGTGCAATGCACCGGCGAGGATGGCGTGGAGGAGGGGGTTGGCGCCGGATCGTCGACTACCATGTTATCCATTTGGACGTCATCATCCTCCGGCTGCGTGTCGGCCAGCCGGTCGGTAGGAATGGCTACCATCTCCTTGTGGCCCGTCGTCCACCCATCCCGAAGAGCGCTGGAGCGTGAGGAAGCCATGGTGGGTAGTAGTGCTATGGACAGGAGAAAGGGAACGGATGCGGATGAATGTAGCTATGGCCGGCGTAGCAGTTTATATAGCAATGGTGGGCGGCGGAGGGATGGACGTGTGGCGCCAGAGTAGCCGCCTCGGCAACCGCGTATCATTAATGTGGGCGGCAGATGGACGGACGGATGGCACTAGTGTCGTTTGAAGGCAGAGCAATCGCCTGCACCAGGAAACGGGGCGGGCAACACTGACTATTTCGGGCGGAAAGCGTGCACGGGCGAGGAGATGACTTTACTTGGAGAGGATGACAATGGGGACCCACCAGGGCCATAGCCTCACGTACGCAACTGCCTCCTTATTATATATATATAACTATAATTTATTTTTCTTCCTCTTGGTTTCCTGACATCATGGTCCCACACCATTGTCAACCTATGTACTCCCTCCTTTCCGGTTTATAGGGCTTATCTCAAAATTTTAGTTTCTCCATTTTATAAGGATCAATTTGTTTGTTTTCCATCACATGTTCAGATTCCAAGGTGCATTAAATCATTGCATGCAAGTATTAAGAGAAAATTGACCAATGCATGTACTTTATGCATGCATGCATTGCAATTAATGCATTGATAAACATAATTTTTTGAGGATAACAAGAGCATTAATTAGGTGCTTTTGCAAAACTACACAAAGTATTCCACCACTCGCCATCTACCTTGATTGGTGAGATTTTTGAATTGAGCACTATAAACCGGAAAGGAGGGAGTAGTCAATAAACGAGAGAATTGCACAAGAAGCGACCGACAGCTAGGACCAAGCAGCTTGAGCATATTTGTGTTTTTGAGGTGTGAGCACTGCAGAGTTTTTCGATGTTTAGCCCAGATATTAATTTTTCTCCTCTGAACAATAATGAAAACATCACTGCATGTATTAACTGGGCGGGCTGTGGCCCATCTAGCCCAGGCCAGATATCCAGCCCAGATATTATTTTTTTTCAAGCTGAAAATGGCTAGCCTAGCTATACTTTTTTTAGGAATACCCAGGCAAGGTCAAGTTGTTATTCTCCGCCCCGCTGGGCTGCAAATCTTTCCTAGGAGGGATGCATTAGGCTTAACAAGAAAATGGGATTTAAGAAATAATAAATGGGATGTAATTATATAAACTAGTCAGTAACTATAAAAAAATGCACCAAACACGTAATTACTTTATAAAATATTATTTTTGGATATTGAAAATTTTAATTTATTAATTGTTGCGAGTGCAATGTTTCATTGGATTTTTACATAATATAAATTTATATTGAAATTGTATTTAATCTGACTAGAAATTTCGGGATAAAAATATTTCGGATCCCATCAAAATGTGGAAAAATTTATTGAATTCCGTTTTGAACTGTTAGTTGAAATGGGCTGTACTTTTAACAAACTGTAAATGGGTTGTAGTAAATTCCATTAGAATTCAAGAATGGGCTGCACATTCTTACAAATCTCAAATGGTCTATAAGTTCTCTGCCACACACTTCTGGCCTTACTAAGTTGACGCGTCCCCTAAAAAAAAGAGTTGACACGTATGCAAGGCTTTGTCAACTTACCACACGGTTCTAGCAGCAGTGGCCGTTGGATGTCCATCCAACGGATGACGTGTTTCTTCTTCAATCTCGGATATTCTAGCTCCACCCGCCCAAAAAATGATTCCTCCCCCTGACATCTGGGGCGCACCGTTTCAGAAGTTGACCTGTGGGCCTACTAAGTTGACATACCAAGGGCTTTCTCAACTTAGTCAATATAAATGATTCTAATTGAAGTGACCGTACGATGTCCATCCAACGGCCGTCGTGCTTCTTCAACCTCTGGTCTTCTTGCTCCAGCCGCCCAAAGCAGCGCCTGTCGTGCCGCCTGCTCCTGCCTCCCATGGCCGGCTGTGCTGCCGTGGAGGCCTCACCGCCCCCTACTACTCCCACCGCTGGCCAGGCCATCCCTCCACTCACCCACACCCCCTGTTATTCTGCGGCGACGGCAGCCTCACACCGCAGCCGAACCAGTGAACCCTCGTACTCCTCTCCGCGCAGGCTTGCACTGCCGCGTCTTCCCCGGCTCCGCGTCATCCCCTTCCTAGGCCTCACCCTCGTCCACCGCCGTGGTGCTCTCAGCGCGGCGTGGTCAACACGGTCAAGGAACGACTTCCATCGGACATGGACTGTACGTGAAGAGGCTGATAGCTGGGTCCATGGCCGCAGCAAGGAAGTGACTCCTTATTATGCGGAAAATAATGATTCCTCCACCTGACAGCTGGACCCAGTATTTCGCGAAAAAATGTTTCTCCCCTGACTGCTGGGACCCACCAGCTACATCTCCGCACGCAAGGAAGTGCATCAGGAAAAAATGATTCGCCCCCTGACTGCTGGGACCCACCAGCTACATCTTCGCATGCAAGGAAGTGCCTGACAGTCGGGACCCACCTGGTCGAAGCGTACGTAGCGTTGTCATTCTGGTCGCGAACGTGTACGTGCATACTGGTGGATGTAGAGGCGTGCTTGTGTCATTGTAGAGGTGCGCACATGTCGTAGTAGAGGCGCGTACGTGTCGTAGTAGAGGCGCGCACGTAGCATGTACACGTACATACAGCGACCAATGTGCAAGAAAGAAAATACGGCCATGTATGTGTACATACGGGCGGGGTCTCGAATGCCTACTCGCGCATACGTACGGCCAGGGCTCGTTTACATGGCTGGGTCGGAATGGAGAAACAGCGTCGTCGTCGTGTTCATGGGGAGCCAACCGGCTGGGTCAAAACGGAATGCGTCGTCGTGTTCATCGGGAGGGCTTGGACGGAACAGGCGATGAAAACAAAGCCTGGTGTACCGGAGAACGGAGGAAACAGCCTTGTATTTGACCAGCCACATTCGAAACGGGATCCTGTTCATCGGGAGGGGTCTAGCGTACCGCAAAATGGAGGAAACGGACCTCCTACGGTCGAAATGGGGGTCCTGTTGATCGGGAGGGTGTGGCGTACCGCAAAACGGACGAAATGGACTTGTGTTGGAGCGCTACGGTCGAAACGGGGGTCCTGTTTATCGGGAGGGGTGTGGCGTACCGCAAAACGGGACTCCACGGGATACTGTTCATTCTCCACCGTCGACCTCCTCTAGCCTCCACGGGCTATGATACGTCTCCAATGTATCTATAATTTTTGATTGTTCCATGCTATTATATTACCCCTTTTGGATGTTTATGGGCTTTATTTCACACATTTATACCATTTTTGGGACTAACCTACTAACTGGAGGCCCAACCCGTATTGCTATTTTTTTTGCCTATTTCAGTATTTCGAAGAAAAGGAATATCAAATGGAGTCCAAACGGAATATAACCTTCGGGAGTGTGATTTTTGGAACGAACGTGATCCAAAGGACTTGGAGTGCAAGTCAAGAAGCAGCCGAGGCGGCCACGAGAGGGTAGCCCCCCCCCCCTACAGGGTGTGCCCCTATCTCGTGGGCCCCTCGGGTGGCCACCGACGTACTTCTTCCTCCTATATAAGCCTACGTACCCCGCAAACATCCAGGGAGTCAACGAAACACAATTTCCACCACCGTAACCTTCTGTATCCGCGAGATCCCATCTTGGAGCCTTCGCCGGTGCTCCGCCCGAGGGGGAATCGATCACGGAGGGCTTCTACATCAACATTTTTGCCCCTCCGATGAGTTGTGAGTAGTTTACCACAGACCTACGGGTCCATAATTCTTAGCTAGATGGCTTCTTCTTTCTTTTTGGATCTCAATACAATGTTCTTCCCCTCTCTTATGGAGATCTATTGATGTAAACTCTTTTTGCGGTGTGTTTGTCGAGATCTGATGAATTATGGGTTTATCATCAAGTTTATCTATGAGAAATATTTGAATCTCCTCTGAATTCTTTTATGTATGATTGAGTTATCTTTGCAAGTCTGTTCGAATTATCGGTTGTTGGCCTACTAGATTGATCTTTCTTGCCATGGGAGAAGTGCTTAGCTTTGGGTTCAATCTTGCGGTGTCCTTACCCAGTGACAGAAAGGGTTGCAAGGCACGTATTGTATTGTTGCCATCGAGGATAAAAAGATGGGATTTATATCATATTGGATGAGTTTATCCCTCTACATCATGTCATCTTGCTTAATGCGTTACTCTGTTCTTATGAACTTAATACTCTAGATGCAGGCAGGAGTTGGTTGTGTGGAGTAATAGTAGTAGATGCAGGCAGGAGTCGGTCTAATTGTTGCGGACATGATGCCTATATACATGATCATGCCTTGATAATCTCATAATTATTCGCTTTTCTATTAATTGCTCGACAGTAATTTGTTCACCCACCGTAATACTTATGCTTTCTTGAGAGAAGCCACTAGTGAAACCTATGGCCCCCGGGTCTATCTCTTATCATATTTGCTTCCAATCTACTTTTATTTGCATCTTTACTTTTTGCATCTATATTATAAAATACCAAAAATATATTTATCTTATCATACTATCTCTATTAGATCTCACTTTCGCAAGTGGCCATGAAGGGATTGACAACCCCTTTATTGCATTGGTTGTGAGTTCTTTGTTTGTTTGTGTAGGTGCGTGGGACTTTTGAGGAGCCTCCTACTGGATTGATACCTTGGTTCTCAAAAACTGAGGGAAATACTTACGCTACTATTGCTGCATAATCCTTTCCTCTTCAAGGAAAAGCAACGCAAGCTCAAGACGTAGCAAGAAGGATTTCTGGCGCCGTTGCCGGGGAAGTCTTCGCTCAAGTCAAGACATACCAAGTACCCATCACAAACTCATCTCCCTCGCATTTACATTATTTGCCATTTGCCTCTCGTTTTACTCTCCCCCACTTCACCCTTGACGTTTTATTCGCCCTCTCTTTCTCAATCTCCTCCTCTCTTTCGCTTGCCTTTTTCTGTTTGCTTCTTTGTTGGATTACTTGTTGCCATGGCGCAAGATAATACCAAATTGTGTGATTTCTCGAATACCAATAATAATGATTTCCTTAGTACTCTGATTGCTCCTCTTAATGATGTTGAGTCTTGTGAAATCAATACTGCTTTGCTGAATCTTGTTATGAAAGATCAATTTGCCAGCCTTCCTAGTGAAGATGCTGCTACTCATCTAAACAACTTTGTTGATTTGTGTGATATGCAATAGAAGAAAGATACGGATAACATTATTTTTAAATTGAAGTTATTCCCGTTTTCACTTAGAGATCGTGCTAAAGTTTGGTTTTCGCCTTTGCCTAAAAATAGTATTGATTCTTGGAACAAGTGCAAAGATGCTTTTATCTCTAAGTATTTTTCTCCCGCTAAGATCATCACTCTTAGGAACGATATTATGAATTTTAAACAACTTGATCAAGAGCATGTTGACCAATCTTGGGAAAGAAAGAAATTGATGATTCGCAATTGCCCTACTCATGGTTTGAATTTATGGATGATCATACAAAAAATTTATGCCGGTTTGAACTTTGCTTCTAGAAATCTCTTAGATTTGGCCGCGGGAGGCACGTTTATGGAAATCACGTTAGGAGATGCTACAAAACTTCCTGATAATATTATGGCTAATTATTCTCAATGGCACACCGAAAGATCTTCTAGTAAAAAAGTGCATGCTATAGAAGAAATCAATGTTCTGAGTGGAAAGATGGATGAACTTATGAAATTGTTTTCTACTAAGAATACTCCTCTTGATCCCAATGATATGCCTTTGTCTACTTTGATTGAGAATAATAATGAATCTATGGATGTGAATTTTGTTGGTAGGAATAGTTTTGGAAACAATGCTTATAGAGGAAACTTTAATGCTAGACCATTCCCTAGTAATTCCTCTAATAATTATGGAAATTCCTATAATAATTCTTATGGTAATTTTAATAAGATGCCCTCTGATTTTGTGAATAGTGTGAAAGAATTTATGATTTCTCAAAAGAATTTTAATGCTTTGCTTGAAGAAAAATTGCTCAAAGTTGATGATTTGGCTAGGAACGTTGATAGACTTTCGCTTGATGTTGATTCTCTTAAACATAGTTCTTCTTCTCCTAAGCATGATATCAATGAGTCTCTCAAAGCAATGAGAATTTCCATTAATGAGTGCAAGGAAAGAACAGCTAGATTGCGTGCAAAGAAAGATTGCTTTATAAAAGCGTGTTCTTCTAGTTTCCATGAAAATAATGATGAAGATATTAAAGTTATTGATGTGTATCATATTAGATCTTTGTTTGCAATATGAATCTTGATAATTATGGGACTGATGATGAGTCAACTTTACCTAGAAGGCGTCCCAAGAATTCGGAGTTTTTAGATCTTGATGCCAAATTTGGTAAAAGTGGGATTGGAGAGGTCATGACTTTAAATAGCATTGAACCCACTATCTCGGATTTCAAGGAATTTGATTATGGTAATTGTTCTTTAGAAGGTTGTATTTCCTTGTTGCAATCCGTTGTTAATTCTCCTTATGCTTATAGTCAAAATAAAGCTTTTACCAAACATATCGTTGATGCCTTGATGCAATCTTATGATGAAAAAACTTAATTTGGAAGTTTCTATACCTAGAAAACTTAATGATGAGTGGAACCTACTATAAAGATTAGAATTAAAAATCATGAGTGTTTTTCTTTGTGTGATTTGGGTGCTAGTGTTTCCATGATTCCGAAAACTTTATGTGATATTCTAGGTTTCCATGATCTTGATGATTGCTCTTTAAATTTGCACCTTGCGGATTCCACCATTAAAAATCCAATGAGAAGGATCAATGATGTTCTAATTGTTTCAAATAGAAAGTTGGTGCCCGTAGATTTTACCGTTCTTGATATAGATTGCAATCTTTCTTGCCCTATTATTCTTGGTAGACCTTTCCTTAGAATGATTGGTGCGATTATTGATATAAAGGAAGGGAATATTAGATTCCAATTTCCATTAGAGAAAGGCATGGAGCACTTTCCAAAAAAGAAAGCCAAATTACCTTATGAATCTATCATGCGAGCTACTTATGAAATTAGTGCCAAAGATGGCGCTACTTAGATCTATCTTCGCTTTCATGCCTAGCTAGGGGCGTTAAACGATAGCGCTAGTTGGGAGGCAACCCAATTTTCTTTGTGTTTTTTGTTTTTGTTCCTGTTTAGTAATAAATCTTGCATCTACCTCCTTTTTAGATGTGTTTTTATGTTTTAATTAGTGTTTGTGCCAAGTAGAACCTATAGGATAACCTATGATGATAGTTGATTTGATTCTGCTGAAAAACAGAAACTTTGCACGCATGAATTTAGTTTTGTTAAATTACAGAAACGTGATTTTGCGTTGATTATTTTTGCTGCTGATCAATATACAAATTTTCCAGGACTTCCTATTTTGGTAGGATTTTAGAGTTCCAGAAGTTTGCGTTAGTTACAGATTTCTACAGACTGTTCTGTTTTTGACAGATTCTGCTTTTCATGTGTTGTTTTCTTATTTTGATGCATCTATGGCTAGTAAAATAGTTTATAAACCATAGAGAAGTTGGAATACAGTAGGTTTAACACAAAAATAAATAAAGAATGAGTTCATTACAGTACCTGGAGCTGGACGCAATGCTCCTGGAGCTGTTCAAGCGCGATCCTCAACATCCATTCATGTTGCCGAGGGGGTCGTTCCGCTGTGCAACAACTCTTCGCTCGACCGCATCCGTGCAATGATGCCGCTGTGCGATTCGCATGGAACTTTCCAACTTGGCAAGAGCCTGCAGACGACGTCGTGCAGGAGTTCTTTGATGGCTTGGTAGAAGTGCCAGTCCGCCCCGATGAACAGAAGAGCCTCACTCGCGACACCACCGATGCGGAGATGCAGCGCATCGCCACTAGGCTGGAAGAGGCGGCGGCAGCAGCTGCCGTGGGCGAGTTTGGATTCACCATGGAGGAGGCAGAGGCAGCAGAGGCGGCAAGCCTTGCCGAGCGAGAGGAGCTTGTCGGCAAGGAAGAGCTTGTCGGGCCTGAATCTGAGTCGAGTGAGCCAGCTGAGGGAGAGCTTGTCGGGCCCGAGCCTTCAGACAGCTTGCCGCAAGCGGAGTCCCCAGCTCCACCAAGAAGGCGTCTCCGCAAGGCTGTGGACGTAGCGGGGCGGCAAACGGGTCAACAGCCGCCGCACCGCGCGACGCGCTCGACCGCGGCAAGCACTGTTGCCGCGGGAGCACCTCACGCCGCTGCGGCAACTGGAGCGGGGTCTTCCCGGTCCACCGCTACTGCTCCTACCAAGCGGACAAGGGAACCTACTCCTCCTAGCGCCAAAAGATGTCGGGGAAACTGATCCATGAACACCTATGGGACCGGCGGACCGAGCCCCTTTCGGTTCGGCGGGGGGCGGAGATCGCACGAAGAGCGGATCGAGGCGAAGCACACGAGCAGTTTACACAGCTTCGGAGCTCTCCGGAGAGATAACACTCCTACTGCTGCATGTCTGAGTGTATTCAGTTCTTGCTCGGGAGCGCGGGGTGCTACAGTACACTCTAGCTGCTAACGAGACCGGGCGTGAGTGTTTTTCTGCCTTCGGACTGAACCGAACCCAACCGAACCCCCTCTACGTTGCGCATGGGCCTCCTTTTATAAGCTAAAGGGGTCACCGACAGGTGGCAACGCAGACAAGGGTAAAAATGGAAAAGGAATTGTGGTTGGTACAGCTACTTGTACAGTGTATCCTACCTAACCCTAATGGCAGGGGACAAAGGCATTAAATGCCCGTCTGTGTCGCCCAAACAGTGCAGAAAAGGACCATCAGGGACGCCACCGTTCGCCACGATGGCAATCTTTTCAGCGTCGCTTGCCACCACGCACCGCTGGCTGCACAGCTTCCTGCCACGCATGCCTGGGAAGGCCCCAGGGCGACACGTTGGTGAATGTGCTCGAGCGCGGGTACAGGGTGGTTACTTGCCGCGGCAAGCGCCTTGCTGCGGTCGTTGTCTTGTCGCGCCCGGAAGCTTGCCGCTCACCAGGCCTTCCCGGGACGCGTGGCGCGTCGTGGCAAGTTCCTTGAGATGCCTTGGTTGGCCTTCCCGGCAAGCTCCTCTTGCCGGGGCCTTGTCTCCTTGGCCTGAATACTTCCTTCTTGAATGGCTCCAAAGGAACCACGGAGGACCTTGGCGGTCGCCCGGCAAGCCTTGCCGCGGGGTGCTACAACTGCCCGTGCACAAGTTCGGGATACTAGGGTACCCCTACTCTAGTACACCGACAGGAGCCCCCGGGCCTGGGCCACACACGGAGCCGGGCGCTGTTGGGCCAGGCCCAAAACAGGGCACGGGCACGCGCGGCCTGTGTTACGCCGTATCTTACTCCGTATCCACCGCGCCCTCCTCCAATGGCACGCGTCGAATGCGGCATCGTGGGAGAAATCGTGGGTGGTTTCTTTATTTGGAAAGGCGGAATGTCCGCCCCCTTCCTCTTTATAAGCAGGGGAAACAGGAGCAGTTCGCCCATCTCGCCGGTTGCTACTCCAATCTCGAAAATCTCCGCTGCTTCCCCCCTTCTTCTCAAAGCCGAAAGAGAGCAGCGCTCCGCCCCCCATCGCCACCGGCACCACCAACACTGTCGATCTCCCCCACCACCTCCGCCATGGCTTCGAAAGCCGACAAGGGGAAGGGCGTGAAGTCAGCCGAGGCGCAGTGGCTCGCGGCGCTGCGAAAGGAGCGGGCAATCTTCCCACCTCATCTTGACGCGAAGGAGCTGAGGGAGTACTACTACCTCTTCTGGTCGACGGAGACGCGAGCGCATCCGCGCACGAAGGTACTCTCAGCTGCCGCTTCGGAACTGGATCCGAACGGATATCCCTTCTTCGCGCTGTTCTTCTACTGCGGGCTCTGCCCGCCCTTCTCTGAATTTTTCTGTGATATCATGAACACCTACGGGTTCCGTCTCCTTGACTTCACCCCCAACGCCGTTCTGACCATGGCAGTTTTCGCACATCTCTACGAAAACTTTGTCGGAGTCCACCCAAACGTAGCTCTCTTCCGCCACTTCTTTATGCCCCGAGTTGAGAGAGGGGAGCCTCTATCCGGCGGAATCGCCTAGATGTCGAGGACCAGCAAGAAGGACGCTTATCTGGAGGGAGAGCTCCGCAGCAAGTGGGAGGAATGGAGAGCAGAGTGGTGCTGGATTGTCGAGGAGAACCCGCAGCCATTTACCGCCCAGCGCCAAGCCCCAATAGTGTGCGGCAACGATTGGAGCAACGTGGCCCCGGAAGATGATAGGCTGAGGATTACCGTCATCTGGATCTTACGCCTCAGGCTTGCCGGGCTCACTGTAGGTGCCGTTGGCGCAGATTTTCTTCGCCGCCGCATCGCCCCCCTGCAAGAGAGGAGGAGACCCGCCTGGGAGTTCCAGAACGCGGCGGATATCATGAGGCTGCGCCCGGGCCTCAACTTCAACTTCACTGTCCTGGAGCTGGACACGATGCTCCTGGAGCTGTTCAAGCGCGATCCTCAACATCCATTCATGTTGCCGAGGGGAGTCGTTCCGCTGTGCAACAACTCTTCGCTCGACCGCATCCATGCAATGATGCCGCTGTGCGATTCGCATGGAATTGTTCCAACTTGGCAAGAGCCTGCAGACGACATCGTGCAAGAGTTCTTTGATGGCTTGGTAGAAGTGCCAGTCCGCCCCGATGAACAGAAGAGCCTCACTCGCGACACCACCGATGCGGAGATGTAGCGCATCGCCACTAGGCTGGAAGAGGCGGTGGCAGCAGCTGCCACGGGCGAGTTTGGATTCACCGTGGAGGAGGCAGAGGCAGCAGAGGCGGCAAGCCTTGCCGAACAAGAGGAGCTTGTCGGCGAGGAAGAGCTTGTCGGGCCTGAATCTGAGTCGAGCGAGCCCGCTGAGGGAAGCTTGTCGGGCCCGAGCCTTCAGACAGCTTGCCGCAAGCGGAGTCCCCAGCTCCACCAAGAAGGCGCCTCCGCAAGGCTGTGGACGTAGTGGGGCGGCAGACGGGTCAACAGCCGCCGCACCGCGCGACGCGCTCGACCGCGGGAAACACTGTTGTCCCGGGAGCGCCTCACGCCGCTGCGGCAACTGGAGCGGGGTCTTCCCGGTCCACCGCTACTGCTCCTGCCAAGCGGACAAGGGAACCTACTCCTCCTAGTGCCAAAAGATGTCGGGGAAACTGATCCACGAACACCTATGGGACCGGCGGACCGAGCCCCTTTCGGTTCGGCGGGGGGCGGAGATCGCACGAAGAGTGGATCGAGGCGAAGCACACGAGAAGTTTACCCAGCTTCGGAGCTCTCCGGAGAGATAACACTCCTACTGCTGCATGTCTGAGTGTATTCAGTTCTTGCTCGGGAGCGCGGAGTGCTACAGTACACTCTAGCTGCTAACGAGACCGAGCGTGAGTGTTTTTCTGCCTTCGGACTGAACCAAACCCAACCGAACCCCCTCTACGTTGCGCATGGGCCTCCTTTTATAAGCTAAAGGGGTCACCGACAGGTGGCAACGCAGACAAGGGTAAAAATGGGAAAGGAATTGTGGTTGGTACAACTACTTGTACAGTGTATCCTACCTACCCCTGACGGCAGGGGACAAAGGCATTAAATGCTTGTCTGTGTCGCCCAAACAGTGCAGAAAAGGATCGTCAGGGACGCCACCGTTCGCCACGATGGCAATCTTGTCAGCGTCGCTTGCCACCACGCACCGCTGGCTGCACAGCCTCCTGCCACGCGCGCCTGGGAAGGCCCCAGGGCGACACGTTGGTGGATGTGCTCGAGCGCGGGTACAGGGTGGTTACTTGCCATGGCAAGCGCCTTGCCGCGGTCGTTGTCTTGTCGCGCCCGGAAGCTTGCCGCTCACCAAGCCTTGCCGGGACGCGTGGCGCGTCGCGGCAAGTTCCTTGAGATGCCTTGGTTGGCCTTCCCGGCAAGCTCCTCTTGCCGGGGCCTTGTCTCCTTGGCCTGAATACTTCGTTCTTGAATGGCTCCAAAGGAACCACGGAGGACCTTGGCGGTCGCCCGGCAAGCCGTGCCGCGGGGTGCTGCAACTGCCCGTGCACAAGTTCGGGATACTAGGGTACCCCTACTCTAGTACACCGACACCCCGGGAAGGCATCCCCTCTTTCGTCTTCGTTCATTGGTAACTTTACTTGGAGCTATATTTTTATTTGCCACATGATATGTGTTTTGCTTGGAGCATTGTGTATTATATTATTCTTTGCTTATTAGTTTACCACAATCATCCTTGCTGTACACACCTTCTGGGAGAAGCCTACTTGATTAGAATTTGCTAGAATACTCTATGTGCTTCACTTATATCTTTTGAGCTTGATAGTTTTTGCTCTAGTGCTTCACTTATATTTTTTAGAGCATGGTGGTGACTTAATTTTGAAGAAATTGCTAGTCTCACTTCACTTATATATTTTTGAGAGTCTTTTAGAACAGCATGGTATTTGCTATGGTTACAAAGTTGGTCCTAGAATGATGAGCATCCAAGTTGGATATAATAAAAACTATCATAGAAAAGAATTGGATGCTATGATCAACTTGATGCTTGATAATTGTTTTGAGATATGGAGGTAGTGATATTAAAGTCATGCTAGTTGAGGTGATTATGAAAAATACTTGTGTTGAGGTTTGTGATTCCTGTAGCATGCACGTATGGTGAACCGCTTTGTGATGAAGTTGGAGCACAATTTTATTTATTGAGTGTCTTCCTTATGAGTGGCGGTCGGGGACGAGCGATGGTCTTTTTCTACCAATCTATCCCCCTAGGAGCATGCGCGTAGTGCTTTTGTTTTTGATGACTTCTAGATTTTTGCAACAAGTACATGAGTTCTTTTGACTAATGTTGAGTCCATGGATTATAAGCACCCTCACCCTTCCACCATTGCTAGCCTCTCTTGTGCCGCGCAACTTTCGCTGGTACCATACACCCACCATATACCTTCCTCAAAACAGCCACCTACCGATTATGGCATTTCCATAGCCATTCCGAGATATATTGCCATGCAACTTTCCACCGTTCCTTTCATATGACACGCATTACTTTTGTCATATTGCTCTTTGCATGATCATGTAGTTGACATTGTATTTGTGGCAAGGCCACCTTCATAATTTTCATACATGTCGCTCTTGATTCATTGCATATCTCGGTACACCGCCGGAGGCATTCATATAGAGTCATATCTTGTTCTAGCTTTGAGTTGTAATTCTTGAGTTGTAAATCCATAAAAGTGTGATGATCTTCATTATTAGAGCATTGTCCTAGTGAGGAAAGGATGATGAAGACTATGATTCCCCCACAAGTCGGGATGAGACTTCGGACTTTACAAAAAAAAAAGAGAAAGGCCAAAAAGAAAAAAAAGGCCAAAGGAAAAAAAATAAAAAAAATAAAATGAGAGAAAAAGAGAGAAGGGACAATGCTACTATCTCTTTTTCCACACTTGTGCTTCAAAATAGCACCATGATCTTCATGATAGAGAGTCTCATATGTTGTCACTTTCATATACTAGTGGGAATTTTTCATTATAGAACTTGGCTTGTATATTCCAATGATGGGCTTCCTCAAAATGCCCTAGGTCTTCGTGAGCAAGCAAGTTGGATGCACACCCACTTAGTTCCTTTTGTTGAGCTTTCATATATTTATAGCTCTCGTGCATCCGTTGCATGGCAATCCCTACTCACTCACATTGATATCTATTAATGGGCATCTCCATAGCCCGTTGATACGCCTAGTTGATGTGAGACTATATTCTTGTTTTTGTCTTCTCCACAACCACCATTCTATTCTACATATAGTGCTATGTCCATGGCTCATGCTCATGTATTGCGTGAAAGTTGAAAGAGTTTGAGATTCTTAAAGTATGAAACAATTGCTTGGCTTGTCATTGGGGTTGTGCATGATTAAGTACTTTGTGTGATGAAGATAGAGCAACAACCAGACTATATGATTTTGTAGGCATAACTTTCTTTGGCCATGTTATTTTGAGAAGACATGATTACTTTGATTAGTATGCTTAAAGTATCACCATTTTCATGTTAATATGAACTTTTATTTTGTATCATTTGGATCTGAACATTCATGCCACAATAAAGAAAATTACATTGAGAATTATGCTAGGTAGCATTCCACATCAAAAATTCCTTTTTTATCGTTTACCTACTCGAGGACGAGCAGGAGTTAAGCTTGGGGATGCTTGATACGTCTCCAACGTTTCTATAATTTTTTATCGTACCATGCTATTATATTACCCCTTTTGGATGTTTATGGGCTTTATTTCACGCATTTATATCATTTTTGTGACTAACCTACTAACCGGAGGCCCAGCCCGTATTGCTGTTTTTTTGCCTATTTCAGTATTTTGAAGAAAAGGAATATCAAACGGAGTCCAAACGGAATGAAACCTTTGGGAGCGTGATTTTTGGAACGAACGTGATCCAGAGGACTTGGGGTGCAAGTCAAGAAGCAGCCGAGGCGGCCACGAGAGGGTAGGGCGTTCCCCCCTACAGGGCGCGCCCCCTGTCTCATGGGCCCCTCGGGCGGCCACCGACATACTTCTTCCTCCTATATAAGCCTACGTACCCCGAAAAAATCCAGTGAGTCAACGAAACACAATTTCCACCACTGTAACCTTCTGTATCCACGAGATCCCATCTTGGAGCCTTCGCCGGCGCTCCGTCGGAGGAGGAATCGATCACGGAGGGCTTCTACATCAACATCCTTGCCCCTCTGATGAGTTGTGAGTAGTTTACCACAGACCTACGGGTCCATAGTTATTAGCTAGATGGATTCTTCTATCTTTTTGGATCTCAATACAATGTTCTCCCCCTCTCTTGTGGAGATCTATTCGATGTAAACTCTTTTTGCGGTGTGTTTGTCGAGATTCGATGAATTGTGGGTTTATGATCAAGTTTATCTATGAGAAATATTTGAATCTCCTCTGAATTCTTTTATGTATGATTGAGTTATCTTTGCAAGTCTCTTCGAATTATCAGTTTGGTTTGGCCTACTAGATTGATCTTTCTTGCCATGGGAGAAGTGCTTAGCTTTGGGTTCAATCTTGCGGTGTTCTTACCCAGTGACAGAAAGGGTTGCAAGGCATGTATTGTATTGTTGCCATCGAGGATAAAAAAGATGGGGTTTATATCATATTGCATGAGTATATCCCTCTACATCATGTCATCTTGCTTAATGCGTTACTCTGTTCTTATGAACTTAATACTATAGATGCAGGAAGGAGTCGGTCGATGTGTGGAGTAGTAGTAGATGCAGGCAGGAGTCGGTCTACTTGTTGCGGACATGAAGCCTATATACATGATCATGCCTAGATAATCTCATAATTATTCGCTTTTCTATCAATTGCTCGACAGTAATTTGTTCACCCACCGTAATACTTATGCTATCTTGAGAGAAGCCACTAGTGAAACCAATGGCCCCCGGGTCTATATCTTATCATATTTGCTTCCAGTCTACTTTTATTTGCATCTTTACTTTTGCATCTATATTATAAAATACCAAAAATATATTTATCTTATCATACTATCTCTATTAGATCTCACTTTCGCAAGTGGTCGTGAAGGGATTGACAACCCCTTTATTGCGTTGGTTGCGAGTTCTTTGTTTTTTGTGTAGGTGCGTGGGACTTTTGATGAGCCTCCTACTGGATTGATACCTTGGTTCTCAAAAACTGAGGGAAATACTTACGCTACTATTGCTGCATCACCCTTTCCTCTTCAAGGAAAACTAACGCAAGCTCAAGACATAGCAGGCTACCGTCGACCTCCTCCAGCCTCCACGGGCTCCTGTTCATCCAGCCTCCACCGTGCGCTACTCCACCGGCTACTATTCAACCACCCCTCCACGGGCACCCCTTCACCATCTACTATTCATCCAGCCCTCCACGGGGTCGTCCTGTTCATCCAGAGGCAATGCCACGGGGTCCTGTTCATCCACCCCCACCGCTCACTGTTCAAACCCCCCAGCAACGCTCACTGTTCATCCAATCGATCGGCTTCAGTTAGCAGCAGTAGCGAAGGAATCGCTCGATCGAGTTCAGTGAACTGTCATCGATCGATCGATCGGATTCAGTAACGCGTAGCCTGCAGTGCAATCGCTCGGGTTCTGTTAGAGCCCAACGCCTCGCTTGGGTTCAGTTAGAGCCGACGCCTCGCACACACGCGCGCACATGTACGAGAGAGACGCGCATCGCTTGGCCCCCGACCACCCACCGTAACCGGGAACTCCCCAAAATTTTCCTCGCCCTCGCTTCTACCACGGTTTTTTCCGTCATGGACGACCCAAAGAATGTCATGCAGTTGCGTCTCCGGCCCGCCCAGGACGAAAAGCCCATTTCTGTCATGATTTTTTGGAATAGAAGTAGGAGCCCACCACATCTATGATGATACCGGGTTTTGTCACAACTATCATCATAGAAGTGTTAGAAGTATGACAAAAAAAATTTCGCTCGGCCTAAAATGTCACGGATGTGTCTTTTTTTGTAGTGAGTGATAGCTCACGGAGGCTCTCGGTGCAACCACCTCAACCCGTCGGGCAGCTACGACCTCCGCGTTGTGCGTACGAGGCTCGCTCTCAGAAACACAATATCTTCTTTTGCTGTGAAAATCAAAGAGAGCTGGTGCAGGAAAAAAGGTATGCACAATGGGATCTTTATTGAACCGCAAGTTATAAGTGTAGTTATCGATTTTTCCCTTAAGGAACTTATGGTGCTTCATGACCTCAAAGTCTAAGTACTGAGTAGGTAAGATAGGGTCATTAGGCTAAAGTGAAACACGCAGCTTTGTTGCCAAATGTGAGGCACAAATCCCACCATAAAAATAACCTCTACCAGCATTGTGTTGCAATCTGCGTGCAATAATCGCTCCAAGGTTATAACATTGGATACCAGTGAGGGCAGTGTGTATGAGGCTCAAGTCAGGAGCACACGATGTGCTACAATCCTGTTTCCTTATGATACATTTGCCATTAAACAGTGCAAAGTATTGAATTGATGGAAAGTGAATACTTTTTATTCTACCTTTCTCACTCCTCCATGCTCTCCATAACAAAGACTAGTCAGGAACGTCTCATACTCATACCTTGGTGGTTTATCTAGCAAACCCCAAAATGGAAGTTTGCAAATAATATAAAACGACTCTAGAGGCAGGGTAAATGGACGCTCATACAGTTTAAATGAAACTCTAGACTCATGAGGATGAAATTTAAATACTTTAGTAAATGTTTCTGTGAGGCTGAGATGCTGGTTGCACTTATCTTCGATGTAGGGGCCGAGCTTAGCATTGTGAATATATAGCTCAAATTCTTTTTTAATACATGCACTCACCATGAACTCGTTGCACGACATAGGCAGGATTTGATAGCAGCCTCTCGTATTGAGCTTGCGCTTGGTTCAACATAAGACCGATGTATCGAGCCACTACTGGATGATGCTTCTAAGGGCCTCCTCCTTGAAGAACTCCTCACAAATAGGTACAGTTTATTTGCATACAATTTCAAGTAGCAATCCCCCAAAACAGTTTTGGAAATGGAGCTTCAAGCAAAGAGATCGAAATCCACAGGTTTGAGAGCAAGAACACGAGAGAGAAAGCAATGGTGATTTTTTTCTGGAGGTAGGAGATGACAAGGGCTAAAGAGATAAGCGAGGGGCCCCATGTGGGGGCCACAACCCACCAGGGCGCGCCTGGGGCTGCTGGCGTGCCCAGGTGGGTTGTGCCCACCTAGTGCACCCCCTCTGATGTTATTTGCTCTAAAAAATCAGAAATATTCTGAAAAATTGTATTAAATTTCCAGGGCATTCTGAGCACTTTTATTTTTGAGTCATTTTTTTATTGCACGGGAAAACAGAAAATAGGATAAACATGACATTTTACTTTATTTAACTAAGCAAAACAGAGAATAAATGGTTAGGGCAGAGAGATGTGCCTACTAAATTCATCAACTACATACCTCTCAAAAATGATCCATTAATAAGGTTGGTTAGATCTTATTAACTACCAATTTCAATTAGCATAAAACCGAAGAACTTTCGTAAAACACTAAGTTACCTCAATAGGGATATGCACATCCCCAACAATGAGTGTTTCATATTTCCCTTTGGCAGTAGATAGAGGGATTTGAAAACTCCCAATAGTGAATGTCGGGGATTTTTCAATAATATTAATACCATTCACTTGGAATTGCTTCTTCGGAAAGTGCACCATATGATCATTACCATTGATATGAAAAGTGACCTTGCTTTTATTGCAATCAATAATGGCCCCTGCAGTATGCAAAAAGGGTCTACCAAGGATAATAGACATGTTGACATCCTCGGGCATCTCAAGTATAACAAAGTCAAATAAGATAGTAACGTTTGCAAAAACATCGGGCACATCCTCACAAATACCAATAGGTATGGTAGTTGATTTGTCAGCCATTTGCAAAGATATTTCAGTAGGTGTAAGTTCATTCAAATCAGGTCTTTTATATAAAGACAAAGGCATAACAGTAACACCAGTTCCTAAATCACATAAAGCAGTTTTAACATAGTTTCTTTTGATGGAGCAAGGTATAGTTGGTATTCCCGGATCTCCATGTTTTTAGGTACTCCGTCTTTAAAAGAATAGTTAGCAAGCATGGTGGATATTTCAGCTTCTAGTATCTTTCTTTTATTAGTGATGATATCTTTCATGTATTTTGCATAAGGGGCCATCTTTAAAATATCAGTCAAGCGAGTGCACAAAAAGACTAGCCTAAGCATTTCAAAGCATTCAAATTCTTCATCATCTTTTTCCTTGGTTAACTTAGGTGGAAAGGGCATGGGTTTTTGTACCCATGGTTCTCTTTATTTACCATGTTTCCTAGCAACAATGTCTTTTTTTATCATACATTTTATTTTTAGGTTGTGGGTTATCAGGATCAACATGTGGCTCTATCTCAACATCATTATCTGGTTGTTTATCATTATCTGGTTGAGTGTCTTTATGAACGTCATCATTATCATTTCCATCATCGCTGGATAAATGGCCATTACCAGATTGTTCAGCATCAGAGATAGAGACATCATTACTATTTTCAGGAGGTTTTTCTATCTCAGGTTCAAGGTATGCAAAGTCCTATAATTTTTCTTCTTCTTTTTCTTTCTAGAAGGACTAGGTGCATTAATGTTAAGTCTTTGTGAATCTTCTCAATTCTCTTGGGGTGTCCCTCAGGATAAAGTGGTTCCTAAGTTATTTTACCTCCTCTAGTTGCTACTCTAACATCAAAATGATGTATATCATTATTCATTTCATTTAGCAATTCTTTCTAAGATTGGGCAACTTGTTCTAACCGAGTTTGAACAATAGAGGCATGTTTCCCTACACCTCTAAAATCACTGGAGATTCTAAATAACAAGTCACTCAAGCGAGCTATCATATCAGAGTTGTATTTCAATTATTTAATTACATTTGCATTGAAGTGGTCTTGTTTTCTAATGTAGTTATCAAACTCGTAAAGGCATTGACTAGGATGTTTATTGTAAGGGATATCACCTTCATCAAATTTCATCAAAGAATTTACCTCTGCCACTTTTGGTGGTGGTGTATCAAGTCCATGGTTTTCTTCAATAGGAGGTAAGTTTTTGACATCCTTTGCTTTAATGCCTTTTTCCTTCATAGTTTTCTTTGCCTGTTGCATATGTTCAAGACTGAGAAATAAGATACCCCTGTTCTTCGGAGTGGGTTTAGGCGGTGGTCTGAAAAGAGTCCAATCATCATAATTTTTGAATACATTATTCAATAATTCCTCATCTTGCTCAATAGTTCTTTCCCTGAAAACACAACCAACACAACTATCTAGGAAATCCCTAGAAGCATCGGTTACTCCATTATAGAAGATATCAAGTATTTCATTTTTCTTAGGTGGATGATCAGGCAAAGAATTAAGCAATTTGAGAAGCCTTCCCCAAGCTTGCAGGAGACTCTCTTCTTCAATTTGCACAAAGTTAAATATCTCATGCAAGGCAGCTTGTTTCTTATGCACATGAAAATATTTTTCAGAGAAGTAATAAATCATATCCTGGGGACTATGCACACAACAGGAGCAAGCATATTGTACTAATATTTAGCATCACCCTTTAACGAGAACGAAAACAATTAGAGGATGTAGTAGTAGAGAATTTTCTCATCATGAGCAAATAGGGTGGCTATATCATTCAATTTAGTAAGATGTGCCACTACAGTTTTAGTTTCAAAGCCATGGAAAGGATCAGATTCTACAAAGTAATTGTCTCTCGGTCAACAGAGAATTCATAATTCTTATCAGTACCACAGATAAGTGAAGTAGCAAACTTAGGATCACATTTCATTCTAGCATTCAAAGATTTTTCCTTCAGTTTGCATAATAATTTCTTAAGATCATCTCTATCATTGCAAGCAATAAAGTCTCTAGTTGTCTACTCATCCATAGCATAACCTTCAGGTACTTTAGGCAATTCATATCTAGGATGGCTAGATCTAATAGGTGTTTGAAGATTTTTAGTTTCAAGTATTTCATCAGTTTCAACATTCTCAATATCTTTAGCTCTAGCAAGTTGTTTATCAAGAAATTCACCCAATGGCACAGTCTTATCAAGCAAGCTACTAGCATCATTCATAGAATCATTCATAGCAGAAGTAGCATCATCAATAACTAGCGACATATCAGGATTAATAGTATATTGTAGTATTGCAAGCTTACTTATAATTGAAGGAGAATCAAGTGCAGAGTGTGATGGAAATTCCTTACCTCCCCTCGTCTTTGAGGGAAAGATCTTGGTTCTATCATCCTTCAGATTCTTCATAGTGATAAATAGATAAGTGACTCAACAAATATAGCTATGCTCCCTGGTATCGGCGCCAGAAAAAGGTCTTGATAACCCACAAGTATAGGGGATTGCAACAATTTTCCAGGGTAGAGTATTCAATCCAAATTTATAGATTCGACACAAGGGGAGGCAAAGAATATTTGCAAGTATTAGCAACTGAGTTGTCCATTCAGTCACACCTGGAGATTAATTATCTACAGCAAAGTGATTAGCAGCACAGTAATATGATAGTTTTGATAGTAGTGGTAACATCATTAGTAACAGTAACAATGATAGCAATGAGTTTGTAGCAGTTATAATAGTAACAGCAGCAGTAGTAACTTAGCAAAAGCAATATGTAGGAAATTCATAGGCATTGGATCGGATGATACGTTGGATGATATTCACCATATAACAATCATAACTTAGGGCTATACAAAACTAGGTCTAGTTCATAAATATAATGTAGGCATGTATTCCGTAAATAGTCATACGTGCTTATGGAAAGAACTTGTATGACATCTTTTGTCCTACCCTCCCATGGCAGCGGGGTCCATAAGGAAACTAAGAGATATTAATGCCTCCTTTTAATAGAGTACCGGAACAAAGCATTACCACATAGTGAATACATGAAATCCTCAAACTACGTCATCACCGGAAAGTATCCCGAATACCGTCACTCCAGGGTTTACGGATAACAACACATAGTAGGTGAATATGACTTGCAAGATCAGATCTAGAAAATAGATATAATGGTGAAAACATAAACAGTTTAGATCTGAGTTCATGGCACCCGGGCCCAAAGTGTCAAGCATTAAGCATGGCAAAGTCATAACAACATCAATCTCAGAACATAATGCATACTAGGGATCAAGCCCTAACAAAACTAACTCGATTACATGATGAATCTCACCAACTCCTCACCGACCAGCGAGCCTATGAAGGAATTACTCACTCCTGGTGGGAAACATCATGGAATTGGTGATGAAGGATCATTGGTGATGACGAAGATCGAAGATCCCCCTCTCTCGAGCCCCAAACGGACGCCAGATCTGGCCTCCCGTTGAAGAACATGAGGTGGCAGCAGCTCCGTATCGCGAAATGAGATAATTCTTCCTCCTTGATTTTTTTTGGAAAAATAGGTATTTATGGAGTTGGACTCAAGGTCTGCGGGGCCACCAGGTGGGCACAACCCACCTGTGCACGCATGGAGGGGGCGCGCCCTGGTGAGTTGTGCTCACCCAGGGGCCCCTCCGGTGGTTCTTGGCTCCAATAATTCTCTCTTATTTTGAAATAAATCTCCAAAAAGTTTCGTTCATTCCGAGAACTTTTATTTCTGCACAAAAATAACACCATGGTAGTTCTGTTGAAAACAACGTCAGTTCGGGTTAGTTTCATTCAACTCATGCAAATTAGAGTCCAAAACAAGAGGAAAAGCATTAGGAAAAGTAGATACGACAGAGACATATCACTAGAGTTACACATGTGCAGTTACAAGGAAGGGATAAACATGTCGTTTCTTCATATCTTGACTTGGAGGACACAACAAGGCATCAAAGACTTCCTGTCCATATATGGAGTCGCCTTGTAGTTCGTCCATCTAGCAGTTGTAGTGCAGCCCACCTGTCCTGCCCATGAGAGATAGGCTGGCAGCTCGAGGACCCTCCTAGTCCTGGACTCCCTTAGTAGCCCCCGGACTAGCCTCCAACACCGGTGTCTTATAGCTTCCTAAGTTTTTGGTGTATCTAAAGTCTCCACCGTCTTGTGGGGCGAGTTCCTCTCCCCATCTAAGTTTGGAGTATTTCCCCTCGGCTAAGCCTCCAAGGGTCGCTTCAGCCAAGTTCGGCCACGTGTTTAACCAGGTTGTATTTGGAAATCCTACTTAGCCTCGAAGGCCAACCGCTCAAGTGTAAATAGTGCCTTTGTCTAACAACTTTTGGCGAAGGGTCACACCCGGTCACAAATGTTGACCCATAGGCAGTGCCCTGACGTGGCTTGAGACTGCGTCGGTATTTCCCCAAAGAGGAAGGGACGATGCAGCACAACAACGGTAAGTATTTCCCTAAGTTATGAAACCATGGTTACCGAACCAGTAGGAGAACCATGCAACACTATGTAAACGGTACCTACACACAAAGAACAAATACGTGCAACCCGACGCATAAAAGGGGTTGTTAATCCTTTTCACGTAACAGTGCCAGAATTTGTCAAGTTGACGAGATAAATTTGTGATAGATTGATCGATGCAAATAACGGCAAATAAAATTCAGAGAGGTATTTTTGGGTTTTTGATAATATAGATCTGAAAATAAAAGCAAATAAAAATACATCTCAAAGGCAAATAATAGATCAAAAAGCAAATATGATGAAGAATATGCCAGGAGGCCGTAGATTTCACTAGTGGCTTCTCTCAAGAAATAGCACATGGTGGGTAAACAAATTACTATTGGACAATCGATAGAAAATATAATAGTTATGATGATATCCAGGCAATGATCAATATATAGGCATCACGTCCCAGCCTATATCCACTACTATTACTCCACACATCGACCACTATCCAGCATGCATCTAGTGTATTAAGTTCGTGGAGAAACGGAATAATGCAACAAGAACGATGACATGATGTAGACGAGATCTATTCATGTAGGAATAGCCCCCATCTTGTTATCCTTAATAGCAACGATACATATGTGTCTTGCTGCCCCTTCTGTCACTGGGAAAGAACAACGCACAATCGAACCCATCACAAAGCACCTCTTCCCATGCTAAGAAAAATCGATCTAGTGGGCTAACTAAACCAAAGATTCCAAGAAGAAATACAAGGCTATAAAAAATCATGCGTATAAGAGATCAAAAACTCAAATAACTTTTATGGATATAGATCTGATCATAAACTCAAAGTTCATCGGATCCCAACAAACACACCGTAAAAAGAGTTACATCAAATAGATCTCCGAGAGACCATTGTATTGAGAATCAAGAGAGAGAGAGAGAGAGAGAGAGAGAGAGAGAGAGAGAGAGGAAGCCATATAGTTACTGACTACGGACCCGTAGGTGTATGATGAACTACTCACACATCATTGGAGAGGCACCAATGAGGATGATGAACCCCTCCGTGATGGTGTCTAGATTGGATCTCGTGGTTCTGGAACTTGCGGTGGTGAAAATTGTGTTTCATTGACTCCCCTAGGTTTTCTGGAATATTTGGGGATTTATAGGGGGAAGAGGCGGTGTAGGAGGCCACCGAGGTGGGCACAACCCACCAAGGCGCGCCCTGGGGGGTTGTTCTCCCCTCAAGCCTCCCCTCTGGTACTTCTTTGGCCCATCTTGTGTCTTCTCGTCCAGAAAAATTCCCCAAAAAGTTTGTTGCGTTTGGACTCCATTTGGTATTGATTTTCTGCGAAGTAAAAAAAAAGCAAAAAAAACAACTACTGGCACTGGGCACTATGTTAATATGTTATTCCCAAAAAATGATATAAGTTGCTGTAAAGTGATTGTGAAACATCCAAGAATGATAATATAACAGCATGGAAAAATAAAAATTATAGATACATTGGAGACGTATCATGCCCCCATTAGCATGTCCCATCAATGTGGAGATTGTGCATGTTTATTAAGGATATGATCAATGATTCTGGGTTATCCCACTCGTGCATAACGCCACGATTATATCGGGAAGCGGCGAGGCCTGTGGCACAATAAGAGGACCCTTGGTATTATGGCAGTTTATAAGAGGGAAACATCCACCTCCATCTGTGTACGCCTTCTCCTTCCCCTCGCCATTGCTTTCCCAATCTACAGAGCTCTAGCGCTCCATCCCATCCTTCCCCAAGAACTCCCTCAATTCGGTCATGGACGGATCTGGCGTGGGAGGGAAGTGGGAGACCTCCACCGTCACCAACAAGGACATCGAAGATCTGAAGCATGCTGGCTACCTTCTGGCTGACGTCATTTACTGAGCTCCAGAGGAGGGCCATGCTATCCCCACGCCCCAACCAGGCGAGAGGGTGGTGTCATTCCCCACTTCATCCGGGGACTGGGCTTCCCGCTCCACCCCTTCGTCAGGGGGCTGATGTTCTTCTACGAGTTAGATTTCCATGATCTGGCTCTCAACTCTTTCCTGCACATATCAGCCTTCATTGTTATTTGTGAGGCCTTTTTGCGGGTCCATCCACACTTCGGCCTGTGGCTGAAGGTTTTTAACGTCAAGCCGAAGATAGTCGACGGCCAGCAGGTGGACTGCAGGGGAGCAATGATTAGCAAGCTCGCCCGAGTCGAATGGCCGGAGGGCACATTTATAGACACTGTTAAAGTCTGGCAGAAAGAGTGGTTCTATATCATTGAACCACATGGAGCAGGCTGGGCGGCGGCTCCCGAATACAGGTCTGGACCCCCTGCGAGGCTGACCTTGTGGACCAAGAAGAGCCCTGACTGGGGGTCACAAGGCGGAGGTGGAGTTGCTGCAAAAGCACATCTCCACCATGATAAAGGTAGACACCAAGCTGGTCAATGTGGTTCAGGTGATGCTCCGCCGCCACCTCGTGCCCTGCCAACAACGCGCTGCCCAATGTGCTTCCACAAGCCCGAGGATCTGGCCACCGTGCTCCACTTCTACGGCACCCCCCATGACATGTTGTGGAAGGTGTTGTTCAAGCCCCAAAAGGAGTGACCGTACATGGAAGAAGACATTGGTCTTGATGCCGCACACCTCTCTTGAGAGGTAATCAAATTTTATTCTTTACGTTCACACATTTGGCGTTCGACAAGGAACTTGACCCCTTTCTTCCCCACATATACAGGGCTGGCTTGAGAAGGCAGCATGAATCGACGGTCCGGCCCCGCTACCTGAAGACCCCCTACTAGAGGAAATGCTGACCGTGGTGTCGTACAAGGCGCCGCAGAAAAAGAAGAAGAAGAAGATCGAGATGAGGGAGGCCAAAGAAGGCCTCCGCCCAAGAGTACACCGGGACACCAAGTCCGGGGAGACTCAAGCTCCCCCCGCTCATGAGGGGGAGCAAGAGGAGGATGTGGAGGAGAGAGACTCCTCCCACACAAGAAAGAGAGTCACATTCGATGACACGAAGGAGGGTCTGGCCCCTCCTGCCCTGAAGAAGTAGCGAAGGCCCAAGTTGGTCCTGCCTCATGACAGCTCGGACTTCACTAAGGAGTCTGAAGCTTCCGAAGAGGTTGCTCGGAGGAACCCCAAGGCGGCATCCCTGACCAAAGGTATGAATTCGATGACTCTTCGGGCGATCGTTTTGTTAGTTTATCACTGATTGTACGCATATTTTTCATATCGCAGCCCGCCACGCGACCTCCCCACTGTTAAAGTATCAGAGGGAAACTCTCCACCAACCAAGCTAGCGGAGAGTGGGATTGCGTCCCTCTGTAGGATCGAAAGTATGTCTAGAGGGGGGTGATTAGACTACTTGACCAAATAAAAACTTATCCTTTTCCCAATTTTAGTCTTTGGCAGATTTTAGCTAACTTAGCACAAGTCAAGCAATCTTAACACAATTCAAGCAAGCATGCAAAGAGTATATGAGCAGCGGAAAGTAAAGCATGCAACTTGCAAGAATGTAAAGGGAAGGGTTTGGAGAATTCAAACGCAATTGGAGACATGGATGTTTTTGTCGTGGTTCCGATAGGTGGTGCTATCGTACATCCACGTTGATGGAGACTTCAACCCACGAAGGGTAATGGTTGTCCGAGTCCACGGAAGGCTCCACCCATGAAGGGTCCACGAAGAAGCAACCTTGTCTATCCCACCATGGCCGTCTCCCACGAAGGACTTGCCTCACTAGCGCTAGATCTTCATGAAGTTGGTGATCTCCTTGCTCTTACAAACTCCTTGGTTCAACTCCACAATCTTGTCGGAGGCTCCCAAGTGACACCTAGCCAATCTAGGAGACACCACTCTCCAAGAAGTAACAAATGGTGTGTTGATGATGAACTCCTTGCTCTTGTGCTTCAAATGATAGTCTCCCCAACACTCAACTCTCTCTCATAGGATTTGGATTTGGTGGAAAGAAGATTTGATTGGAAAGCAACTTGGGGAAGGCTAGAGAGCAAGATTCATATGGTAGGAATGGAATATCTTGGCCTCAACACAAGTGTAGGTGGTTCTCTCTCAGAAAATGCAAGTTGGAAGTGTAGGTTCGTTCTGATGGCTCTCTCCACGAATGAAGAGTGGGTGGAGGGGTATATATAGCCTCCACACAAATCTAACCATTACACACAACTTGCCAAACTCAGTGGGACCAAACTGAAGAACTCGGTCGGACCGATTTAGCAAATCTAGTGACCGTTAGGATTTTCGGTGGGACCGACATGCAACTTGGTTGGGCCGATATGGTTAGGTTTAGGGCATAACGTAATCTCAGTGAGACTGATTACACAAACTCGGTGGGTCCGATTTTGGTAATAAGCTAACCGGAGAGTTGGTCAGGTAAACTTGGTGAGACAGATTACACAAACTCGGTGGGACCGATTTTGGTAATAAGCTAACCAGAGAGTTTGCATTGTAATCTCGGTAGTACCGATTACTCAAACTCGGTGAGACCGATTTTGGTAATGGACATACACAGAGAGGTTACAATCCCATCTCGATGAGACCGAGATCCCTATCGGTGAGACCAATTTGCCTAGGGTTTGTGGCAGTGGCTATGACATCTGAACTCGGTGGCGTCGAATAGAAAGAATCGGTGAGGCCGAGTTTGACTTTTGGTTTAGGTCATATGTGGATGTGAGAAAGTAGTTGAGGGCTTTGGAGCATATCACTAAGCATTTTGAGCAAGTAAGCCATTAAGCAACACCTCATCCCTCCTTGATAGTATTGGCTTTTCCTATAGACTCAATGTGATCTTGGATCACTAAAATATAAAATGTAGTCTTGAGCTTTGAGCTTGAGCCAATCCATTTGTCCTTAGTATTTTGAGAGGTCCACATTTCTCATCCATGCCATGCCAATCATTGAGCTTTCCTAAAATATTTAACTTGAAGTAGCATTAGCTCAATGAGCTATATGTTGTTAGGAATTACCAAAACCACCTAGGGATAGTTGCACTTTCAATCTCCCCCTTTTTGGTAATTGATGACAACTTATAGATCAAAGCTTCGACAAGTGATAATAAGAGTGAAAAACATTGTTGCTTTGAGAAGTATGTGATAAGCAAGAGCTCCCCCTAAATTTGTGCATAGTTTAAGATTTGCTTTGGACTGCAAATGCACAAGGAGTTAGGCTCATAAGAGTGAAAAATGATAATAATTAAATACATGCACTCATCACCAAGAAAAGTGAATGATCATATAGGGATAAAAGGATAATGTCATCCAACAAGCATTAAGGTAGCATATGATCAAACACATGATCATCCAAGTATCTCACAAAAGCAAATAAAGTTCAACCACCAAAACAAGAGAGAACAAAAGCAACACTCTCTCTCGAAGCCTATGATCTATACATTTTTCTCCCCCTTTGGCAACAAGTTACCAAAAAGTTCATAGAAAATGCATAGCACTAAATCGACTCTCAGGCTTGGTCTTCAGGTGGTGGTGTAGAGATGACTCCTTGGACGAAGACTTCAGTAGATGTGGATGGAGCTGGTGGAGTAGGTGCTGGAGCTGGTTGCACAGAAGTTGTAGCTGGTGCAGATGAAGTGGCTCTGGTGTCTGTAACAGGCACTGCAGCTGATCTCTGGCTCCTGGGCACTCTGGCAAAAGCATCAGTGGTAGTCTTGTTGTTCCTCTCCTGCATATCATCCTGAAGTTTCTCAACAACTGACTGAATCTAAGTGACCTTCACATCCAAGTCATAGAACTTCTGCTCCATGATCCTCTCCAGGCTCTCCTGGTTTTGAGTCAGGGTGGCCAGTCCCTTCTCAATTCTCAGAGTGGAGGCAATCAAGTAGCCAAGCTGCTCCTGCTTGTTCTTCAAGAAGTACTGAGATGCCTCATCAATGGTTGGCATCTTGGCAGCCTTTTCAGTCCTTGCCTTCTCCCTCTTTGCTTGTGCTTGCACAGAAGATGGTTCATCTTCATCCATGACCACTGTGTTGTCCTCAAAATCTGGATATATGGGCATGTGTTCCTTGTCCAAGAGGTATGTGCATGTGCCCATCTTGGAGTTGATGAGCTCCTGGATCTGTGGGGCATACCCACAACTTCTCTTCTGATCTGCAGCAGTCCTCTTGATAGTTTCCACTATGAGGCTCATGACCTTGAACTTTAGAGGTAAATCAAATATGTGAAGTAGGTTGATGGCATGGCCTCTGATCATCTTGTGATCTCCAGACTTAGGCAAAAGAGTGTGCATGAGGATCCAGTTGATTGTTGGCAATCTTGACAGAAGGTAATGTACTGAGCCAAACTTGTGTGTCTGAATAGCAGCATCTGGTATCTCTCTGTACATGTGTGCCATGGAGTTGTGATCCTTCTTCTTCTTGGCATAGACATCGAAGTCATCCTCATTTTCCTTAGGTGCATTGATCAACTTTGCCCATTCTTCAACTCATGACTGGTACCTAGTACCTTCAGACATCCAGACAATCCTTCCATCGGGTAGAAGTGAGCTGTGGAGTAGAACTGCATAATAAGCTCATCATTCCACTTTGTGAGCTTCTGCCCAACAAAGCCATCCACTCCACAAGCATTGGAACTGTCATACACCCCTAGATAATGCTCTACATTCTTCCTGATGTACTCCCAGTTTACCCATCTCATGTCACAGACAATTGGCTTCTTGTCAAGCAGCACTGTCTCATAGAAGTCCTGCTGTTCCTTTGTGTGGAACCTGTAGTCCACAACAGTTCTCCTCCTTACTGCATAGGGATCAGTCAATCTCCACTGCCTGAGTCCTGCATCCTTCCTCAGCTTCATATCCTCAGCTACAGGATGAACATCATTTTGATCTGGAATTTTGGGCTTCAACTTCCTCAAGACATGTTCCTCATCATCTTCTTCTTCAACAGCAGCTTCAGGCACTAGGGCCTTGTTCTTCTCTGCAGCAGGAATGCTCCTGGTGTTCCTCTTGGGTGCAGATTTGGGCTTTGGAGCAGCTGCTTTGGGAGCTTCTTTGGGCTTTGATGAAGCAACCCCTGACCTGATGGCATCACCCATAAGCTTTTGAGATTTGGGTGCTGGTGCAGCAATCTCTTCCTCTTCTTCCTCTTTAGAGTCTCTCCTCATAGAGGGCTTGCCAAGGACCTTGGCAGTAGTGGTTCTGACTCTCTTTTTCTTCTTGTCTTGGCCAACAGCTTCATCTTCTGACTCAAGGGTGAATTTCATGGTTTCTCCAGTGGCAACCTTCCTAGGTTTGGAAGTTGGAATCCTTCTTGCAGGTGCCTTCCTCTGCATTCCTGGCTTAGTGGCAGCAGCTGTGCCATACTCCTTCTTGAGCACCTTCTTCTTGGAAGTGGCCTCATCCTCAACAGCCACATAGTCTTCATCCTCAGAATCTGAGGTTCTCTTCTTTCTGGCCCTGGTGGCTGCCTTGGGTAAGTTGCTGGGTGTGCTCCTGCTACCCTCATCATAGCTGCTAGAGGGACTAGTGCCCTCACTTATCTGAACCTGCTCCTCTGACTTGTTCTGACTGTCACTCTGATCAGACATATTGCAAGCACTGACAGCAGACCCTGTGAATATATATAGATGAGGTAGAATAGATGAGCATCACAAAATACAAAGGTTTTTGCAAAAGAAAATGTGTCAAAAACTTAGTTTTAGTTTTCCACAGAAAGCATTTTAGATCTACCGATTTGTAAACTCGGTGATACCGAAGCAGCTTTTGGAACCTAAACTAGTTGGTCAGACCGAGTCACAGTTTGGTAGCACCGAGACTGCTAGGGTTTCACAAAGTCCTGAACTCGGTCACACCGATTTGCAATTCTCGGTCGGACCGAGAATTACATGTGCAATGGCCTTAGCCGAATCGGTGGTACCGAGTTCTACAACTCGGTTGGTCTGAGATGGTTTCAGCGAAAACCTAACCCTAATTCTCAATTCATCTCTAATCTACGGAGTGTTTTCGATGGATAAGATGATCTCAATCATGGAAAGTTTAATGGCAACACAATGTGCTAGAGATTTGGAGTTAGGAATAACACCAAGACCAAGTCCATACCCTAGTTCGGCGATGGATTTGCTACGGCGGCAACGACGGAGTCGATCCCCGTTGACGGCGGCGGAGACCAGCGGTGGGAGGTAGCTGGCGACGAGGAGGATGGTCTGGAGACCCAGGGAGGCACAGCAGGCTGAGCGTGGGCGAAAGAGTTCAGAGAAATTTCCAAAATTTGACCCGTGGATATATATACCCTGACCCTGTCGGTGTGACCGAGTGGAACAACTCGGTGGCACTGAGATGCATAACTGCAAGCAGTTACTGCAACTCGGTGTGCCAAAAAGTTCAAATCGGTTGCACCGAGATTAAAAACCTAGATCGACTTAGTGATCTCGGTATGACCGAAATGGTGGAATCAGTCAGACCGAGAAGCACAAAGAAGTTTTGGAGGTTCAAGTCTATGACGAATCAGAGACTCCGAGTGCTCCTCACACAGAGTGGTTCGAATTTGACTTGATCAAGTTTTGTGATGTAGCATGAATAGAGTTTGAGACAAGAAAAGCATAGATAGCTAGAGAAGATTCTTAGGCATTCTTGTCCGTCCACTTGGCAAAAGAAAAGAAACCAATCCATCAAAACAACAAGTGGATGTCCTCGAATGAGTAAAATATGCAACCAACATGCTCACACAATAAAATGGCAAATGAAATATGTGGAATGTTGGAAATATGACCTAGAGGCAATAATAAAATGGTTATTATTATATTTCCCTGTTCATGATAATTGTCTACTATTCATGCTATAATTGTGTTATCTGGAAATCGTAATACATGTGTGAATACATAGACCACAATATGTCCCTAGTGAGACTCTAGTTAACTAGCTCATTGATCAATGGATGGTTACGGTTTCCTGACAATGACATTGGACGTCAGACCCAATCCTAAGCATAGCACAAGATCATGTAGTTCGTCTGCTAGAGCTTTTCTAATGTCAAGTATCATTTCCTTAGACCATGAGATCGTGCAACTCCCGGATACCGTAGGAGTGCTTTGGGTGTACCAAACGTCACAACATAACTGGGTGGCCATAAAGGTACACTACAGGTATCTCCGAAAGTTTCTATTGGGTTGGCACAGATCGAGACTGGGATTTGTCACTCCGTATGACGAAGAGGTATCTCCGGGCCCACTCGGTAATGCATCATCATAATGAGCTCAATGTGACCAAGTGGTTGGTCACGGGATCATGCATTACGGTACGAGTAAAGTGACTTGCCGGTAACGAGATTCAATGAGGTATTGGGATACCGGCGATCGCATCTCGGGCAAGTAACGTACCAATTGACAAAGGGAATTGTATACGGGATTACTTGAATCCTTGACATCGTGGTTCATCCAATGAGATCATCGAGGAGCATCTGGGAGCCAACATGGGTATCCAGATCCCGCTGTTGGTTATTGATCGGAGAGTCATCTCGGTCATGTCTGCGTGTCTCCCGAACCCGTAGGGTCTACACACTTAAGGTTCGGTGACGCTAGGGTTGTAGAGATATTAGTATGCGGTAACCCGAAAGTTGTTCGGAGTCCTGGATGAGATCCCGGACTTCACGAGAAGTTCCGGAATGGTCCGGAGGTAAAGATTTGTATATAGGAAGTCCAGTTTCGGCCACCGGGAAAGTTTCAGGGGTCACCGGTATTGTACCGGGACCATTGGAAGGGTCCCGGGGGTCCACCGGGTGGGGCCACCTATCCCGTAGCGCCCCATGGGCTGAAGTGGGAAGGGAACCAGCCCCTGGTGGGCTGGTGCGCCCCGCATGGGCCTTCCCCTGCGCTTAGGGTTGGAAACCCGGGGGTGGGGGGCGGCCCACCTGACTTGGGGGGCAAGTCCCCCCCTTGGCCGCTGCCCCCCTTGAGATTGGATCTCTAGGGGGCCGGCGCCCCCTAGGGCCCCTATATAAAGAGGGGGAAGGGAGGTCTGCGCACCCAAGCCCCTAGTGCCTCCCTCTTCCTCCGTAACACCTCTCCCTCTCGCTGAGCTTGGCGAAGCCCTGCCGAGATCCCCGCTGCTTCCACCACCACGTCGTTGTGCTGCTGGATCTCCATCAACCTCTCCTCCCCTTTTGCTGGATCAAGAAGGAGGATACGTCTCTCCCAACCATATGTGTGTTGAACGCGGAGGTGTCGTCCGTTCGGCGCTAGTATCATCGGTGATTTGGATCACGACAAGTACGACTCCATCAACCCCGTTCTCTTGAACGCTTCCGCTTGCGATATACAAGGGTATGTAGATGCACTCCTCTCTCTCTCTCTCTCTCTCTCTCTAGTTGCTAGATGACTCCATAGATTGATCTTGTTGATGCGTAGAAAAAATTTATTTTCTGCAACGATCCCCAATAGTGGCATCATGAGCTAGGTCTATGCGTAGTTTCTATGCACGAGTAGAACACAAGATTGTTGTGGGCGTCGAATTTGTCAATTTACTTGCCACTACTAGTCTTATCTTGTTTCGGCGGCATCGTGGGATGAAGCGGCCCGGACCGACCTTACACGTACGCTTACGTGAGACAGGTTCCACCGACTAACATGCACTAGTTGCATAAGGTGGCTAGCGGGTGTCTGTCTCTCCCACTTTAGTCGGATCGGATTCGATGAAAAGGGTCCTTATGAAGGGTAAATAGAAATTGGCATATCATGTTGTGGTTTTGGTGTAGGTAAGAAACGTTCTTGCTAGAAACGTATAGCAGCCACATAAAAACATGCAACAACAATTAGAGGACGTCTAACTTGTTTTTGCAGCATATGCCTTGTGATGTGATATGGCAAAAAGGATGTGATGAATGAAATATATGTGATGTATGAGATTGATCATGTTATTGTAATGGGAATCACGACTTGCATGTCGATGAGTATGACAACCGGCAGGAGCCATAGGAGTTGTCTTTATTTTTTGTATGACCCGCGTGTCATTGAATAACGCCATGTAATTACTTTACTTTATTGCTAAATCATTAGCCATAGAAGTAGAAGTAATCATTGGCGTGACAACTTCACGAAGACACGATGATGGAGATC
Organism: Triticum dicoccoides; assembly: GCF_002162155.2. NCBI lineage: Eukaryota > Viridiplantae > Streptophyta > Magnoliopsida > Poales > Poaceae > Triticum > Triticum dicoccoides. The sequence continues at coordinate 451,513,405 of NC_041387.1, read as the reverse complement.
ATGGTGTCATGCCGGTGACGATGATGATGATGGCGCCCCGAAGATGGAGATCAAAAGGAGCAAAATGATATTGGCCATATCATGTCACTATTTGATTGCATGTGATGTTTATTATGTTTTTGCATCTTATTTGCTTAGAACGACGGTAGTAAATAAGATGATCCCTTATAATAATTTCAAGAAAGTGTTCCCCCTAACTGTGCGCCGTTGCGAAAGTTCGTTGTTTTGAAGCACCACGTGATGATCGGGTGTGATAGATTCTAACGTTCACATACAACAGGTGTAAGACAGATTTACACATGCAAAAACACTTAGGTTGACTTGACGAGCCTAGCATGTATAGACATGGCCTCGGGACACAAGAGACCGATACGAACAACATGAAGATGTTCACCAATGATGACTAGTCCGTCTCACGTGATAATCGGACACGGCCTAGTTGACTCGGATCATGGATCACTTAGATGACTAGAGGGATGTCTATCTGAGTGGGAGTTCATTATATAATTTCATTAGATGAACTTAGTTATCATGAACTTAGTCTAAAATCTTTGCAATATGTCTTGTAGATCAAATGGCCCACGCTAATGTTGCCCTCAACTTCAACGCGTTTCTAGAGAAAACCAAGCTGAAAGACGATGGCAGCAACTACACGGACTGGGTCCGGAACTTGAGGATCATCCTCATAGCTGCCAAGACAGCATATGTCCTAGATGCACCGCTAGGTGAAGCACCCGTTTTCCCAGCAACTCAAGACGTTATGAATGCCTGGCAGTCGTGTAGTGATGATTAGTCCCTGGTTTAGTGCGGCATGCTTTACAGCTTAGAACCGGGGCTCCAAAAGCATTTTGAGCAACACGGAACATATGAGATGTTCCAAGAGCTGAAAATGGTTTTCCAAGCTCATGCTTGGGTCGAGAGATATGAAGTCTCCGACAAGTTCTACAGTTGTAAGATGGAGGAGAATGGTTTTGTCAGCGAGCACATACTCAAAATGTCTGGGTTGCACAACCTCTTATCTCAACTGGGAGTTAATCTCCCGGATGACGCGGTGGTCGACAGAATTCTCCAGTCGCTCCCACCTAGCTACAAGAGCTTTGTGATGAATTTCAGTATGCAGGTTATGGTGAAAACCATTCCTGAGGTATATTCAATGCTGAAATCAGCGGAGGTGGAGATCAGAAAGGAACATCAAGTGTTGATGGTCAATAAAACCACTAGTTTCAAGAAAGGCAAGGGTAATAAGAACTTCAAGAAGGACGGCAAGGGAGTTGCCGCGCCCGGTAAGCCAGTTGCCGGGAAGAAGCCAAAGCATGGACCCAAACCTGAGACTGAGTGCTTTTATTGCAAGGGAAGCGGACACTGGAAGTGGAACTGCCCCAAGTACTTAGCGGACAAGAAGGCCGGCAACACCAAATGTATATGTGATATACATATAATTGATGTGTACCTTACCAGTACTCGTAGTAGCTCCTGGGTATTTGATATCGGTGCGGTTGCTCATATTTGTAACTCAAAACAGGAGTTGCGGAATAAGCAGAGACTGGCAAAGGACGAGGTGACGATGCGCGTCGGGAATGGTTCCAAGGTCGATGTGATCGCCGTCGGCACGCTACCTCTACATTTACCTACAGGATTAGTTTTAAACCTCAATAGTTGTTATTTAGTGCCAGCTTTGAGCATGAACATTGTATCTGGATCTCGTTTAATATGAGATGGCTTCTCATTTAAATCCGAGAATAATGGTTGTTCTATTTATATGAGAGATATGTTTTATGGTCATGCCCCGCTGGTCAATGGTTTATTCTTAATGAATCTCGAACGTGATGTTACACATATTCATAGTGTGAATACCAAAAGATGTAAGGTTGATAACGATAGTCCCACATACTTGTGGCACTGCCGCCTTGGTAACATTGGTGTCAAACGCATGAAGAAGCTCCATGCTGATGGACTTTTGGAGTCTCTTGATTACGAATCATTTGACACATGCGAACCGTGCCTCATGGGTAAAATGACCAAGACTCCGTTCTCCGGAACAATGGAGCGAGCAACCAACTTATTGGAAATCATACATACTGATGTGTGCGGTCCAATGAGCGTTGAGGCTCGCGGAGGATATCGTTATGTTCTCACTCTCACTGAAGACTTAAGTAGATATGGGTATGTCTACTTGATGAAACACAAGTCTGGGACCTTTGAAAAGTTCAAGGAATTTCAGAGTGAGGTAGAGAATCAACGTGACCGAAAGATAAAGTTCTTACGATCAGATCATGGGGGAGAATATTTAAGTCACGAATTTGGTATGCACTTAAGGAAATGTGGAATTGTTTCACAACTCACTTGGCTTGGAACACCTCAGCATAATGGTGTGTCCGAACATCGTAATTGCACTCTATTGGGTATGGTGCGGTCTATGATGTCACTCACCGATTTACTGCTATCATTTTGGGGATACGCTCTAGAGACAACTACCTTCACTTTAAATAGGGCACCATCTAAATCCGTTGAGACGACACCGTATGAATTATGGTTTGGGAACAAACCTAAGCTGTCGTTTCTAAATGTTTGGGGATGCGATGCTTATGTCAAGAAACTTCAACCTGAAAAGCGCAAACCTAAGTCAGAAAAATGCATCTTCATAGGATACCCTAAGGAAACCATTGGGTAACCTTCTACCTCAGATCCGAAGGCAAGATCTTTGTTGCCAAGAACGGGTGCTTTCTGGAGAAAGAGTTTCTCTCGAGAGAAGTAAGTGGGAGGAAAGTAGAACTTGATGAAGTATTGCCTCTTGAACCAGAAAGTAGCGCAGCTTAAGAAAATGTTTCTGTGGTGCCTACATCGGATAGAGAGGAAGTTAATGATGATGATCAAGGTACTTCAGATCAAGTTGCTACTGAACTTCGTAGGTCCACAAGGAAACGTTCCACACCAGAATGGTATGGCAAACCCTATCCTAGAAATCATGTTGTTAGACAACGGTGAACCTTCGAACTATGAAGAAGCGATGGCGGGCCCAGATTCCAACAAATGGCTTGAAGCCATGCAATCCGAGATAGGATCCATGTATGAAAACAAAGTATGGACTTTGACAAACTTTCCCGATGATCAGCGAGCGATAGAAAATAAATGGATCTTTAAGAAGAATACGGACGCGGATGGTAATGTTTTTTTGACACTTAAGACAGTAGGAGAGGCTCCTACTGTATGTATTAAAGTATTATCAAAAAGGTCTTAGAAAGTTATAACCTTACATCCATTGCCATGGGGTAAAAATAAGTAGGGGGTGTGAGGGTTTAGAGTAAAGAAATACTAATGGGGAAGCTACAGGGTTTGTATGACAGAGATGCGCAAGGGTTTGTGTTTTTCTCCCACCCTATAACTGTCGGCGTTCTGGGAACGGGGGTCCCCAGACTTGCCTGCTTGCGGCCTGCGGCGTGGCTCAAGGGGCGGCCCAGCATGGCCCATCTTCATCAGCACGAGCTCAAGACCCTCCGGAGGGGCCAAGCCTCACAGGACGGACGACAGGAGGCTTCCTTAGGCGCGGCCTCATCAGGCTGGCTCGCGAGGAGGCGGAGAGATCAAGGCGGGGTACCTCGCGAGGTGCCCATGACACAAGCCATGACGACCAAGGGCGCCAGGCGGGCGCCAGCCAGCTCAGTGTCCTTCTTTCCTCTTTGGTGCAAAGGGAGCAAGCGCAGGTGGGAGCATCAAGCAAAGGCATCCATTTCGGTGCAACAAGACCAAGAAGAGAAGAACGACAGGATGGAGGTCATCGTGGAGCCCAAACCGGCGTCACCACCAGAGCCTTTGGCAGGCGAGGACCAACTTTAGTCAGGATAAGTGTACTAGATGTTCCCCTTCAAAATGGCCAGTTGTTGGCGCCCTTCCCGCTCAATATTTGGGAGGAGACCCAGGGCCTTTGCCTATAAATAGGACTAGCCACCACAAGATAGGGACAAGGGAATCCTCACCAGGAAACCAGTAGAGAGAGCAACTGAACTCCCCCCAGCAGTTCATCGCACCAGCCAAGGACAGACCCTCGCGAGGCTGTTCTCCCTTGAATTGTTCATCATCAGCCCAAGAGGCAATCCACCACACCACACACTGGAGTAGGGTATTACACCACAACGGTGGCCTGAACCAGTATAAACTCTGTGTCTCTTGTGTTGTTCCTTTGATTGCTTAGATCCTAGCGAGGCGGCGAGGCACAGGAAGTAGAACGCTAGATCTCCGCGCGCACCCCAGAGTTCGAACCTAGAGGGTCCGCCGGAACCCGAAATCCGACATTTGGCGCACCAGGTAGGGGTGCGCCGGAATCCACCTTCTGCTGCTTCGCGTCACGTCGCATCGTCATCATCATGTCCGGTGACCAGGCAGGCAACCCCGATCCCTGGGCGGCCTGGCCCGCCCATGCAGAACCGCTCGCTCCGGGCAACCCCGCACCCCGGGCAGCTCGCGGTCCACAGGGCGCTGCGGGCCGCGGGCGGCGTGGACAGGCAGCGACAGCTCTCACGACGCAGCAGGCGCGGTCGGCGGCGAGGGACTCCCACCATGCCGCGGCCACGGCACCGTACACCCGACGGGAGCAGGCGAATGCGAGGGTCGCGCTCACCGTGGCCCGAGAGCTGCTGTAGTGCAGGCTGCTGGAAGGCGGTGGGGACGTGCTGCTAGAGCAGGTGGCAGATCTCCTGGGCTTTTCCGCCTCGAGGGCTCCCCCCTTCTGCACCCAACTCCCACCTCAGGTCCAGGGTGGACCGCACGGGGGCTCCGTGCACTCCCGTGCGGCCTCGAGCGGACTCCAAGACCACCCCAATGCCGGCCAGGCCGTCAGCCCTGGGCCAGCAGCGGCGCTGCCTCTACCCCCAATCATCGAAGGACTCGCCACAACCCGCGGCCCCGGTGGGCCGCCGCGCTATCACCCCCAGGCGGGCACATCAAGCAGGACTGTGTGGCACGCAGAGCGCTATGGCGCGGCCTTCGGGGTGGCGACCCTAGAAGAGTACGTGCCCCACATAATGGACCAAGAGCGCACACATGAGGACGAACAAGGCTCGCTCCTCGGCCCAAGCTGGGGGGATGAGACGCCAGAAGCTGAACTCTTCCAGGAGCCCCGAGGAGGCCCCGTCGGCTACGCTGGAAACAACGAGTATCAGGTACCACTAATTCCTCAGGAGCAGGCATACACCAACCATGGATCACAGGAGGTGCAGGTCACGACAACGGGTGGCTGCCCACTACCGCAGCTTCCTACCCCTCAGGAGGAGGGCGCCGGGGGCTGCAGGAGAGGGGCCAAGATCCAACATCACCACCGCGGCGTTCGGAGCAAGGCGTCCTCAGGAGGTAGGCCCTCTGCTGGGGAGGTGCCCCAGAGCCTGCCCCTGGCAGAGGACCTGTGGTCGTCGGGGGAACCGCTGGCGACCGCTCTACCCCATCGGCGGTGTCCTGGTTTCCGGTCATCGTCGGTGGCACTAGAGTGCGGCGCAAGGCAGGGCCCTCATCTGGCGATATGAACCAAGGCCGGTACCTGTGAAGAAGGCCCAGTGCCTGTGAAGCTCGCCGCCCCGTGACACTCTCACGTAATAATGAGTGGGGCTGTACACGCCACGGAGTCTCAGGGGTGCCGGCCTCAGGCCCTGGGGCTCCCTCCGACGCCCAGTGGCAGCACTTAGCTCCGCGCTGGTGAGAAGACGTCCAAGACTAGACTAGGTGCCAAACGCGGCCTTTTTTCTATTTTCATTTCTTTTCCCCCTTGGTTGCCGTTTTCCCCCGTTGTATTTAAGTTGAATTTGAGCTCAAGTATTTGCGTGTGTTCGGGGAAGGGGTGTTTAGTCTCGTTCGAGCAATCTCTCGCGTTTTGGTTACCGCTTCGCCTCAGCTGCCTCCCCTTGCGAGCCCATCACGAGCTGGGCCAGGCCTAGCTTGTGTGCAGCCCAGACTGCCGTCGCCGCGCCCTCTCCGGAGGTTTTCATTACCGATTTTACGGGCTCGTTCAGAAGACACTCGAGGCACCACGGCCCTCCGCAGGCTGACTCGAGGCCCACGCGGGTCAAAGGTAAACCAGCCAACTAACTCGTCACGAAATCAGTCGCTTGGCGCAGGCGTACGAGTGAAATTGCATCTACTGTTACGCTGAATACGAGTTTTTACATGAGGGGCTCCCCCTCCCAAAATGCTCTTACAACCTTCAGGGCAAGGCCCAAACTCTATGTGCGCAGGGTAAGGAAGCAGGGACAACACGCGGTCAGTCGGATAAATCCCCCAATGCATCCTCAGGGGCGCCTCCTGAATCATCGCTGGCGTCGCTGGCCTTGCCATCGCCCTCCGCATTGCCGGCAGCGGCGCCAGGGCCGTTCACCACGTCACCTTCATCAGCAGCCACAACCGCATTGTCGTTATCAGAAGCTAAGGCCCTGACAAGGGCATCCACGTTGTCTTCCACCCAGCGCGCCATGTCGCCCCGAATGGCCTGGGGTACTGGAGCGACGGCGGCGTCAAAGTCAAAGTTGGGGAACATGTTCTGAAGGTGGCTGAAGACACGAGAGAAGGCGCACCCGAGCAGGGCGCGGCTCCTCTCCTCCACCAGCCTGTTGGCTCCGACCGAGCGCGCTTCCAGCTACGTCACCACATTGGTGAAGAACTGAAGATTGCCAGCATAGTTGACTGCGTGGGGCTGGGCAACAGCCACCTCGCAGATGTTACCCAAGGCCGTGTTGGCTCTCTCCCAGAGCCCGGCGAGCATGGGGCCGTGCTCGTGCTCCATAATCCGCCGCTGGAGTATCTCGTCCTTGTTCTGCCATGCAACGGCCTCAGCCTCTTCCACCCGCTGGCGGAGAAGAAGCACCTCGGCACGGGAGGTAGTTAGCTCCTCATGCTCTACGTCAAGGGCGGCTCGGGAAGCGTCGGCCCACCGCGTCGCTTCCTCCAGCTTGGCCCTCAGGGCGGCGGTCCTGCCTTTAGCCTCGACCCGGGTCAACCCCAGCCTCTCCTAAAACTCGCGCTCAAGGTCCAAGCGGGCCGTCGCCACCCCGCGATCAACCTCCGCTATGGCTCGGGCCTCGCGCGCAGCGACGTCATCCTCCGCCTACGTCACCAAGCGCTCTCTTGTCTCCAGATGTTCAAGATCATGTGCGCTCTCAGCAGCTTCCAGTGTCAGTGCCTCCTCACGCCTTAGGAGCTCTGCCTGGTCGACCGAAGCCACCTTTATCGACGCAAGGGCCATCTCCCGCAGCTCCACTTGCTGCTCCAGGGAGTAGCACCGGGCCAAGAGTTCCTGCGCTCGCTCCTTCAATGCCTCGCACCGTTGGTCAGCCTCTCGGGCCTCCTCAATGGCCCGGGAACGGGCCTCCTGAGAGGCCGCCAGCAACGCCTCGGCCTCCTCGTTGTCGAGGTCACGCTGGTGGCGCGCAAGGGCAACGGCCGCCTCCAGCTTGCGCCTCTCTTCAGCTAGGCGTAGGCCCTCAGCCTCAAGGCGCGCATCTTCATCATCAAGCTCTTCACCAAGATGGCTCACCGCGCCAGTCGCCCTCCGGAGAAACCCTTGGCGAAGAACTCGACGCCTCCGAGCACGCTCGGGCGCGTCTTCTGCGTCGTCATCCGCCCCAAGTAAGCACCGGGGGCCACGAATCAGCACTCCCCCTCTGGGCAGGGGGCTGGGGGCTGGCGCCCTCGTGATGGCCGGGCATGCCTCGCCAGAAGCCCGGCCGGGGGCCGGTCCCTCCCCAAGTGAAGAGCGCAGGGCCGACCTCAGCCAATCGCCATCCATGACCAGACTCGAGGCCCAGGGCAAGATGGCTAGCTATGCCCCAAGGGGGCTCGTGAAGGAGGGTCGCGAGGCGCGCAGGGCCGCGATGCACCACAGGATGGCTCACCTCTCTGGCCGGCCTCACCGGGAGGGCTCTGCTGGAACTCGGAGCACTCGAAGGCGATGGAGAGGGCGGAGCCTGGGGGGATGGCTCCTCGGCCATATCCGCGAGCTCGGCAGGAAGGGGCCTGCAGAGCAAGAATCAGCCAAAGCAACGGGAGGACCAAGAGCTGGGAAAGGGGAAGGCTTACTCATCAATGGCAAAGTATTTCTGGCGCTTCAGCAGGCGGTAAGGGTAATCGTCGCCCAAGGCCTCCCTTTTCCTCCGGAGAGCCTCGAAGTCCACGCAGAAGCGACCCAGGAGTTGAGCGCAGGGGTCAACCTGCGACGAGGAAGAAGCGTCAAGATGCCCAGCGTCTGGTGCATCATCCTGATGCACCCGCTGGTCGCCTCACCAAGAAGGATAGTTGGGGCCCCAGGGGCCTCAACCACAGGCACCGTGGGCAGCGGCTTAGCACCTCCAGCCGCAGCAGTACGGGCCTCAGGAGCTGCCCCCTCAGGAGTGCCGCCTGGCATCGTCACTCCGGCGGGGGCCCCCTCAGCCCCCGATGGCCCATACCTCCCTGCTCTGCCACTCGAGGAAGGACCACCGTGGGCGACTGAGAGGGCAGTCACCATCACTGGGTTCTCGCGAGGACCCCTGAGGCCGGTGGGGCGCAGCCCCCATTCATCGAAGATGGGCATCTGCTTCATGAAGTCGCCCCTGTTCGAGCAAAGGTACAGCAAAGCCCCCCCATGCCGGATGCTGCAGGGGGAAGGGTCCCTAGTCAAGACCAAGAGCACCTTCCTCAGTGCTTCGGGCGTCAGGTCCTCCTCGTGGAGCCTCATGCGATCTTCACGCCCGCTGAAGGACCACATCCGGCAGGAGTGGCGCTGGAGAGGAGCAATGCGGCATAGCAGGAACTCCTTCACCACCTTAGGTGTCGTCACACCAAGTGCCCTCAAGAACGCGAAGCGATGCCAGACGAAGATGAGTCGGGGGCTCGTGAGCGTCTCCTGGCCCCAGCCTGAATTGGGGACAGCGGGCGACTTTGGCTCCGAAAGCAGGGGCTGGGCACCCCTACATCCACGTACAGCCACCGCTCGCGGAACTCAGGCGCGGACGGAGGAAAGCTGAAAAAAATCCCTGAAGCCGCTGTTTCTGGTGCGGCAATGAAGCTCACGCACCCTGAGCATTGGGTGGGATCGACGAGGCGCGGAGAGAAGAAGTGGCGCAGCAAGGCAACCGAAGGAGGGATGCCTATCATCGCCTCACAGACAAAAGCGAAGATGGCAAGAAGAGTAACGGATTCAGGTCCCAAATGCATCATATGGATCTGGTTTATGAGAAAGCACAGCGTTGAAGAAATCGGAGAAGGGGGGAACCAATCCCGCCCACAGGGCGTCGGCAAAGTACCGGACCTCGGTGACCACCCTGTCGATGGAGAAGCGGGATGTGGGCCAGGCTGTCGTCCTCCCGCACTCGGAAGATGGTGGCCAGAGCAGAGCTGACCTTGCCCAAACCTTCTCGGTTGAGTATGATCGACCGATCGACGGCGGAGGCCGCCGGCGATGGCGAGCGAGGCGGAGGCACCGGTTTCTTCCCTTTTCCCTTCTTCGTCGGGGCCATGGCGACGGGAAGAGGGAGGATTCGAGATTGGATTGGAAGCAGAAACTGGAGCTTGAGCGGAGGAAGAGCAGGGGACGGTCGAGCGGCGAAAAGAGGAAAGACTTTGTGCAACCACGGGTCCGCCTAGCTGGGCGCAAAATAAGGAGGCGTGGGGAAGCAGGGCCACCCATGTCCAATCAACTGCCACGCGGCGCCCGAGGCCGCAGGCTGTTAGGGCCCGTGGCGCTTCGCACTTGCCCCTTCGCCTCTCTGCTCAGCCAAGTCCGGGCGTGCCTTGGGCCCGGGGGCTACTGTCGGTGTTTTGGGAACAGGGGTCCCCATACTTGCCTACCTGTGGCCTGGGGCGTGGCTCAAGGGGCGGCCCAGCATGGCCCATCTTCATTAGCACGAGCTCAAGACCCTCGCGAGGGGCCAAGCCTTGCGGGGCGGACGACAGGAGGCTTCCTCAGGTGCGGCCTCGTCAGGCTGGCTCGCGAGGAGGCGGAGAGATCAAGGCGGGGTACCTCGCGAGGTGACCATGACGCAAGCCATGACGACCAAGGGCGCCAGGCGGGCGCCAGCCCGCGCAGTGTCCTTCTTTCCTCTTTGGTGTAAAGGGAGCAAGCACAGGTGGGAGCATCAAGCAAAGGCATCCATTTTGGTGCAACAAGACCAAGACCAGTAGAACGGCAGGATGGAGGTCATCGTGGAGCCCAAACTGGCGTCACCACTAGAGCCTTTGGCAGGCGAGGACCAACTTTAGTCAGGATAAGTGTACTAGATGTTCCCCTTCAAAATGGCCAGTTGTTGGCGCCCTTCCCGCTCAATATTTGGGAGGAGGCCCAGGGCCTTTGCCTATAAATAGGACTAGCCACCACAAGATAGGGACAAGGGAATCCTCACCAGGAAACCAGTAGAGAGAGCGACTCTCTCACCCCAGCAGTTCATCGCACCAGCCAAGGACAGACCCTTGCGAGGCTATTCTCCCTTGAATTGTTCATCATCAGCCCAAGAGGCAATCCACCACACCACACACTGGAGTAGGGTATTACACCACAACGGGGGCCTGAACCAGTATAAACTCTGTGTCTCTTGTGTTGTTCCTTTGATTGCTTAGATCCTAGCGAGGCGGCGAGGCACAGGCAGTAGAAGGCTAGATCTCCGCGCGCACCCTAGAGTTCGAACCTAGAGGGTCTGCCGGAACCCAAAATCCGACAATAACAAAGCAGGGAGAGGTCTTCTTTCATCCTATTCATCCAGGATTGTTTTGAAGGGGTGATCCCTCTGAAGTGTTTATTATGTCTTTCCTTCCAAATGCTCCAAGCAGCTTGCAAAATGATATCCGTGAACATGGGTTTGTTCCACATAGTTTTGGCCTCCTCTATCCAATGGATCCTTGATCCTTGCGTTAGCCAGCTTATGTTGAGTTGTGTCCAGCAATCTCGGCTAAAAGGGCAAGTAAAGAATAGATGTTCCGAGGTTTCCTCTGTGGGGGAGGCACATAGTAGGCAAGTGTAGTTGTGTCCAATGTTATAGTGTCTTCTTTTGAGCATGTTCCTTGTGTTGAGTCTATCAGAAAGGAGAAGCCATCCAAAAACCTTGATTTTCATAGTAACTTCGGATTTCCAAATCCATTTGTAGGACTGGTGAGCATGAAGATCTTTGAAGTAGTATGAGTAGTATTGCTTGGTTGTATAATCTCCCTTACCCCATATACATCTCCACTTATCCTCACCTTGAGTTAGAGTAGTGGGGGCTAACATCTGTTGCATTGTCAACAATTCCTCATGTGCCTGTTTGGATAAAGGGAGGTGGAACATCTCACCCAGCGTTTCTGCCATTAGAAATTCTTGGACGGACAAGTCCTCATTTCTGGTGAAGGAAAAGGCTCTTGGGAATCTATCAGCCAGGATGTCATCTGTCCATAAGTCCTTCCATAGTAGAGTGTTGTTTCCATCCTGGATTGTGGTCCTGGTTATACCTTTGTAGATAGGCATGAGTTTGGTTATATCTTTCCACCAGAATGAGCCACATGCGTCTGTTGCATGTGGAATTTTTTTAGTGTAATAGGTGTTCCAGATAAGTTCCACCCAAGGCAAGTCCCAATGATTGTAGAATTTATGTAGGTATTTCAGAAGCAGGGCTTCACTTTGTGTTCTAAGGTCCAGGATACCCATCCCTCCACAATTCTTGGGTTTACAAATCATGTCCTAGGCTGCTCGAGAGTTGCATGATTCTCCTTGTTCTGTTTTTTTGGTCCATAGGCATTTCCTTATGATTTTGTCAAGTATCTCAAGTATGCTTGCAGGCAGTTTAAGTGTGCAAAGAGCAAAGATAACCAACGATGCGATCACCGAGTTAACAAGAGAAAGTTTTGCTCCATAAGAAATCATGTTGAGGGCAGTTGTAAGACGTCTTTCCACTTTACATACCATTGGCATTAAATCATGTACGGAGGGTCATGTTGATCCCAAAGGTAGACCCAGGTATGTGAACGGCATTTTACCAATGATGCAACCGAAGATCTGAGCTATGTTTTCGCTTATGGTGTCGTCACAGTTGATTGGGATCAAAGTAGATTTGTGAAAGTTGATCTTCAGACCAATTGAGGTTGCATAATCCGACAAGGTTTGCTTGATCGTTGAAGCCTGTGTTTCATAGGCCGGGAGCAGAATTATTGTATCGTCGGCATACTGTATAATAGGGTAGTCTTTTTGAGTGGCGCGGGGGAAGGGAAGCTGAATCGCCCATTGGATGAAAGCATCATTAATGACAGCTTGAAGTAAGTCGGCTGCGAGCACAAAGATTAGTGGCGATAATGGATCTCCTTGGCGCACACCACTTTTGCAATGAAACTGACGACCTGGCACTCCATTAAGCAGAACCGAAGATTTCCCAGAAGACAAAATGGCCTTGATACAATCTAGCCACTTAGCGTTGAATCCCATGTGTTGCATTATATCTAACATTGCATCATGTTCAATTGTGTCAAATGCTTTGGCGAAGTCAAGCTTAAGAAGGACAATTGGTTTTTTTGAGGATTGGCATTGGTATATATATACTCAAACGCCCAAGCTAAGCAGTCTTGGATCGATCATCCTTTTAGAAACCCGTATTGATTTAGATGCACAATCTTTAGGATTAGTCTTTGTAAGCGGTTGGCAAGAAGCTTGGTGATCATCTTCAGATAACAGTTAAGAAAAGTAATGGGTCTGAAGTCATTTACTGAGGTGGGCGCATTGATTTTTGGAATCAAGGTAATAAATCCCTCATTGATGCTCTCAAGGTTTAGGTTGCCCTCATGACATTGATTGCATAATTTGTAAAAGTCCTCTTTGATCACGTGCCAATAGGTTTTAAGAAAATGTCCAGTGAAACCATCTGGAACTTGCGCTCTTTCAGCAGACATGTATTTTATAACATCATCAATTTCCTGGTGTGTGAATGGTACGGTAAGTTGATCGAGGTCCTCGATCCTTTCAATGATTCTGGCCAGATCAAATTTCATCTCATGTTTTGCCGAAGAGCCAAGGCATTTTTCGAAAGTTTGAAAGATGACTGCTTCTTTCCTTGCATGGTCTTCAACACATATGCCATCATCTGTGATGAGTGAAGCAATATTATTTCTTCCAAATCTTTCCGAAGCCATAGCTTGGAAAATTTTGGGCAGTTCATCGCCAAACTTGACCCAACGTATAGTGCATCGACGTCTCCAGTATTCTTTCTGATAAGCCAGAAGCCTCAGAATATGTTTTTTAAGTATGCGCCGAAAATTGGTCTCTGGTATGGTGAGGTGTTGTTTGTTTTCAAGTTCATCAATTTCAAAGAGCACTCTATTTGAGTTTTCAATAGCAATTGATAGTTTAGAAATACCTTTGCTCCAAAACTTAAGCTCATGCCTCAGAAACTTAAATTTCTGATAGATAACTGTGGCCATATTGTTGGATCGAACAGGTTTGGACCAAGCTTTATTGATTGTGTCTAGGAAACCAGGGTGGTGCACCCAATAGGATTCAAACCTGAAGATTTTTGACCTAAGGATGGAAGTTTCAATGCTTACCACACAAGGGATGTGATCTGAAACCGGCCATCCTAAGGGTTTAACCATGGTGTTAGGGTAAGTAGAGGTCCAGTTGTTGCTAGTGAAGAACAAATCAATTTGCTCTAGTAGGGGGTCCATTTGCATATTGCTCCAGGTATAAGCTCTGCCTTTGATTGGAAGTTCAATGAGACACTGTGCACGGATGAAATCATTAAAAGTGATCATGTCCCCAAAGTTACCACCTGGTTTATTACGGTTCTCAGGGCAGCGAATGAAATTAAAGTCTCCCAAAATGAGCCAGTCTTCATTGGGGGAATATTCAGGTCAAAAAGCCATTGAACAAATTCTCTGCGCTCATCCCCTTGGCAAGGGCCATAAACATTAACTAGGGTCCAATATTGAGCTGATTGTGTGGACTGGAATCTAATGACCAAGGCAAAACCAGTGGATGAAAGTATTGTGGCAGTGAAAATAGAGCTGTTCCAAATGGTGGCAATTCCACCAGAAGCCCCCCGAGAAGGAATAAATTCAAACTTATCAAAGCGACGTGGGCAGCAGGATTTAATAAAATTATTATCAAAGTCTTGTTTCTTGGTTTCTTGCAAACATATAATGGCACAACCACTAGAATTGATAGCATTAAACAGAGCAAGCTGCTTAGGTTCTGAATTTAAACCACGAACGTTCCAACAAAGCACATTCCAATTAACCAAAAGAACCATAACATAAAATAGAGAACTTTAAGCGCTGGAAGTGTCAGGAGAAGTGTTCTCCTGAACCTCATTGAGGGCATCTTCAGAGAGCTCCGCGGCAGGGATGGCACACTTGACAGTTCCCACAAGTTGGATCGTTGCAATGGGCATCGATGGTGGGACTTCAGAGGTATCTTCAATTTCAGTAATGACCACCGAGGACTTGGCTGCTGGGTTGATTCTTGGTTTCACCTTGGAGGCTCTTGGTTTGGTGTCAGTTATCGCCGATATCTTAAACCCATCATATTTATTGGACCTGGTACTTCTACGAAGAGAGACAAAGCAGGTAGGCATAACACTCTTACCCTTGTGATTAGCAGCCACAGCAGAGGAGGTCGCCCCATCTTCAGAGTTAACCACAACTAGATCAGTCTATGTTTGGTGCGCAGTGGTCAATAAAGCTTCAGACAGAACATCTACTTCAGACTCAGTAGTTTCATCACTGGCAACAGGAGCAGCTTGCTGCTCATAAAAAGGAATGGCAGGGCATCAGAAATATCATGTGGATTGGTCAGCTATTCGTCAATGCCCTCACTGATATCCATCACCTGGTGATCATTTAACTCCCAGTTAGAGGCCTCGACAATTGGTTCAATGATCACAGAAGATTATCCCAGGTGTTTGGTGCTGGAAGAAGCAGACGTAATACTCAGAATGCCTGCATTTTCAGCAACTGAAACGTTAAAACTCACACAGCTCTGCTTGAAACCATAATGACCATTCCATGGTCCAAAAGAGGCAATTATAGGTCTAACAGCTGCAGTCAGGTAGGAATTGAGCCTAGTCATTGGGATGCAATCTCTTAACAGCATAGCAGGAGTGAAGTTGCCATGAGTGATCATATCCACATGCAGTCCAGCCCCAAAAACAGTGAGAGAGATATCCAGACTGTTACTAGGCAGAGCAATGTCACTTGGCAAAAGTTGTGAAGATGCAGGCTCAGTTAGAGCAGAGGTAGAAGCCTCCTGCGGCTAGAATTGGTTCATGAGATTGAGAGGCACCAAGACATAGGAGTCAGAGACCGTGGCACTTGAATCAAAAGAAGTACTCATAGAGATGGCATCATTCCAAGCAGCAGCAGGGCTATCCTGGTTGTTATTAGGAGGCACGATCCCATGATTCACCTGTAAACCTTCACCAGCAAGCCACTCTTGGAAATTGTAGAGCATTGGAGGCTCTTGAGGAGGCGGAGGAGGCCAAACTCCCCATTCAGGATGAATTTCGATATCATTATTCTGATCCACCACTATATTTTCATCATCCTGATTCTGAACATTGTTGGGAATAGCATTTTGTGCCAGCCAGTTGTGAAGCTGCTGTTGGTACATTTGTTCAGCATTCAGACCATCACCGTGCAGGGGGTGTGGGATTCCATCCTCTGGGGGTGGGTCTTCTCCAGCCGGCGGCACCTCTGGCAGATGAGCGTTCCAATCATTGCTACGTAACATAGTAACAGCAATAGTCCAACTCTGACAAGCTCCACCGAGCTGACGAACAACTAGGCTTTTAGGAACCAGGCGCATGTGGATGACTCTGGCCTTAATGAGCACAAACCTTCTATCCCCTCTCTGGTTGTTCCAATCAACTAAAGCACCAAATTTATCCACATATTTATGCATGTAGTGTTGGGTCTGATAATCATACGGGAATCCAACATACAGAATCCACACTTTAGGCCCAAAAGTAGTGAGATGCATATTCATCACAGCATCATGCGGGACAAAGGAAATCACCGTATGTTCCTCTACTTCATTCTCATCTAACTCAAAGGTTGTGCCAACTACAGTATCTATGACTACTGAATTGACAAATCCAAAAATACCCACACCGAGAGGATGATCTGACACTTCTATAGGGAAATAATGAGATTCATGAAGCAAACATTCGATGATGTTGCGAATGTCAGCCTTCTGGTGGTGTGGGATGAACCTGTTAGCCTCCGCTATGGCCAGAAAGTCATGGCGCAACGGGGGAATGGCGCTGACCACCATGTCATCGCGAACCTTCTGATCTGCTGGCCCAAGCTCAATCGTCATCCCCGGTGGAAGGTAGGGGACAACATTGAGAGGGTAGTTCGCCATGGCTTCAGAGGATGCAGCAGGGGCAGGGGGTGGAGCGGGAGCAGAGGATGGAGCAGAGGGTGGCACAGACAACAAGAGGGAAGAATGCGTATCGCCAGGCTCGGTTTTAGTTTTTGGTTGCCAAACTCCTCGATTACAGCGCCTCCACCTGACAGAGGCCACCTTCCTAGGGCCCTTTCGTCCATCAGATCTGCATCGCACGGCATAAATGCACCGAGTAGTCTGCCCCGAATGGAGAGTAAGATCATTTATTTCCTGGCACTATATCCCTGAAAAGACTGGATCCTTATCACTAGAAATATTGTTTCCCTGTGATGGCCTCGCCGGATTGATATTATTATTGGGGGCAACAATTGGTGAAAAGGAAACCGCGCCTGTGCAATCTTTTCTTTTCCATATCATTCGAATATTCCCAGCAGATTTACATGCCTTGTTATGATGTCCCAAGAAACCACAGATGCTGCAAACGAATTGGGCTGGGTAATCAAACGCGTGATGTGAAGTAGACCCACAAATATGACAGGCCCGCTCCAGAAGGTGGTGCATGCATGCATGACTCAATGTGGAGCACGTATAAGGAATGTGAGAACAATCATGGCAAGTATGGTCCGGGCATTGAGTGGCCAAATGATCAATACCATTGCATATATGGTAGATATTCAATTTAGAATAGATGAAATCAGGACTCGGAACAGAGGGGATTTTCCATAATGCAGCAATATATTCCTTTGAGATACCCGCACGATGATGATCTAGAATGTGTCGCGGCATAAATGGCGAGATCTGATTCCACATTTTAAGTTTGAACTGTTCCCCCTCAAAGCGCCTGATTGAGACAAAAACTTTCGCAGATGGCCGCTCATTAATGTTGATTGGGAAAGTTCTGAAAACCAGTGAATTTTGTAATAACTGATCACTATGAGCCGGTAATTGGTCCAAAACCTCCGGATCATGTTTGGCCGCCGGTGATAGCTGGCCGGCCGGCTCCGACGAGTCACAAGGTTGAGCACCCATCAAAGAGAAACCCACTCTAGATAGCGTCTCCAAAGAAGAGGCCATGACCGCATTAACTTGGGAATTTGATAGGTAACGCGAGATTGCCACAGGCGATCTAGCCACCACTTCCTGGTTTGTTTGATCCAAATGCCATGACGCAGGGTTCTCAATGGGCACATGAATGACATGTCTGAAGAGACTAAAATGAAAAACAAAATCCGGCCACACTCTATCCTTGAGACCATAAATGAAGTGACCAACCCGATTGGAATCCACTAAGAAATGATATTTTCGGCCCTCCAAATGATAAACATGAAATCCAGAGGGGAGTCCCCCAATACAACATTGCAAAGCAATAGCCACAGATTCTTCATTGAGAGGGAAAGAAGCCGAAGAGAAGTTGACCACCAAGAAAAATTCCTTGGATGCACCAGAATTGGAGAAGTGAACAGAAGAGCCAAAACGATGACGCACCTGAGCCGCGACCGCAAGGCCGGGGGAGAAATCCTATGTAGAAGCCCATCCATGGAGGCTTAGATCAGTGGGAGCCATGAGAGGCTGGTAGGGTGTGGTGGGAGGTGGAGGTGGAGAGGAGAGACACCATCCATGGACGTATTATTTTGATTCGGCGGTATTCTGGATGAGACCTTCTCACCCGTAGTGAAGCTTAAGTCCGTCCGAATCATGTTAGCAATTGCCGCATTCTACGATTATGAGATATGGCAAATGGACGTCAAAACGGCATTCCTTAACGGCTTCCTTAAGGAAGAATTGTATATGATGCAGCCGGAAGGTTTTGTCGATCCTAAGAATGCTAACAAGGTATGCAAGCTCTAGCGCTCCATCTATGGGCTGGTGCAAGCATCTCGGAGTTGGAACATTCACTTTAATGAAATGATCAAAGCGTTTGGGTTTATGCAGGCTTATGGAGAAGCCTGCGTTTACAAGAAAGTGAGTGGGAGCTCTGTAGCATTTCTCATATTATATGTGGATGACATACTGTTGATGGGAAATGATATAGAACTCTTGGAGAGCATAAAGGCCTACTTGAATAAGTGTTTTTCAATGAAGGGCCTTGGAGAAGTTGCTTACATATTAGGCATCAAGATTTACAGAGATAGATAGAGACGCCTCATAGGTCTTTCACAAAGCACATACCTTGATAAGATATTGAAGAAGTTCAATATGGATCAGTCCAAGAAGGGGTTCTTGCCTGTGTTGCAAGGTGTGAAATTGAGCTCGGCTCAATGTTCGACCACGACAGAAGATAGAGAAAAGATGAGTGTCGTCCCCTATGCCTCGGCCATAGGGTCTATCATGTATGCCATGCTATATACCAGACCTGATATAAACCTTGCCATAAGTTTGGTAGGAAGGTACCAAAGTAATCACGGCATGGAACACTGGACAGCGGTCAAGAATATCCTGAAGTACCTAAAAAGGACTAAGGACATGTTTCTCGTTTATGGAGGTGATGAAGATCTCGTCGTAAAGGGTTACATCGACGCTAGCTTCGACACAGATCTGGATCACTCTTAAGTCACAAACCGGATACGTGTATATTTTGAATGGTGGGGCAGTAAGCTGGTGCAGTTGCAAGCAAAGTGTCGTGGCGGGATCTACATGTGAAGCGGAGTACATGGCAGCCTCGGAGGCAGCACATGAAGCAATCTGAATGAAGGAGTTCATTACCGACCTAGGAGTTATTCCCAATGCGTCGGGGCCGATGACTCTCTTCTGTGACAACACTGGAGCCATTGCCCTTGCCAAGGAGCCCAGGTTTCACAAGGAGACCAGGCACATCAAGCGTCGCTTCAACTCCATCCGTGAAAATGTTCAAGATGGAGACGTAGATATTTGCAAAGTACATCGGATCTGAATGTCGCAGATCCATTGACTAAACCTCTTCCGCGAGCAAAACATGATCAACACCAGAACTCTATGGGTGTTCGATTCATCACAATGTAACTAGATTATTGACTCTAGTGCAAGTGGGAGACTATTGGAAATATTCCCTAGAGGCAATAATAAAATGGTTATTATTATATTTCCTTGTTCATGATAATTGTCTATTGTTCATGCTATAATTGTGTTATCCGGAAATCGTAATACATGTGTGAATACATAGACCACAATATGTCCCTAGTTAACTAGCTCATTGATCAATGGATGGTTACGGTTTCCTGACCATGACATTGGATGTCATTGATAACGGGATCACATCATTGGGAGAATGATGTGATGGACAAGACCCAATCCTAAGCATAGCACAACATCATGTAGTTCGTCTGCTAGAGCTTTTCTAATGTCAAGTATCATTTCCTTAGACCATGAGATCGTGCAACTCTCGGATACCGTTGGAGTGCTTTGGGTGTACCAAACATCACAACATAATTGGGTGGCCATAACGGTACACTACAGGTATCTCCAAAAGTGTCTGTTGGGTTGGCACAGATCGAGACTGGGATTTGTCACTCCGTATGACGGAGAGGTATCTCTGGACCCACTCGGTAATTCATCATCATAATGAGCTCAATGTGACCAAGTGGTTGGTCACAGGATCATGCATTACGGTACGAGTAAAGTGACTTGCCGGTAACGAGATTGAAAGAGGTATTGGGATACCGACGATCGAATCTCGGGCAAGTAACGTACCGATTGACAAAGGGAATTGTATACGAGATTACTTGAATCCTCGACATCGTGGTTCATACGATGAGATCATCAAGGACCATGTGGGAGCCAACATGGGTATCCAGATCTCGCTGTTAGTTATTGACCGGAGAGTCGTCTCGGTCATGTCTGTGTGTCTCCCGAACCCGTAGGGTCTACACACTTAAGGTTCGGTGACGCTAGGGTTGTAGACATATTAGTATGCGGTAACCCGAAAGTTTTTCGGAGTCCCGGATGAGATCCCGGACATCACGAGGAGTTCCGGAATGGTCCGGAGGTAAAGATTTGTATATAGGAAGTCCAGTTTCGGCCACCGGGAAAGTTTCGGGGGTCACCGGTATTGTACCGGGACCAGCGAAAGGGTCCCGGGGGTCCATCGGGTCGGGCCACCTATCCCGGAGGGCCCCATGGGCTGAAGTGGGAATGGAACCAGCCCCTGGTGGGCTGGTGCACCCCGCATGGGCCTTCCCCTGCGCTTAGGGTTGGAAACCCGGGGGTGGGGGGTGGCCCACCTGACTTGGGGGGCAAGTCTCCCCCTTGGCCGCTGCCCCCCTTGAGATTGGATCTCTAGGGGGCCGGCACCCCCTAGGGCCCCTATATAAAGAGGGGGAAGGGAGATCTGCGCACCCAAGCCCCTGGTGCCTCCCTCTCCCTCCGTAACACCTCTCCCTCTCGCTGAGCTTGGCGAAGCCCTGCCGAGATCCCCGCTGCTTCCACCACCACGCCGTTGTGCTGCTGGATCTCCATCAACCTCTCCTCCCCTTTTGCTGGATCAAGAAGGAGGAGACGTTTCTTCCAACCGTACGTGTGTCGAACGCGGGGGTGTCGTCCGTTCGATGCTAGGATCATCGGTGATTTGGATGACGATGAGTACAACTCCATCAACCCCGTTCTCTTGAACGATTCCGCTTGTGATCTACAAGGGTATGTAGATGCACTCCTCTCTCTCTCTCGTTTCTAGATGACTCCATAGATTGATCTTGGTGGTGCGTAGAAATTTTTTATTTTCTGCAACGATCCCCAACATGGAAAAGCATGCACAACCAATTCTAGCATCTATCAAGCAATTGGCGATGACTAGGTCATCTATATATGAGTATATTGACTTAGGAGTCAAATGAGAACATTTGATCATAGGTCATACTCATCGTTTAAGCTCAACTGGGGTTACCCACTTTTACATAATGCATTGATGTGTTCACACCATTAGAGTTGCTTTGACTCAATTCTTAGAGTAAAGCTCACCCTAGATGTGAGATCCCCCTTAAGAGGGATGAACTAACCTTGGGTTTTGTCGATGTTGACTTCATGTAGGTGTTGAAGATGTGGATGCTCAATGTTGATGTAGATCATTTGGAGCAATCCTTTGGAGTGAGTTGCACTTCCAATACCTACATGGGTTCGTCCCACAAGGAACAAACAAGGATATCCATAGACATAGAGTGATGTACACACAAGATGATGTCTATGAAAGCATTAGGTTACCTTGTCCCTTGTCTTACCAACAAGAGGGTTTGTGACTCCTTGAACTAGTGCAAGATGTGGAAGTTGATTGCACTTGTTATTGCCAAAGTGATATGAGTGAAATACGTTGGCGAAGTCACCCTCAAGAACTCTCTATTTCTTCTTCTTCGGGATCCACATCCTCTTGATGGGAATCCTTGGAGTTGTAGTCGTACTTGATGAAGTAGAACTTGATGTAGTCTTGGGAACCCACTTGACCAAGGCCTTAGGAGCTTCTTCAAATGCATCAATCTCCTCTTGAAGCTTGTCCTTCCCTTTTTGCTTGTGGTCTTGTGGTGGAAGATCATCTTGAGCTTGTGTCCCTTTGAAGGAAGTAGGATCATACTTCTCTTGTTGAGGAACAAACTTCGTCTTGGGGTATTGATCTTCTTCCCACTCAACTCCATTAGCATTGAATTTTCGTTCAAAACCAACACCTTGGTTCTTCCGGTGCCTTCCTTGCTTGCATACAATTTCCTCGAATTGCTTACTTCCGGCAAGGCTCCTGTAAACACCTTTCTCTATAATTTCCTTGAATAAGCTATTTTCTTGCTCAAGTGTAACTTGGCTAAGAGAATCATTAGTGGAATCAAGAGAACTACTAGAAGCAACAACATTGGATTTGGCATGATTATTGTTACTACTAGAGGAAGAATCCTTCTTGTTCTTGTTACTAGACTTGACTTGAGGCATGTAAGTAGATAACAGTAAATGCTTGGCAATGTAAGAAGAACTTTTATTACAAAGATCATCATTGATTGCCTCTAAAAACTCATGCTCTTGCTCAAGGTTGAGCTTTTCAAAGCGTAACTTCTCATGAGTCCTTAAAAGTTCTCGATGATCTTCTAAGATAGTTTCATGAGCTAACTTAACAGTGTTTAGTTCTTTTGTTAGAAGCTCAATTTTCTCCTTATCATTTTCATTCGTTTTATCTTGATTAGAATGATTAATTGACGTTTCATCATACTATTCATCACTAGAGTTGTCAACAAGTAAATCATCATCACCGAACAAGTCATCTTCATCACTACTGAAATCAACATACTCGGGGTGTGATACCTTTGGGCCTTTAGCCATGAAGCATATTCCAAGTCCTTCATTTGGTGAATCAAATATGTCGTAGGAGTTGGTTGACACAAGTGCTAGACCGGCAACACCTTCATCTTGAGTATATTCGGAGTCGGAGTGATAGCTTCTCTCGGAGTGATTGTCGGAGTCGGAGCCAGATACCCATTCACCAACATGAGCTTCATGTCTTAGTTTTGTGTAGCTCCTTGATGACTTGTCCTTCCTTTCTGAATCCTTGCATCTCTGGGATGTACTTCGTTTATAACGATCATCTCTACTCCTCCTCTCTCTTGGTGGTGATTCTTCTCTTCTACTTCTCCTCTTAGGTTATTCTTCTCTTCTTTTGTAGGGTGTCGTACACTCATTGGAATAGTATCCGGGTCTTCCACAATTGTAGCAATTACGCTCTCGACTAGAAGATCTTTTGTCATTGTAGGACCTTGACTTGGAGCTTATCTCTTTGCTTCTACTCTTATAGAATTTGCTGAAGTTCTTCACCATTAGGCTCAATTCTTCATTGAAGGTTTGTTTCGCACTTGATGATGTGGGGGCTTCACATGAGGCTTTGTAAGCACCACTTAACTTGTTGTGAAGTTCCTCCTTATCCTTGAGTGACATCTCATGAGCAACAATTCTTCCAGTGACTTCCGTTGGCTTGAGATCTTTGTAATTTGGCATCATTTGGATCAATGTGCA
The DNA here is from genome assembly GCF_002162155.2 of Triticum dicoccoides. NCBI lineage: Eukaryota > Viridiplantae > Streptophyta > Magnoliopsida > Poales > Poaceae > Triticum > Triticum dicoccoides. The sequence goes on along the minus strand of NC_041387.1, from coordinate 451,490,142 downwards.
CACGGTATCATATTTTCTGTCCAAAGCTCTTAGGATCTTCTTGATGATGAATTTGTCGGTCATCTCTTCACTTCCTAAGCCAGCAATCTCATTTATGATAAAAGCAAGCCTAGAGTACATTTCAGCGACACCTTCACCATCCTTCATTTTGAACTTGTCAAGCTGACTTTGAAGCACATCCAACTTGAATTCCTTGACGGAGTAGGTACCTTCGTGCATATCAATCAAAGTATCCCAAATTTCCTTTGCATTCTCAAGACGGGTGATTTTGTTGAATTCTTCGGGGCACAATCCGTTAAACAGGATATCACAAACTTGAGCATTGTATTGCAGCATCTTCAACTCTTCAGCGCTAGCTTCACGGTTCGGTTCTCTCCCATCAAAGAATTCACCTTGCAAGCCAATACACACAATAGCCCAAATGGCGGGTGTCGTGGAATTAACATGTCAGATGTCCTTTAGCGTGAGGACTTAGTCGCGAGGCCAACGCATCTATGTGGTAGCTTGAGAGGGGTTGATCGGAATCGAGAGACGCAACACAAGACAAGGGTTTAGACAGCTTCGGGCCCCGGGAAACATCATCCGGTAAAAACCCTACATGTTGTTTGAGGCTAGATCTCATTATGCTCATGGGGGAGTCGCCGTAAACCGGCTCTCCTAATTGTATCTAGCTCTAGAGATTATTGCTTCTTGCTTCTAGCTTGTCCCTCTTTGGGGAGCCCTGCCCCTCCTTATATATGTTGAAGGGGCGGGTTACATGTGGAGTCCTATTAGGATTGGGACTAGTCTATCTCTAATGCAAACCGGATACAAGTCCTGGTCTTAACTCCTTGTAAGGTAAATATTCCTCATGCCTTTCCTCTTAAACCGGCCCACAATAGTTGAACCGGCCTTCATGAACCGTCAGACGGGCTACCGGGTCTTGTCGCTCCTCTGACCCGTCCGCCGGGTCACCAGTGAGTTACAACATCCTGGCGGGTTGCTGGTAAATTGCCAGGTCTGGGCGGGTCACCAGATGAATATCGCCAAGTGCCAGCGGGACCTCTAATAAACCGCCAAGTCCGGCCGGGTTAACTTCCGGCCGGTTTACACCGCGGGGTATATCCCCGACATTAGCCCCCAAGTTTAGCTTGGATTTATCCATGGTAAACTTATGCTGCAAAATAAACACCAGAACAAATTTGGCAGGTTGTGCTCCGGGTTAAGAATTCTTGTAGACCGGCACCTGATCGTCCTTAAGTCCTTTGTCATTTCCTCCTTCTAGAAAATCCGGGTCAATAACCAGCTTCATACTCAAATTGCTGATGTTGGCTTCTTATAGAAAAAATATTGTGAAGAATAATCCACTTGAGTCGGCTTCCAAAACGCCGGTTTAAGAAATATTGGTCTTGAAATACTCATCTGATATTCAACCGGTTTGAAGATGCAGAACTTGCCGGTTTTATCATTGCCAAAGACTGTCGGATTATAAAAACTTGATAATTTCGAGTCATGATTGTTGCAAACACCGGTTCATGATTTTTGCCAACGCCAGTTCATGATTATTAATGACGTCGGGTTGCAGCCACAGGGTCATAATGATTGGTGACGCCGGGTCAACCTAGTTTGCTCAATCAGAGAATTTGAAAATATTTCTTCAATAATAATATAATACCTGTAGCCCCCAAGTCTTGAGCAGAACAAAGTGATGGCTTAAGACTTGCTTCAATATAAATACTGCCACTTAAGAAGAAATCCATGTTGTTCATCCCAGTCACTTAGTAAAAACTGAATACTCCATATTATGGAGCCCCCAAGTGTCGGGTTGTCATGCTTGCAGCAACCTGGGACTTGTAATTGTCTTATACTCATAAAATCTTCAACCAGTGTAGCCCCCAAGGGCCGGGTCATTATGCAATAATGAGCAGGGACTTTGTAGGTATAATCATGTAGATTTGAGCAATGATGTGTAGCCCCCAAGGGCCGACTCAGTAAGATAATATTGAGCTGGGACTTAATATATACTTCAATGAAAATAACATCATATGATGTAACCCCCATCATGGGACTTGAATCCACGTCCACAAGGTTAAGAGCCTTGTGCTTTACCAACTGAGCAGTGGACTCTTCAATATAATGAATAAAAAGCTTTGTACCTTCAACTGTTGACAGGAGCAATTGGTAGCCCACAAGGGCCGACTCATTATAATGTGATGAGTCGGGTCTTCAATAATATGAGCAAAAAATTACTTTGCATTAGCGCCCAAGTGTCATGGTGCATGCTTGCAGCGACATGAGACTTGCATATTTGATATAATCTCAACTTAAATAATGTAGCCCCCAAGTGCCGGGTCGTAAGCCTGCAGCGACTCGGGACTATTCCCTCCATTGTAGAATAAATCATACCCATTGATGAAATAATAGCCATTGCGCTGAAGCGACTTTGAAAACCTCAATCATAATATTGGTTATTGATAACCATAATAAAAATCTAGCCATGTTGGCTTATTCAAGATAATATAATTGGCGACTTATAGTCCAAAGCCAGGCCGGGTTAACAAACACCGGATAATTTCTCATCATATACTGGCGACTTATCGTCTTAAAGCTAGGCCGGTTTAATAAACACCGGATAATTTATCATCATGCTTTATTCAACCTGTCTCTACATACAACAAGTTTAAAGTGTCCTGGCGGTTTACTGCCGGACGGGTCATAATGCCCAACATATAACCCAGGTTTATAACCAAGGCTGCACTTAAGAATAATCAATGAAATATATCATACCTGTGACATTGAATCACATCATTGGTTTACCAATTTTTTGTAGTAAGGGTGATAACCCCAATCTTGAGTAATGATAACTCCTTTCATACCGTGTCGGTTTATGATAAAACCATACCGGGTTGTGATAAACACCGGTTTAACCATATATAATACTGGCGACTCATAGTGAAACCAGACCGGGCGGATAGTCCCCGGATTATGATTTGATCATGTACTGACAATTTGTAATTGAAAGTCAAGCCGGGTTAATGAACACCGGTTTACTCCATAATAAGATGGTAACATAAAATTAAACCGGGCAGATAGTCTCCGGTTTAGGATTTGATCGTGTTCCACCAATTTGCAATTGACAGTTTGAAACAGATTAACAATGTCGGTTTAAAAACGCAACAAAAATCAAATAACAGTTATGAAAAAAATATGGAAGCAAAGGCAATGATAAGACCGTTTGCAAAAAGAGGCTTTACTGAGCCGATCAGATGGTGTTACCATGGTCGGACACAACCAAGCTCCCAATAAGGTGTAGCTATGGTTCAAGTCAGCCAGGTCCCCAACTGAAACCGTGGCATTATGCCGATCAAGTGGCATGGCAATGGTTCGGGTTCGACCAAGCCCCCAAGTGACTCTATGGCCTTAGGCCGATCAAGAGGCGTGACTGGTTCAGACTTGACCATGTCCCCAAGTGATCTGGTGGCTTTCGCCTATCAAAAGGTGTTGCATTGGTTCGGACACGACCAAGCCCCCAAGTGATATTGTGGCACTAGGTCGATCAAGAGGCGTGGCTATGGTTCGGATACGACCAAGCCCCCAAGTGACCAATAATATGATAAGCCAATAAGGCATGATACCCATGTTTGGACCGCGCATCATGGCAGCAAGTCCTCTTTGGCACCCTTTAACTTTTTGCAAGAGATAAATCCTTCTTGAACCGGGAATTTGAACCGGATATTGAGAGCTTCAAAGCTTTGTGGGAGACATCTTTCCCTTGAACCGGATTGTAAACCGGAACCTTCATTTTCAGCCAGAAATTTTCTGATGGCCTTTCAACTCGAACTTGCGAGAAGTTAATTCCTTTTTGAACCGGACATTTTTAAACTGGATTTGAGCGCTTGAGAGCTTTGTGGGAGAATATATTTCCCTTGAACCGGATTGTAAACCGGATACTTGAGAGCTTTAGTGAGACTGACTTCCCTTGAGCCGGATTTTAAACCGGAATCCTTTCTGATGATCCGGAACTTCTTCATTGAGCCGGGATTTTGTAACTGTCATATACTTACTAAGCCGGAAATTTTCTGACGGCCTTCAAATAACACTAGCCTCCGGGACCGGGTTATCTTTCCTTCCATCGTCCTGGGGTTCTTAAATTTGCTGGCAAGATTTTCTTAGTCATGTCATCATAGCCCCCGAGTCTCAAGGTGACTCGAGGAGTTGGCTTGAAACTCTCCATATTTGGCTGTGATATAAACCGGCATAACTTGTATATCATTGGTGTTGATAACATGATGTGAATCCACAGAAGGTTGTGATGACTGCGGCGGGTTATAAATGATCCCATATGAGCCGTGTCAGCAACTCGGCCAATGATTCCTTCCAACTGGCGATTTGAAGTTAACCAAACTGTAGTGGCGGTGACTTGTGCGCCTGCCCATTGAGCCATCCAGTGTAGACGGCGGTTGATAGTATATGATAATTTGCCTCCATTTTGAAAGAAAACCGGGCTACCCAAGCTGTGACTTGCTCATGCAGACAGGTGCGGCCTGGTATGTTGATGTAGACCAGGCCGCAATAAATGGACGGTAGAGACGTCCATAGTATTAGAGCTGGCTTGGGCAGATGAACCGGCCACGGTGTTGTAAACCGGTTCGGACGGGCGAGTCAAACGCAGGCACGGTCCCGGCAAGCTGATGTAAACCGGGCCGTAAGGGCGGCGTCTTGCACGCGTCTATTCACCGTGTAATGTGGCACGGACGAACACCGGGCAGGACGTTGCCAGCACGTGCTTCGTACCCATGGTATAAACCACGTTTATAATGAATAATTGTCCTGCATACAATATTGCAGACCAAGGCAAAGATAAACTGCTCTTTGACAAAAATAATATGCACTAATAAAATATATTTTAGATGGATATCACCTGATGTGTTAGGCCAGAAATTATCCGCCATGGAGTTGATGATCACCACAGTGATGCTAAAATTAATCACGGCCGAGTCGGACAGACGAGCAGACGGATGGTCCGGTCGCGGTGTTGTAAACCGGACTACAGGGCGGCGGTTTGTGTCCCGATTTATCAGTGTAATATACGCAGATGCTGGTGTAGAACAGCTAGCACGCGCCGTCCGCGGTAGGGCATCACTTTTATAGTGAGCACTTGTCCTGTATAAAAAGATATAGGGCAGAGTAATTGTTCTCAAGTAATTTAATATGTGGTGATAAGGTATATAAAAAGATAGCACCTGGTATATTTTGTCCGGTGAATACGGACGCTGGAACATGTTGCGGCAACTGTGGCCGTCACGGGGCCTGGAGCCGGGCGGTTTAGAACAGAGCCTCCGGGTCACGGGTCATGTTGACCTTGGGACCTGTGATGTCTGACGCCTGTCCTCATCCGGTCTGATATTTATCTGTACTAGACCTTCTGTGAGATGTATACTAGTAGTACTTTTCTTATTCTTCCTTTTTTTAGCCTTTGACTTCCATAGACTGCTGCTGCATGTGTGTGCATCATCAAACATGGCTAGTGGGCACATGCCTTGAGCATGTCTTTGTCCGGGGCCTTTGGGCATCTGCCGCCATAATAATTATTTTTTTCAACAGTGGCGAGACGGGTTGACTCGGAGGTGGCTTAACGCGCTGGAATCTTTCCTTAATGCTTCAGACATCTTCTCATGACAAACAGGAGTTGATCTTGTTCTGATTAGAGCTCACGTGTTAGTAGTAACAGCAGCACTATTAAAAACAGATCTCGTAAACCATGCAACCATCAGTCCTAATACTTGGCCATGACTTTTCTGTGAGCGCAGCAACATCAGTGATCAATCCAATCTTCTTGGGAGCTGATCCTGTCGCTGCTTGTTGCCTTTGTTTATCCGGCGAGTATCAAAGAGTCCAGCCAGGACACGGCTAACTTGCTAAATCAGATATCATCTCAGTTTGTACGACAACCGCTGCAATAGGTGTCGATCTGTCTTCAGATTTGACGGATTGTTAGGTCATGTCCGCCGCACAGAACGCAAACCTAATTTTCCGTAAAACCTTGTACTGCCAATTCCAAAGTTAACTATGATCCTGACCGCAAAACAATGAATTTTGCTGGTTCTGCTCAATCTTCTATACACCGCCGCTGAAAACTTCTTCGATCTTGACTAATGATCTTTGTACTTTACATTAATTCTTCCAGACCGGCTCTTGCTGATCCGGCGGGTCGCAACTTCTCTATCCCAGAAAGAGATCCCTTCAAGAACTCAACACCACCGTGTGCGAGCCCCACGGTGGGCGCCAACTATCGTGGAATTAACACGTCAGATGTCTTTTAGCATGAGGACTTAGTTGCGAGGCCAACGCATCTATGTTGTAGCTTGAGAGGGGTTGATCGGAATCGAGAGACGCAACACAAGACAAGGTTTTAGACAGCTTCGGGCCCCGGGAAACATCATCCGGTAAAAACCCTACATGCTGTTTGAGGCTAGATCTCATTATGCTCATGGGGGAGTCGCCGTAAACCGGCTCTCCTAATTGTATCTAGCCCTAGAGATTCTTGCTTCTTGCTTCTAGCTTGTCCCTCTTTGGGGAGCCCTGCCCCTCCTTATATATGTTGAAGGGGCGGGTTACATGTGGAGTCCTATTAGGATTAGGACTAGTCTATCTCTAATGCAAACCGGATACAAGTCCTGGTCTTAACTCCATGTAAGGTAAATATTCCTCATGCCTTTCCTCTTAAACCGGCCCACAATAGTTGAACCGGCCTTCATGAACCGTCAGACGGGCTACCGGGTCTTGTCGCTCCTCTGACCCATCCACCGGGTCACCAGTGAGTTACAACGTCCTGGCGGGTTGCTGGTAAATTGCCAGGTCTGGGCGGGTCACCAGATGAATATCACCAAGTGCCAGCGGGACCTCTAATAAACTGCCAAGTCCGGCCGGGTTAACTTCCGGCCGGTTTACACCGCGGGGTATATCCCCGACAGCGGGGTTATGTCCAAGAATATGCATTTTCATCTTATGCTTCGAACTAGCAAAATTAGTACCTCTAACGCCCCGGATTCGATGCGCCAGGTGTCTGCCAGTTATTCGTCGGTGTTGCCATGTCATTTTCTTGCGTGCTGCATTTTGCCATGTCATCATGTGCATCTCATTTTGCATACGTGTTCGTCTCATGCATCTGAGCATTTTCCCCGTTGTCCATTTTGCAATCCGGCACTCCTATGTCATCCGGCGTCCCCTTCTTGTCTATTTTTGTGAGCGAGTGTTAAACATTCTTGGAATGGGCCGAGGTTTGCCAAGCAGCCTTGGTACACCACCGGTAGACCGCTTGTCAAGTTTTGTTCCATTTGGAGATCGTTTGATGCTCCAACGGTTAACCGGGTAACCGTAAAGGCCTCTTTTGTGTGCATCCCAACACCCCTCCAAAGTGGCCCTATAACCCATCCAAACACCCTCCATGCTCTCGGTCGTTCGATCACGATCGTGTGGGCGAAAACTACACACCATTTGGAGTCTCCTAGCTCCCTCTACCTATAAATTCGTGCACCCCTCCTCCAAATCCGGGTCCAAAACCCTAGCCCCGCTCCCTCTCCGCTGCCGGACACGTCCGGTCCGGCCGAACAGGCTGCGCCCCACGCCGCCACCTGTCCCGCGGGTCAACCGCACCGCCGCGCGGCCCGCGAGCCCGTAGCAGGCCCCCGCGGGCCCGTTCCTCTGCCGCCCTGCGTCCCGCGCCTGGCCCCGCACGCCGCCGCCCGGCGACCCTCACCGCCGCCGCTCCGCCACCGGTGCCGCCGGCCCGCCGCACGTCCTCCACCCCGCGCCGCCCCGCTCGCCGCCGTGCCCGGTCGCCGGCGTCCCCGGCCGGATCCGCCACCCCCGGCCCTTTCCTCAACTCCGGATGGCGTCCTCCTCTTCTCCGGTGAAGCTCCGGCGAACCTCGGTTCGCGTGCCCACAAATAACCTTAGATCTGGACCGAAGGTTGACCCCGATTTCTTTCAAGTCCTTTTCTGCAGTATTTTTATGCCCTGTTCATCGCATCATAACTCATCATCTGTAGCTCTGCTTTGCATGTTTGAGATATCAGAATGTTCATCAGAGTGTGCTCTTCATTTTGTACCATTGTGCCATGTTCATTAGGGTTCATCTCGATGCCCTAATCGTTGTTGCAAGAGTGCTCTATGATGTTGACTCCTGTCTGTTAACAGAACTTGGTGATTTGTCTTTTTCATTGCATTTTGTGTGTGCATCCTATGAGCTTGATGTCTACATGAGTTGTGAGCTACATCATGCCATCTTCACAGTGGTGCAATCCATGTATTTTTGTGAGTCTTGTAGTGAGTGCATCGAGTTCGTGAAGTAGGGTACTTGCTATTTTTGTTTTGCTAGGCTGAATCTGCTATATCACGATACTATGTAAACCTGCTGCTACAAGTCATTCTATGCATAATCTGGAGATGTTCACTAAGGATGTTTTGTTATTAATGTGATGCTATATCCATACATGCCTTGCTTTGTATTTATATCCTGTTGTAGATTTTTGTAATCTTGCTCTCAAATTGCTAAATAATATTGATGTCAGCCTGTTAACATTAAGTTCAGTTTTTCCATGAGCTTTGCTAGTGATCCATGCATGCTATGAACTTGCTCTTGCCATGCTTAGCTTCATAAACATGTCATCTTACTGTTGGTCATCCTGTCATGCCATGTATTGCTCTGTGGGGAGTGGTACAAGCTAACCAACATGCCTACTTGTTGTTGTTCCTGCCATGTCTGAATTTGTCATATCATTTGCCATGTTTGCATGGATCCTACCATCTTTTCTGTTGATCTTTGGAATTAGTTCAGTAAGGGGGTTTTATTCTTTGTCTTTAGTATTAGCATGCCATGCCTTTGTTTGCCATGTTAAGTTCCTGTAACCTGTTGTTTGATAGCTCTAAACATTGCAACCTGATGTTATTTCTGCTAAGTCTGTAAACTGTTATTATTTGCAATCTTGCCATGCCCTTTTGAGCATGTTATATTGTTTTCTGGAGGTATCTCAGTGTTCATGTTTTGTCATGCTTTACCTGTACTTCATGCCCATGCCTTTTGTTCTTATGTTGAGGTGCTGTAGCATATTGTTTTGATGCTTTCTATATGCCTAGTTGCTGTTTTGAACAGCTTGTCCTTTGAACTTGTGTGGTGTATATGCGTTGAACTGTTGCTCCGTTTTGAGTGTGCTCTATATGAAACTTGCTTAGTTTTGCATGTAGTTTCATGTTACCTTGTTGCATCCATGTTTTGATGTGTTTGCTTGATGTTTGAATGCATTTTGCATCAATGCCATGCTTATCTTGTTTTGCTCATAGCTTCTAGGCCGTAGCTCCAAATTAAATGGACTTTATATGTAACTTGACTAGAATTTCGTGTAGATCTGCGTGGTGCATCTTAAGTTGCTATTTAACAACTTGAACATAAGGTTTATTCAGATCTGGACCAATTTCGAAATTTGCATATGAGGACTTACCAGAATTGTTATATGTTGTTTCCGGCCTCATTTAAACTTGCTTTGATGTGTTGCTCTTGTATGCATCCTCTCTTGCTATGAGTAGCTTCATGTAGCCTTGTCATGCATCATACTTGGTTGAGCATCATGCATTGTTCATGTGTGGTGTGTTTACCATGTTGTGTGCTTCTTCTCGATAGTTCCCGTTTCGTTGCGATCATGAGGATTCGTTCGTCTATGCTTGGTTCGTCTTCGTGGCTTGATTTTCTTCATGGACTCGTTCTTCTTCCTAGCGGGATTTCAGGCAAGATGGCCGTTACTCTGGATCTCACTACTATCATTGCTATGCTAGTTGCCTCGTTCTATCCCTATGCTGCGCTACCTATCACTTGCTCTTCAAGCCTCCCAAATTGCCATGTCAGCCTCTAACCTTTTCACCCTTCCTAGCAAACCATTGCTTGGCTATGTTACCGCTTTTGCTCAGCCCCTCTTATAGCGTTGCTAGTTGTAGGTGAAGTTGAAGATTGCTCCATGGTGGACAGGATTATTTTGGGATATCACAATATCTCTTATATTATTAATGCATCTATATACTTGGTAAAGGGTGGAAGGCTCGGCCTTATGCCTGGTGTTTTGTTCCACTCTTGCCGCCCTAGTTTCCGTCATATCGGTATTATGTTCTCGGATTTTGCGTCCCTAACGCGGTTGGGTGATTTATGGGACCCCGTTGACAGTTCACCTTGAATAAAACTCCTCCAACAAGGCCCAACATTGGTTTTACCATTTGCCTACCACCTATTACCTTTCCCTTGGGAGTAATTTACCCAAGGGTCGTCCTTATTTTAGCCCCCCGGGCCAATGCTTGTCTACGTGTTGGTCCAAACCGAGCGATGTACGGCACCCCCTGGGCAACCAGGGTCTATGCCAACCCGATGTCTTGCTCATCCGGTGTGCCCTGAGAACGAGATATGTGCAGCTCCTATCGGGATTTGTCGGCATAGCGGGCAGCTTTGCCGGTCTTGTTTACCATTGTCGAAATGTCTTGTAAACCGGGATTCCGAGACTGATCGGGTCTTCCTGGGAGAAGGAATATCCTTCGTTGACCGTGAGAGCTTGTGATGGGCTAAGTTGGGACACCCCTGCAGGGTATTATCTTTCGAAAGCCATGCCCGCGGTTATGAGGCAGATGGGAATTTGTTAATGTCCGGTTGTAGATAACTTGACACTTGACTTAATTAAAATGCATCAACCGCGTGTGTAGCCGTGATGGTCTCTTTTTGGCGGAGTCTGGAAAGTGAACATGGTTTTTGGGTTATGTTTGAATGTAAGTAGTTCTAGGATCACCTCTTGATCATTGCTAGCTTCACGACCGTTTTGTTGCTTCTCTTCTCCCGCTTATTTCCGTATGTTAGCCACCATATCATGCTTAGTCGTTCCTGCAACCTCACCACTTATCCATTCCTTACCCATTAAGCTTTGCTAGTCTTGATACCCATGGTAATGGGATTGCTGAGTCCTTGTGGCTCACAGATTACTACAACAATAGTTACAGGTACAGGTTATGCGATGATCATGACGCGAGAGCGATGTTTGCTTGTTTTGGAGTTCTTCTTCTGCTTCTTCTTCGATCAGGGGATAGGTTCCAGGTCGACAGCCTGGGCTAGCAGGTGGATGTCGTTTGAGTTTCTGTTTGTGTTTCATCCGTAGTCGGATGGTGTTCTTATGTAAGATGATGTTGTATCCATGTGGCATTGTATGCCTTTTGTATGTATCCCCAACTATTATGTAATGGCACGATGTAATGATATCCACCTTGCAAAAGCGTCTCCAATATGCGCTTCTATCCTTGGTGGGACCTTCACGTTCCTTTAGGATAGGGTCGCATATTGGGCGTGACAGTACCATCAAAGTAATGACCTCTACGGTGATAGTTTCCCTCGCTAGACGCCATACTCTCCTAGGTTGTGAAACCAAGGTTATGACTACCAAAAGCTATGGAAATCAAAGAAAATGGAGATCAAAGCTCTGATACCACTTGTAGGATCGAAAGTATGTCTAAAGGGAGGTGATTAGACTACTTGACCAAATAAAAACTTATCCTTTTCCCAATTTTAGTCTTTGGCAGATTTTAGCTAACTTAGCACAAGTCAAGCAATCTTAACACAATTCAAGCAAGCATGCAAAGAGTATATGAGCAGCGGAAAGTAAAGCATGCAACTTGCAAGAATGTAAAGGGAAGGGTTTGGAGAATTCAAATGCAATTGGAGACACGGATGTTTTTGTTGTGGTTCTGATAGGTGGTGCTATCGTACATCTATGTTGATAGAGACTTCAACCCACGAAGGGTAACGGTTGCGTGAGTCCACAGAGGGCTCCACCCATGAAGGGTCCACAAAGAAGCAACCTTGTCTATCCCACCATGGTCGTCGCCCACGAAGGACTTGCCTCACTAGCGGTAGATCTTCATGAAGTAGGCGATCTCCTTGCCCTTACAAACTCCTTGGTTCAACTCCACAATCTTGTCGGAGGCTCCCAAGTGACACCTAGCCAATCTAGGAGACACCACTCTCCAAGAAGTAACAAATGGTGTGTTGATGATGAACTCCTTGCTCTTGTGCTTCAAATGATAGTCTCCCCAACACTCAACTCTCTCTCACAGGATTTGGATTTGGTGGAAAGAAGATTTGAGTGGAAAGCAATTTGGGGAAGGCTAGAGATCAAGATTCATATGGTAGGAATGGAATACCTTGGCCTCAACACAAGTGTAGGTGGTTCTCTCTCAGAAAATGCAAGTTGGAAGTGTAGGTTCATTCTGATGGCTCTCTCCATGAATGAAGAGTGGGTGGAGGGGTATATATAGCCTCCACACAAAATCTAACCGTTACACACAACTTGCCAAACTCGGTGGGACCGAATTGAAGAACTCGGTCGGACCGATTTAGCAAATCTAGTGACCGTTATGATTTTCGGTGGGACCGACATGCAACTCGGTAGGGCCGATATGGTTAGGGTTAGGGCATAGCGTAATCTCGGTGAGACCTATTACACAAACTCGGTGGACCGATTTTGTTAATAAGCTAACCAGAGAGTTGATCAGGTAAACTCGGTGAGACCGATTACACAAACTCGATGGTACCGATTTTGGTAATAAGCTAACCAGAGAGTATGCATTGTAAATTGGTAATACCGATTACTCAAACTCGGTGAGACCGATTTATGTAATGGACATACACAGAGAGATTACAATCCCATCTCGGTGAGACCGAGATCCCTATCGGTGAGACCGATTTGCCTAGGGTTTGTGGCAGTGGCTATGACATCTGAACTCGGTGGCGCCGGATAGAAAGAATCGGTGAGGCCGAGTTTGACTTTTGGTTAGGTCATATGTGGATGTGAGAAAGTAGTTGAGGGCTTTGGAGCATATCACTAAGCATTTTGAGAAAGTAAGCCATTAAGCAACACCTCATCCCTCCTTGATAGTATTGGCTTTTCCTATAGACTCAATGTGATCTTGGATCACTAAAATATAAAATGTAGAGTCTTGAGCTTTGAGCTTGAGCCAATCCTTTTGTCCCCTTTTGTCCTTAGTATTTTGAGGGGTCCACATTTCTCATCCGTGCCATGCCAATCATTGAGCTTTCCTGAAATATTTAACTTGAAGTAGCATTAGCTCAATGAGCTATATGTTGTTAGGAATTACCAAAACCACTTAGGGATAGTTGCACTTTCACCTTCTCTATGCCTCCCCCGGTCATCGGGGAGACCGGAGAGGTGGTGTCTTGAAGGACCCCTCCCGGACCGGACACGGGAGGCGGTGGCGGTGACATCATGGCCAAGGCTAACACCTCGGTTACCAAAGAACATGGAGGGGGAGCTCGGTCACTCCGAGCCCTCCTCGAAGATGGTTCCGGAGCCCCCGAAGCCTAGGGAGTCATCAATTCCGCCCTCCACCGAAGGAGGAGCCGGGGCACCGCCACCAGTGCTGAATACCAGGGACCGGATTATGGCTGGGTGGCCAGCCATGATGGAGGAGGCTTTGAATAGATCCTCCATCACCGCAGAGCACCGCACCCTGATGGGCTTGGTTTTGGAAAGTATTCGGTCTGTTAACAATGGACTGAAGGAGGGTTTTGGTGGTCTCTTGACAGGCTTCGAGGTAAGCCATGTAATATTCTATCCATGAAGAGAATTTTTAAGCAAGATTGTACAATTCACGTATATATAGCAGCCACCGAGACACTGTCGGGATTGAAAAACCTGGCAGAGGATTGAAAATCATTAAATTGGGAGTTTATATGATGTCATCTTTTTGTTTTTGTAGGCCTCATTTTTGGTGGCGGCTGCCAATGTCGCGGAGCTGGCCGAAATGAATCGGAAGCTCAAAAGCTCCAATGAGGAGCTCGACCTTGTCAACAAGCGGTTTGACGAAGCGCAAGGTTAGTCGGGTCGAGACTTGGTATTTTGTATTTTCCTTGTCAGGAAAGTTATTCGGGGTTATTCCTAAGCAAGAATTGCTTAATTATGACTGCAGTTGTCACCGCGGAGGTCGAGGGCCTCAGGGCCGAACTGAAGAAGGCCAAGGAAGAAGCGGCAGAACAAAGGGAGACGACCGAGCTAGCGGTCGTTGAACTCACAGCGGCGAAAATTGTCAGTGAGAAGCACGAGGCCAGAGTGGCTGAAGTGCAGCAGGAGCTCAAGGATGCCGTCACTAAATGTGAGGACCTTGAGCAGAAAAATAATGGTCAAGCCACCGAGTTGTCCAAGATAAGGCAAGAAATCCAGGAGACAAGGAAGGAGACGCGGGGCGCCCGAGAAGAGCTCCGCCAAGTAAAGCAAATTGTAGATGGTAAGTCCTACATACTGGAGAGTGTGGCTATCATAGATGCGTGTTGCTCACACGAGTGTGGCATTGCTCAGGCGTGTTTGTAGATCTTCCAAGGAGTGCGGTGGATGTGGCAAGGCACTTTGTAGATCGGGAGGGTGATGTCGAGCACAGGCTGTTCCGGGCGCAGTTCCAGGCGCCCGAACACCGTCCCCTCCCGATTAATCAAATGAAGCAGTTGATGGAGTTGCACCGGTTGGCAGAATTGGCCATGAAGGACCTTTATGTCCGGCTATGGCCTTCAAAGACAATACTGAATAACTACTTAGGCCTGGTGCAGAAGTTGTGCGGTGTTGCTTCCTGGGTTGATGCTGTGAAGTGCTCTGCATGCATCGATGGAGCTCGGATGGCCTTCATGAAGACCATGGTGCACTGGCCCAAGATCAAGCCAGTCGAGGTGGCCGCTGGACCTCCGCCCACTAGAAAGGAGCCCAGGCGCCCCGAGCAATATTTCCCCATCATGATGTAATCCTTGAGTGAGCGCACTATCATGTATTGAATAATAGTTGAACCTTTTGCTTTATGATGTGGTTATTTCATACGGTTTATCATAATTCTCTGCTTTATATTTATTTTGACTCCTGTGCGGTTGTTTTAATCTGAAAGTTACCGGTCATCGGCTTCAGCCCCCATGTAGATGCTACAAGGGGTGTTTTGACCTCTGCACTATGACCCTTAGCCGACATCTCGGTGCTCGAAGGTGGTAGTGTGTGAGAGAAACCAGGCAGTCGGCCTATGCGGCTTTAGTGCTTTCACTTAGCCATAGGAGCTTAACTGCAGGGGCTAGTGACTAGCCCCTAGTGTTTTTGTGATATTCGGGTGAGCCGAGGTATATACCTTTATCACATGGTCTGGCCGAAGACAAATCATTCGTATGACATGGTGTAATCTCCATCGATTTCTAGTTTAACAGTTGTCATCGGATCACTGACCAGTTCTCGCTTATTATGACAGTCAGTTTCTGGCTTTCTACACTGAGGTATTAACCAGGTGAGGTGGAAGTACAATTGTAGTGGTTCTCCCTTTACCTTACAGCCAAACATGCAGAACATGGGAGGGCAACCCAACTATTGACCCGAGACATAATTGGGAACCGGTTCATATAATGCAATATCCGAGACGCTGGACACATAGGAAAAAATATAGTGCCGGACTGATGTGTAGGGTGAGTATTATAATCAAGCCCCCGGTATACTAGTCAATCACATCTAAAGAAGATGTGTACCGAACTAGTTTGTTTCAGCGTTGTAGAGTGAAAAAGGTTATGCGACATAAATGACTGCAAGAGGACCGTAAAGGGTGGTCTTTATTCCGATGAGCTCGTGACGTGTAACCGTACAATTCAAACTGCCGAAGCAAATACTACAGATACTTTGTAAAAAGGTACATTTTACAGATGAAAGGTTTACACAGGGCCTTGATGCGTGGGTTGATGTCCCTACTGTGCCCTGCTGCACGTTTGTGCCTTTGCTTCTGTGGGAAGGAAGGACTCCTTTGGAGGGAATAATAATCGGTCGACGGGCCTTTCGAGAGAGGGTCTTGAGAAGTCGTCATACTGTATTGGCTTAATGCCAGATGTCCTTGATGGTACCTATGTCTGTCCGAAGACGTGTTTAGCCATAGCTCAGTTGACCAGAACACTTGGCTCATGCATGGTTGGCCCCCATAGTTGCCCATGGTATTTTAAGCACGAAGTTGTGTACCTGAGGTACGTACTTTGCAGATGGGGTGGGCGTGTTGTGGGGCACTTGTCCCTATTTAATTTGAGTGTAGGGAGGCTCCTCGAACTGAGTTACGACCCAGGCCCTCTTGCTTGTCTCTCATGCCTTGACGGCGGGCTGGTACTTCGGCCCCTCATTGCCAGTTTGGACTTCGGCTGCCAGAGCCGCTGTATGCTCCTCCATCCGGAGTGAGTGCTCCATGTTGCCATTGACTGTGATGACTCCCTTGGTACCGAGCATCTTTAGTTTCAAGTATGCGTAATGGGGGACGACCTTGAAACAAGCAAACGTCGTCCTCCCCAGGAGTGCATGATAGCCGCTGCAAAAAGGGACAATGTCGAAGATCAAGTCTTCGTTGTGAAAGTTGTACGGCGAGCCAAACACTACTTCCAAGGTTAGAGTGCCCGAGCAGCGGGCTTCGACCCCTGGGATGACCCCTTTAAAGGTGGTGTTGCTCGGTTTGATCCTTGATGGATCAAAACCCATTTTCCTCACGGTGTCTGAATAAGTAAGGTTGACGCTACTGCGTTCGTCCATGAGGGCTCTAGTGAGGTGGTACCCATTGATAATGGGGTCGAGAACCAGGGCCGCCGACCCTCCATGACGGATACTAGTCGGGTGGTCCCTACGGTCGAAGGTGATCGGGCAAGCCAACCATGGGTTGAATTTCGGGGCTACAGGCTCTACGGTGTAGACACCCCGAAGTGCGTGTTTCCTATCCTTCTTGGGTATATGTGTGGTGTAAATCATATTCACCGTTTTTAACGCAGGAGGGAATTGTTTCTAGCCTCCATTGTTTGCCTGCGAGATTCTTTGTTGTCCTTGTTGCGGGGGCTTTTGCCTGTGTCATTGGCTGTGTGTTTGCCAGCCTATTTGATCATCCAACAGTTACGATTGGTGTTGTTGGCAGGTTTGTCAGAGGTGCCATAAATCTGGCAGGGCATGTCCAAGATTATTTCCAACTTGCTGAGTCCATCCTTGTTCCCTTTAGAGGGCTTCTTCCATGGTTCTGATTTGGGGTTGCGGAATCCAGCATTCACTGCCATGTCATCGGCGTCAGCATTTCTGTGTTGACGCTTGTTTTTGTTGCGCTGGGGGTTCCATTTGCCATCCCGGGCATCTGAAGTACTGGGCCCCTCTGGGTTATTGCTTCTATGAGCCAGCCAGCTATCTTCCCCCGCGCAAAAGCGGGTCATGAGAGAGGTAATTGCCGACATTATCCTCGGCTTAGCTTGGCCGAACTGGCGAGCGAGCCATTTGTCCCAGATACTATGCGTGAATGATGTTATAGCTTGGGCGTCCATACAGTCGATGATCTGGTTCTTTTTGGTCAAAAACCGATTCCAAAACTGCCAGGCTGACTCACTGGATTGCTGGATCACATGGCTCAGGTCATCTGCGCCAGGAGGACAAACATAAGTGCCTTGAAAGTTGGCTCGGAAAGCATCCTCGAGCTCTTCCTAGTTCCCTTTGGAGTTTTCGGGAGGCTGTTCAGCCAATGCCTAGCTGGTCCTTTGAGCTTAAGTGGTAGGTATTTTATGGCATGGAGATTGTCTCCTCGAGCCATATGAATGTGGAGAAGAAAATCTTCGATCCATACGGTCGGTCCATTGTCCCGTCGTATTGTTTAATGTTTATGGGTTTAAACCCTTCGGGGAACTGATGCCGCATCACCTCATCCGTGAAGCACATCGGGTGGGCGCTGCCCCTAACCCGGGCTACATCACGCCGGAGATCTGTTGCCATCTCGGCCTGGTGCTTCTCCTGAACTCTATCATTTTGGTTGCAGCAAGCTTAGTATCCGTCCCGACCAACCGGAGCGTACCCTCGAGATCTGTAGATGGATCTTGTCTGCCCTGCTCTAATGGCCAGGTCATGACGGAGATCATATTGCTATTCTGGTTGTGTTGCCTGATGCGGCTTGAAACCGCGTCGGTATTTCCCCAAAGAGGAAGGGATGATGCAGTACAGCTACGGTAGGCATTTCCCCCAGTTATGAAACCAAGGTTATCAATCCATTAGGAGAACCAAGCAACACTATGTAAACGGTACCTGCACACAAAGAACAAATACTTGCAACCCGACGCGTAAGAGGGTTGTCAATCCCTCCACGGTAAAAAGATAGATTAAATAGTATGAGATTGGATAAATAGATCTAGCACGAACACAAAATAAAACAAGTAAAGAAAAAGTGCAGCAAGGTATTTTGCGGTTTTCGAAATATATATCTGGAGACAATATGATAAAAGTTAGACCCGGGGATCGTAGATTTCAGTAGTGGCTTTGAAGGAAATTTACCCTAGAGGCAATAATAAAGTTGTTATTTTATATTTCCTTATTCATGATAAATGTTTATTATTCATGCTAGAATTGTATTAACCGGAAACTTGATACATGTGTGGACACATAGACAAAACAACGTGTCCCTAGTATGCCTCTACTAGACTAGCTCGTTGATCAAAAGATGGTTAAGTTTCCTAACCATGGACATGAGTTGTCATTTGATAATGGGATCACATCATTAGTAGAATGATGTGACGGACAAGACCCATCCGTTAGCTTAGCACAATGATCGTTCAGTTTTATTGCTACTGCTTTCTTCGTGTCAAATATATATTCCTCCGACTATGAGATTATGCAACTCCCGGACACCGGAGGAATGCTTTGTGTGCTATCAAACGTCACAACGTAACTGGGTGATTATCAAGATGCTCTACAGGTATCTCCAAAGGTGTTTGTTGGGTTGGCATAGATTGAGATTAGGATTTGTCACTCCGAGTATCAGAGAGGTATATCTAGGCCCTCTCGGTAATGCAAATCATATGAAGCCTTGCAAGAAATGAGAATAATGAGTTAGTTGTGGGATGATGCACTACGGAATGAGTAAAGAGACTTGCCGATAACGATATTGAACTAGGTATGAAGATACCAACGATCGAATCTCGGGCAAGTAACATACCGATGACAAAGGGAATGACTATATTGACATCGCGGTTCGACCGATAAAGATCTTCCTAGAATATATGGGAACCAATATGAGCATCCAGGTTCCGCTATTGGTTATTGACCGCACAGGTGTCTCGGTCATGTCTACATAGTTCTCGAACCCGTAGGGTCCGCTCGCTTAACGTTCGATGACGATTGGTATTATATGCGTTATGTGTTTTGGTGACCGGAGATTGTTTAGAGTCCCTAATGAGATCACGAATATGACGAGAAGTCTCAAAATGGTCGAGAGGTAAAGATTGATATATTGGAAGGTTACCTTCAAACACCGGAGTAGTTTCGGGAAGTTTCGGATGGTTTTTGGAGTACCGGGAGGTTACCGGAACCCCCCGGGGAAATAATAGGCCAACATGGGCCATAGGAGAGAGTGCAGCTAGCCCACAAGGGGTGGTCGCACCCCCCTCCCATAGGGAGTCCGAATTGGACTAGGGGAGGGGGCGCGCCCCCCTTTCCTTCTCCGGTTCCCTCTCCCTCCCCCTTTTCCCCTCTAGAAAGAAGGAAAAAAGTGGGGGGCGAATCCTACGAGGAGTGGAATCCTAGTAGGACTTCCCCCCCATGGCGCACGCCC